>NC_058061.1:16751783-17086783 GCF_020085105.1 Siniperca chuatsi
TATATACATAGGGTCATGTCTCTCAGACCAAATGCACAAGAGTGAAATAATAAGCAGGAAATAATCCTACAAAGCAGAAATCTCAAAATGACTCAAAATAACGTATCCCCGACCTCTCTAATATTTTCTGCCAGATTTGTTACTCAAGTCTGGATAGGATCGGACGGTAGATTAACAGAACTCTCTGAATTCAGAGATGCACAAAATTAACCCTTCCATCATCTTCTCTTCAGTAAAATTATTGCAGACATAACTTCCGAATCCCCTCAATGCACTCAAAGAACTAGAACACTAGAAAGGGTTAAAGGTGAGAAGAACGGCAACCTTTACACGTTCCCTTTATTGCTTTCTGTTGTTGGGAAACTGACCTTACCTTGTACTCTGTTAACACAGACATGACGTGTTCACCTCTCTTTTTTCTCTTCCTCTCCTTTTCTCTTTTGAAGGAATAATGAAACGTGTGTTTTTGCTCCGTCCTAATCCGCTGACAGCTCGTGTCAACACTGTGTGAATTGGACCGGTGTAATGACAGGCATGTCAGGCATGAACATGGACAGCTCAGGGACATGCGGAGGGGCTGAGACGGATTAGGCCCCCAGTTGCAGTTAAACAAGGCCTTATGAAGCATTAGTCAACACCACCACCCAGCCACCCCCTCACCTCTTAGCACTGGTCTATGATGAGCGCTTCAGTATTCCTACACCTAAACCTTCACTGCTATAGGGGAAGCTTATTGTACCCAGGGGCTGTGTAGTTCACTGGCTTACAGACAAGCAATAAGAGTTACTGGGACTTTTTTTATTTTTATATGAGACAGATGTAAATGTTCAAAGCATGTAGTAATCTCAAGTCCAGTGATTCCCAACCAGAGGTACGTGCACCCCAGAGGGTACTTGTGCAGTTGCCAGAAGGCTACGTGGAGAAGCTCGACTTATTTGAAAAAACAGAAATTATGATTGGATTTTAAAAGATATATCCACATATTGAGTCACAGAGACTGTCCTCCCAAGAAAACATCACAATCAGTAGTTTCAGCAAGTGCCCTTACATTCAAGTGATAAAGCCCCCTAGCGGCCATAGGTATTATGACCTTAGTCAAATAAGCAAAGCACACTGTTAAAGAGCTACAAAGTCCACAGAGGGATGAAGTTGGGGTGGATGGATGGCTCCACCGTGGGAGACCTCTGTTCATTTCCCATTTCCTTTTGACAGTCAACTTTGGTTTCTTTTAACTATAACTATGACCGTTCCCTAACCTTAATCGCATGGTTATTACTGTAACCATGATGACGAAGCTCCCGTTACCTTAACGAAGTAGTAATTTTAACCCAAAACACACATTTTCCAACAGTAATTGTTTTGGACGGCACAGATAAAGGATGTCATCCTGCCAATAGCAGTGTCAGGTCAGAAAACACTTTTATGTGTCATTCTAAAGGGCAGTTACAAACTACATTCTTTGGAGGACTTGTTGGTATCATCTGAACACTATGTGTTTGTTAACTAGTTAGCAAGTGAGTAGAGTCTAAATAGCTAGCTAAAAGTAATGGATAAATTATTAAAATAGATAGCTAAAATTAATTGACAAATGTTAGGTCGGAGAACGTTTCCATGGATCGTTCTAAAGGGCAGTTGCAAACAACGTTTTTTTGTTGCTTAAAGTTGTTGGTATCATCTGAACCCTACGTGTTGCGATTAAGAGCCCATGAAAACAAGTTAGCAAGCAAGCAGAGAAGTCTAAACAGCTAGCTAAAAGTAATGGATAAACGGTTGAAATAGTTAGATAACAGTAATGGATACTGGATAGTTTAAACTTCTGCCACTCCAAGTGGTAGTACAGTATGTAGTATAGTATGAATGCAAACCAAACTGACCTAAACATTAACACTTATTGTAAAAAATATTGTAGGCTAACAATATCCACATTTATATAATGAATAGTGTTAAATTACATCCAGTTTATAATCCATTCATATGAACACATTTTGAACATGACAGGTGGTGTCAATGAAGGGGTACTTGAGTTCATTTGACGGGGCTGTAGGGGTACATCAGACAAAGGTTGGGAACCTGTGCTCTAGTCCCTTCCTTTCCTCACACATCACTTCACACATCACACATAGTGCTCAAAATATTAATTTAGTGTAATAATGTGTTAAGTATTGACTGACAAATCTCAACATTGACCTGTCCCCATGTGTTGTTCAGTGGCTTCTGAATAATCAGTAGACATATCTGACTTCCCTGTGCCTTCCTACTTCACTTTCTCCCTTCTCTTCCTGCCCTCCTGCGTATTCCATACTTCAGATATCATATGAAGTTATAAAAATATTATTCATTTAGTGTAATTACATGTTAAGGACCCAGTGATTCACATATATCAATTTGAAACCGAACCGTTGTATGTGAAGCCAACATAATCATCTGAAACTGGGCTGGAAAGTATCACTTAAACATTTATTCTCTGACAGAGCTCTTCATTTCAAAGTGCTGTCTGTGTCTTTGAGCTCGGAGAGAGCCTTGGCCCCTGTCTTCAGCTGGTAACCAAGTAAAACACATGGACATCCTTAAAGGAAGCATTTGGCAAATTGTTTCAGAAAAAATGCTTATATGTGGAAAAGCCTTGGCTTTGCCATCTACTGGAAATGATTCTGTGGTTTGGTGGTGGAGAATGAGGGTTTAGACAGCCATGGTGTGCAAGTGAGTGAGTGTGAGCATGTGTGTGAGCTCGAATTCATTCACACTGCTTCAGCTCTACCTGAAGTCCATCCACTCCCCCTGTTCTTCTCAGCGTCTCTCCACCTGTAAATATCGCTATAAATATCCAGCAGATATAAATGTCATTTCCCGATATCGATCACCTAAAATAGGTTCTTTCTATTGATCCCTCTCACTCTGCCTTTATCACGCTGTTGCAGCAGAAATGAATTGAGTTCTGAATATTCAATCTTGTTGACAAGGAGCTGTTACTCCCTTCTACCGCTGACATTTATACCCCACAGTCCGAGTGTTGCTGTAGTGGATTTATTGGCTCATTCAGGTCACTCAAACTGCGTAATGTAAAGCCACTGGACAAGTCCTCACTCCTGTTAGAGTTGAGTTGATGTTTTTTCTCTCTGTCTCTAAATCTCTTTCTTTATCGACTCATTTCTTTGTCTCATAGTCTCATAGAAGCATGTTGTATAATTCAGAGTGCTGGATGCGCTACCTAGACAGGAATGTCCAGGTTTTATTTCCTGTTAGACTTTTCTACCAATCACAGGGGATTCTCTGGTTGAATTCCTCTCCGCTCACATTCTTGGAAGCTGCATGTTGCGGAGAGTGTTTTTCAGACTGACAAAGGGTTTTGGGGAAAGAGAGGCTTTCGGGGAAGAATTTGGAAAAATAGGAAATGTATAGATCTTGCTGGAAGAAAGTAGGCTTTGTGCAGAAGACAGGGTCCAATGCTTTGTGAGTATTTGAAGCTGCATCACCGTAGGAAGGAAAATCAAGTCGAATATATCCATGAACATGAGCAACACTATCCAGCATGTCTGTCAGAACTTATAGCACAACACGTGCTGCTATTTACATGTAAAGGCATTTTTGTCAGAATTAACATAATGTGTAAATTAAGCTGGAAAAACTATAAGGATATAATCAAATATGACTTGATAAATTGGTGCGGGATAGGTATGGATTTTTACTCGATGAAAAAAAAAGGTCTGATCCAACTCAGTCATCAATATTTTGACAGCTTGTCATTGGTCGACCTTTCCCCTTCCAGCATGCCGTGTCTCATCCAATCAGAAATAATGGAAACAGATGACTGCACAGTGAGAGGATCTTTGGGGAAACACTTAAATCACAGAGTGCAGAAAGAAAGTTTACGTCGTTCATCACTGTGACTGATTTTTAATTCCAGACTGCCAGACTGAGAATGTGCATTTTAAGTCAAAGACTTAAGACATGCTGTTACTTTTCTTCAGCCACAATCTCATCAAAGTCGGCCTTCCCTTGTTAAACAGACAGAGATCAGGATGACTGATGAGCCGCCATGTTTGATGGACCACAACAAAAGAATCATCTTTCTACTTCCTCCACCTTCTCTTAATGTCATTTGCCTTTATTTCCTCTCAACCTGTTCTTATTTTCTTCTCTCTCTGCTTTGAATCATCGGCCTTTTGTTTTAGATTAGTGTGCATACAGTAAATGAGTAAAGATGAGAAAAAAAACTTACTGAGGAAACAGAGGAAGTGAAAGAGGAATAGAAAATTGGTCACACGCCAATCACACATCAGATTTTGTAAGGTACGTGCGGTGGTGGAAATTAACTAAGTTCATTTACTAAAGTGCTGTACAGTTTGAAGGTACTAGTACCATTTTATGTCACTCTATACTTTCTACTTTTTACTCCAATAAATTCATTTGACTCCCATACCATACCTTACTAGTCACTTGCAATACCGATGATCGGATAATAAAACATGATGGAGTATTAAGAACATCTGATGATGTAATCTTAGATTACGATTCAAAAATGCAATAAAGTAACTTTGCTTTTCACATAATCACTGAAGATGTGTAATAGTGATTGTAGCCTAATTTAAATGCCTGAGAAAATATTAGGGGTGCAAATAACATTTTTTAAATCTGCAGATTATTTTTGCAAATTATTGATTGACTGTTGGTCTATAAAATGTCTGACAAGTAAGTAAAAATGCCTGTTACAAAAATGCCTTGGATTTAAATCAGTTTGTGTTGTCTTTACATTGAAAAAAAGATATGAATACAATGCCAACAAATTTTCTCCATTTACATCAATTACATTATTATTTTTGTCAGGAAAAGAGATACATACAGAAGGAGATACATTCATTCATAGTTACAGCTGTTTAGTTTTGATGGACAGAACAGATACTCAAAACTACACCCAGTTAACCGTCACTGGTCTGTCTGGAGAGGCAGGTAATTATTGACTGTGTGTGTGTGTGTGTGTGTGTGACTGTGTGTGTGTGTGTGTGTGTGTGTGTGTGTGTGTGTGTGATTGTGGCTGTGGACCTCTGACTGGGGGGGGTTGGCGTGAGAACCTGCAACCACCCTGAGAATCTCACAGAAAAACACACCTTTCTTTGTCTGCGATTAAACCTTCTTTGAAATCTCCCATCGGTTTGACTTAACCAATTTAGAAGAATTGGTTAATTGTTGGTGATGTCTGTGCTGGTTTGGAGAGGAAATGAGATTAATTATGCCTGAAACTCTGGCACCGAGAGGTAGAGCTGAATTTGAGGACAAGCAAAACATCAAACATGATGTTGTGATGGGAGGAAATCTGGAAACCAACACCAGCTCCCGCTTCATGTCCATCCAAACTCTACTGTGTCCTGTATGTTTGATGTGTGTGTAAGCGTAGCCAAGGCCCGCTGAGTCCACTCTGATGAGCCTGATAGATGGCACTAATAGCAGACCGCTGAATGGACTGTTTCCAGTTGTAAAAGCTGTGCCTCTGCCAGCAGTGATTTCCGTTTTTCAGCTTAAGACACTGCTAACAGTGAGCTGAGAAACCACAGGGAGTGGCAGGCTGAAACTGCTCGGAAGTGGGCTTTTAGGATCGGACAGTATTGAATGTTCTAATTGGTCGGGACCTCGGGAGTTGCCAGACGAGCAAAAGTCCATATTGAGTCGATTACAGTGTTTCTGAGGTGTGTGTACTAATTTAGAAAAGCTGTTTAATTGAAATGTGAAAGCTTGGTTGTTTTCTCTGTCGCCTGTGCAGACTCAGAGAGCAGGGTAAACATTAATGTCTGTACATGTTGTGTCATGTTTAATCTTTAACTGGACTGACTGAACTGAATGCCAAACAAAAAAAATCTATCTATCTATCTATCTATCTATCTATCTATCTATCTATCTATCTATCTATCTATCTATCTATCTATCTATCTATCATAGTAATACAATGTTGAAAGGTGACTATATATCAGTGTGTATCACAAAATATGTTGAGTTCCTCAATGTGATATATTTGATATATATGAGTAAATACTTTTTGGAACACATGGAATAATGCCCTTGCAATATATTTCAGAATATTCCCAGTATTGCCACTTGTCATTTATGTACATATTATTATATATTCTTAATAACTTATCGTATGTATCTAAATATAAGAAAAATATAGGTGATGTACAATCGGCATTATAGCTGATATTTATGATTAAGTAAGATTCTGATTACTTAATATATTTTGAATACATGTTGACATGAATACCAGTATGCACACATTATTTCTGTGATATTTTTTCAAATAATTGATACATTTTTTTGGTCCATAAAATGTAAAAAAATACAAAAATGTCCATAACGTGTTCCATGAGCCCAAGTTGAATGTCTTGTTTTGTCAAATCAGCAGTGCAAAATCCAAAGATATTCAGTTTAATATAATAGAAAAATTAAGACAATCAGTAAATATTCATATTTGAGAAAGTGGAACCTTTTTTGTCTAAATATGACTCAATCAATTAATTGATTATCAATATAGTTCCCAATCAGTTTTCTGTCAATCTAAACTAATTCAGTAACTGACTAACTGTTACAGCTTTAATGTGATCATTTCATTGAAGGAAGGAGGAATTTAAAATTTATATTGCCAGTTAACTGAGTCCACATTCATTTCCAACTCATCACATCATCGCAATTATGTAAGTGTGGCGAGGACATCATGACATCACAGGGGTCAGGATCTACCCGATTTGTCCATCCGTACCTCCCTCCATCCTGTGTTCATGAGATCGGATGAAGGCAGGGTGGGGCCCCCGAGGCCCCTGGCAGCTTCGGAGATAAAGCCACACAAGTAGGCCAGTGTGGGCCCGGCAGGAACACGACTGGAGATTTTCCCATTTGATAAGTCAGGAGGGGTGGGAGCAATCAGTGGCAACATGCACACACACACATACACTCCTTCGTATGGACACATACAGTACAGACACAGAACAGGCTTTGCCTTATTTCCATGCTCTGTCATTACAGGTTGTTACGCTATCAGAGAGATAAAATCACTGCAGCCCTTCTTCCTGTTCTTTATTTTTTCTTACTGTGGTCATTTTTAAGAATTAAGCATTTTGGTGACATGTTTGGTTCTAGATGGTCATTATCACTGCTGTGATATTTTTGAGTTTACTTACCAGAGATAACTTGTCACTTGTCCAACTGTCCAGCCTGTTACGTCCTCCTTCTTGCTTATTATTTTTGTTACAAAAGTCCGAATATTTATTGGTTGTCTTATGTTCCTGTTAATAAAAAAAGAAGTTTAGAACTATTGCTTTAATATTTCAGGAGATTAAAGCAATAGTTTGACAATTTTGGAAGATAAGCTTATTCGCTTTTTTGCTAAGAGATAAGAGACCACTGTCATGTCTGTACAGTAAATATAAGGCTACAGCCAGCAGCCAAATTGTAATTTTTACCCTCAGGTTTTTGTACAGATTAAACAAACGAGCTATAACGTGTCACCTTTGGACAGAGCCAGGCGAGCTGTTTCCAGTCTTTATGCTAAGCTAAGGGCTCCAGCTTCCCAAAATGTAAACCTATTCCTTTAAGACGAATCACTATTGTGTTACATCAATCAGCATTTCAGAGAGGATTCAAACAGTTGCAAGCAGATGCTAAACGTTCAAACGGTGTAAAATTAGTGGCTTTGTTGAAATTCACGCACACACACACATATATCTTCCTCTGTCAGTAGGGCTGCCCTGATTCCTCAGAGGAAACTCTGACTGACCACTACTCACTCACTCACCGCTCTCAGGTCCTGTAATGTCTCTATTAACTGTTACGCCTCTATTTTTCCCCTCAGCTAGACACATTCTTCAGCTCTTTCCTACCGACCTACCCCAGTGATGCAAAGCTCCTCGGTAAAAATACTCCTCACCACCCTGGTGCGTCAGCCAGACGGTAACCTTCGGAGTGTGTAATAGTCCGCCACACACACGCTGAAGTGAGATACAGTAGCATGAGGTGCGAGCAATGTGGGTTTATGTAAAACAGATATTGTGTAAGGGGCTGAGGGATAATATCTTGTGCCAATATTTAGTGTAGAAGAGGGTATCTGCAGGTTTTGATAAGTCTAAAAAAGCATTGAGTTCCCACAATAAAGGCAATGGAAGGTAATAAAAAGGCTTTCATTTACAACAGTCTTGAATATTTTTTCTTGCCTGCCATAGCCAGCAACATTAGTTACGCATTTTTGATCAATCCATCAATTTCCTGCTGCTTATATAGGTCACATTTATTGATTAATTACACTACTAGAAATTATTGTTACATACAACTGAGAAGTACTAACAAAAATGTGATATAAATGTCAATAAATGAATGTACTTAATAAATGAATATGGGCCTTATTGTCCTTACTGGTTTTCTGTTATTCTTTGACCGTGAAAAACGTATTAAACTGCATTCTGTGTGGCATTTAAAAGGTCTTAAAAAGTCTTAAATTTAATTTTGTGAACACTCCAGACACCCTGTAGCAGTTGGGAAAGCCTCTGAAACTGCATTTAGACACAAAAACTCTGCAATGAAAACCAAATGCAATTACTTATCATTAATCACTTTAGGGCTTAAAATCTCCTTTTGGTAGCCTGACAACCAGAAATTTGAATACCTGAAAAAATAAGAAAATGTCCAAGAAAGAAGTTCTCTCTATTTTTACATAGCAATGAATACATTTAACAAAAGCCTAAATATTGGCAAGAAACATCATCCAACTAATGTAATGGCCCAACTCCAACAGACACAAAGAGAAGTACTACTTTACCTTCCCTTTTATTGAGTTGCTTACAGTCCCTGCTGACTTCTAATCAGCCCACAGAAGCTCCTCAGGCCTGCATTTGCCGTCAGTAATGACAAACCTCTCCGTCCACGCAACAGCTTTTACTGATCTTTGAACACACACAGGCAGATTGTATCTGTCTTCATATGTCCCTCTGTAGTGGTCGAAGATGTCGATGTGTTTTAAAATTTCCTTCACACATGTCAAATGTATTCATAACAGTCTCACTTTGAAGGATACAGTAGAGGCCAAGCGGAGGCTTTGAAGTTGTAAGAGGGAGATGGGTACTCGGTTAGAAAAGTGGAAAAAATAGAGGAGGTGAGTGAAGGAGAAATGGGGCGATAGAGGAAGGAAAAGAGGGGGAAACATTGCATGTACCAGAGAAAACTCTGCACATGATGACATGTTGCTTTACATGATCCCCATGATCCCCGGTGGTCTCGCCCTCTGAATCTAAACCATCTGCCTCTGACCTTCAGGGTGGAAGAGTCCATTTCCGTGCAGTGCAGGCTGATGGGGATTAAGAGGGTCCGGGGGTCTGGCCCCGGGCCCAGCAGAGCCAGTATGGATCACAGCTTTCAGAGCTCCGAACCCCGGGACCAGAGGGAAACTTCCTAACCCAGAAACACTTCCCTCATCTCCGCCATACACACACACACACACACACACACACACATACTGAGGACTTCATTGCTCCCAGATGTGGATCCATCCTGTGGAAGGCATGTTCAGATGGTTAGAGTGTGTGCGTTTTGTTTACGTATGTGTGTGTATGTGTGTCACAGTAGAAAGCACAGAAAGAGAGGGAGATGGGTGGTGTACAAACAGAAATGAAAATGGCTGGAGTGTGTGCTTCCCACTGGAAAAGCAATAATAGCCACTGTGCTTACAGTGTCTGCAGGTGCCCTTTTTACTTTAAAATACACACAGTCACATTTGATAAGCACTTTAGTGGGTGAACCCCTTCATTCGGGGCAGCATAGTCAGAGAAAAATGCAGTAACTACAATTATAATGTTTTCTTTCAGCTTTTATTCTCCTTTTGGACTAGTTTATTTAAGAGAATAAACTATTTTTGATTATTTATACTTAATAGTTCATAGAGATAAGTATATCTCTGTTTTGCTGTCTGTCTCTCAGTCTACCATTTGTAATATAACATTTTTGATAGAACAGTTTAATCTACTATTTAGCCTAATACATGTGATTTAAAGTTAGCTTAAAGGGGGTACTTGAGTGATTTAGTATTGCCCTTTCACACAGTTGGGACACTTGCAAGAGATAGATTTAAAAATAAATAAATAAATAAAGGTTAAAATCTATGCAGCTGAGGACGAGAAATCTTGACTTATATTCCCTAGTATCAGTCAAACTCCTAAAACACTTGATCCTATATTTCCCATAATGCAACTCAGTAGCATTTTTCATATAGCTTCATCTGCCTGTTAAACACCCACTTCTTGCCCCATACCCTAAGTTTGTAATGCAGGCTTTCTTTCCGTTAAAAATGTGTAGTCTCCAAGCTGAGGCTGAGATAACCCTATATATATATATATATCTCATTTTTCTTCAAACTTTAGAAAGCTCCTCCAGAGCCACAGAAGGCTGCGTACTGCTCTCTATGACAGGTAAACTGTACTTCATGTGTAAAATCGATGGAAAGCAGATTAAAGATTAAATCAGATTAAATAGCGTGAATTCAATTTGAATCAGACGGTGACATAGCAGGTCCTTCTACTCTGCTAAGATGGGCCAGTTACATTATAGCACGACTAGCTAAACTTAAGCTATGTTTTTCTCACTCATGCTATCTCACTATTCGCTAGCTTTAACTTGATATAGCTGTCTCTCTATGGGATAGAGTGCAGAAAGTGGTCGGCAAGCCCAATTTACCAACCTAGAGTGCAGAGTGCGGTTTGGCATATATTCCACTGTAGCTCCATGTTGTAGTTACTGCACATTCTGCATAGTGTCTTCATGGAAAAGTTACATTTCTATGGCATAATCATTTTTATGTAGTAAAAATGTCGAAATATTCTTGTATTAACTCAATTTTGACCAAATATGTGGTTACCTCAACTTGGCTTGTAGGGCAGAAATGGAAAATTCTATTCAAATAATCGGTTTGTCTAGTACCTCCACGTGAAGCAGCCCCTGCTGACAGTCTGACGTAGGTCCTTATAAGAAGCTCACTCATGTGTCCTCATATTCTAGTCATGAAGTAGCCTATTAGTAGTCCTTTAAACAGGCCCTAATAAGCCCACCCACACAGAGCGCTGCTGAATGTGAGTGCGTGAGAGCGTCTGGACACGTTTGTATGCACAGATACTGTAGATGCACATCTGCGTACTTTCAAAGCCGCATTCCTGCTCCAGATGCTAACGGTAAAGGTGTGATGAAAACAAACATCAGGTCGCTAGGTTTCCCTAAACTCTCTTTTAGAAACCATACAGAGGCCAGCAGTCGATGGCGTCACTCACAGCAACTGGTATCAGATAAAAAGAACAAACACTGTGTTTTTATCTTCATGAGAGAAAAAGAGATTAGACGCTTTCGAACAGTGACTCCAGGTTAATGAGAGGATTTCGTGCCGCTGCTGTTTTTCTTCTCTCCATCTGTGCTCTTCCATTTATTCTTGCCCACACTTTTCCTTTCCTTACTTCTCCTATCCCCTTCTCTGGACACCCTCCTCCCTGTACTCCACCACTGTGTGGCCTCTTCCTGGGCTTTTTGTTGTAGCCAGGCTGTTCCGTGATTACAGGCTAGTGGTTCAAAATGTAAACATGATGTCAATGGAAGCCCCACTCAGCTTCAAATGGAACACCATGGCTTCCATTAGACTGATATGTGCTACAGACACTCACAAAACACCAAACAGTGCAAACACACTGGCACCTCAGTTGTTTTTGCTTTCAGATCTGGTTGTGGGCTTCGAATGTTGCTGCCTGCAACCACAGAAAAATACAAAATTACTAAAATGATCTCACATGTTATCCTGCACCTTGCATATCTGGGCCCATATTGTTGTTTGGAAGTGTGTTTTTCTTCATTTTCCTTTGGATAAAAACATTTCGATGATGCTAGTCTAGGTTTACCCAGAGTCACAACAACTATGTTTTATGGGACAAAATTGTTCCACAATCTAAAACATCAACAGTAACCTTCAAGTTTTAATTCCAGTCCCTTTACAGCTCAGGGATTATTTCTGCAGCCACTGTTTTGCACTAATGTTCAAGAGTCATACTGGGAGAAATTCATCGTAAAAGAAGTAGACTCCACTGACAGCTATATTGAGGGACCCAAGTGTATTGCAGCCAGAAATATGTTGATTAAAGGATGCAACTCTCCCTTTTTCTGCACTGGAAATACTTAATTGTTCAGGCATGTTCTCTCGGGGGTTGTTGAGAGCCAGCCTGTGAAATGTAGGAAACACAGGTAAACTAGGCAGGTTGAGGAGAAGTAGCTGAACCAAAACAACGTGCAATTACCACAAAATATCCTCACAGATTGATGACACATGAGACAGTATCCAAGGGTGGAATTTCCTCTCAAAGCCAGAGTTGTTAAACTGTCCTTGGATCCAAATGAGAAGTTTAGCTTCTTTTTTCTGGAATAGAGATTCATAAAAACTATATTGCCCCTCACGTCATGTGGTGACCAGAAATAAGCCCGCGACCCACAGTCTCAGAAACTTGGCTTCAGAGGGATAGGTTGTAGCTTACGCTTTGGCCTGAAATGCTCTTTGTTATACATCCCAATGTTGAGACTAGCCATAGAAACAGTATTGTTTTTGTAAACTTTTCTCCCTTTGGTATTTGCTGTATTTTTCTGGATTTTGTTTAGCCCCGGCCCTGTAATACAACTCAGGGGTTTCTTATGAATACCATAAGTTGTGTATTTGGTGTTACCCTCATAGCTTCATGCCAGGGGACATGCCGGACTTGGAGCTGACTGTGTGTGTTGGATCAGAGAGAGAGAGGAACGGAGTCGGCTCCGTCACCACACACCAGAGCTCAGAGCCCCATAAGCCCTTCACTTACAGACCAACCACGAAGACTCCGACCCAACCATCACCACATGCCTGCTGAGGAAGGAGGGGGAAGCATGGAAATTAGCTGAGGGATCTTTCACAGTTACAACACTGGCATTCCTCACTGCTTAGATTTCTATAACACAAACTGAGCCTGAGATTTGAATCTCCTCTTTAAACTCAACAAAAGGGGCTGTATTTTTTTGTTGTTTTTTTTTAAGAGAGGAAAATTGGCAGGATATTTTTTTTTCACAACGGAGGTTATTAGATTCCATTTTAGCGTTACAGTAGCATTTGAATGAAATAAAGGACACGAGACAAATAGGTTTTCCTTTCCCTCCCATTTCCCTCATTTTATATACAATCTGCTCTGGCACGTTATAAGGACTCTCAGTCAAACGCAGGCTTTGGTCAGGGTTTGTTGAACTTTTTGAGGTACTACTACGTCTTCTCAGCCTCTGAGTCATCTAAGTAGGGGTAAAGATCAAGAGGAAGAGGGCAGCCCAGTCTTCTAAAAGCCAAAGTGTGCCTAGAATACCTCAACCACTGATGATAATAACAATCAGAGGGCCAAAGGCAATAACCAGGATTGAATGCAAACACATGGCTACCATAAGACAATACTCGACTAACCTGTTTGTTACAGGATAGTTTTGGACTTTTGCCTGTTTTTTACTGTAGGCATTATTTATAAGACTACTGCAGCCAAAATATTCAATAAATTAAAGGATAATTCCAGTGTATTTCAACTTATTTTCGTAACTTTGGCCATCATTTCTATCTGTAATGATAGCATTGTACTCACTAAGTTATTTCATGAGATCTGGGAACATGGCAATACTGCTGTAACAAAATCCAACAGGGAAAGAAACGAGTGGTCAGACAATCAGACAGGTTGTAAATAAGCCAAATGTTTCGCCAGATAATCTAAACCACTTTATTCAGAGGTGGAACTGTTTTGTCTTCCAAAGTTGGCTAACTCGTAGATTTGTTAAAAAGTTGTCTGATTGTCTCACTACTTATGTTGCTTGCCAGATGTCAGCAATGGACCTTTGTCACTTAAGACATTTTGACATGTCTCAGTAGGAAAAGCACAGGTGTAAATAATAAAATTAATGATGGCTGAATTCCACTGCAGGTGCAGGTGTACCAAAAGAGTAGAAATGTGCCTCCTGGTAACTCTAAAGATGTCTTTTGCTAACGTTAGCCACACGTTACATTCAGGAATCACTTGGTTTTGTTAGGAATTGGAGGGTGTGTGAACTCTGCAGGTTAAGGGCTGGAAAGCTGTGTGCAGTCATCGGGGCTACCGTTAAGCTGGCTGTTGATGTTCAGTAAATATATCAAAACAACGCTGGCTGCTTGTTACACCAAAATGTCTCATTTGTTTTTACACCTGTTAAATGTGTAAATATGTAATAGGTGTTGAGGATTTGGAGTTGTTTAAAGGCACTTAAGATGGTGGTGAGGTGGTAACAAAAGTAACGAATAATGTAGCTAACTTTAATTACTTTTGCTGTTGAATAATTAGTAAAGTAGCATAAATACTTTTTCAATGAGCAACACAATGAGTAATTGACTGCATTTTAGTGACTGGCCCAACACTGTCATGTGAGAAGGATTAGCTTGTAGTACACACAAAAGGGGAAAACAAGGAATTCAATTGAAAAAAATATAGTAGCATTGACAGTAATTTCTAACCCTGCTGTAAGACTACAAATACCAGTGGTATAACAGTAATGTGGCTATTATTTCAGTCCTTTGGGACGGTCTCCCAGAGGAACAAGAGCAAAGGGAGAGTCCAGGCTAATATGAGCCTGTTTAGGACGAGGCAGAGGAAATTACTTTTCTGAGGTTAATATAGCCTTGCGGTTTTTCTACAGTAGCCGCTCACAGATTCCCTCCCAGTCTGTGCTGACATGGTCACTCCATCAATGCCAGCAGCTAATGCTCATGTTTATCTACCTCTAATCACAGATTTAGCCCACTAATTACAAAGCAAAATCAAAAAGCCTTCAAGGCAAGTGAGGCATCATCAAAGGAGTGTTATGAGAATTATGAGAAAATCAAGGGAATGTATTAATTTTTTTCTAATATATAGATGTTATTTTTGTAATATAGAGCGTACATTACGTTGGCATTTCTCAAGTATACGCTCATGGAGTACAGATTTATAAATGGCAGTCTCTTTTTCTCTTTCATGCAGGAACCTGATGCCTCGTACTCTGGAGGGTCAGATCACAATGGAGAAAACCCCCAGTTACTTCATCACCAAAGAAGCCCCTCGCCGTGTCTTCTCCATGAGCCGCCACACCAAGCTCATCGTGGTGGTGCGTGACCCTGTAACCAGGGCTGTTTCTGATTACACCCAGACTCTGTCCAAATCTCCCGGGCTTCCAACCTTCCAGAACCTGGCCTTCCGCAATGCCACCACAGGCCTCATCGACACATCTTGGAGTGCTGTGCGCATTGGCATCTACGCCAAGCACCTAGAGAACTGGCTGCGCTTCTTCCCGCTCTCACGCCTCCTCTTTGTCAGCGGCGAACGCCTTGTGACGGACCCAGCAGGTGAGATGGGCCGGGTCCAGGACTTCCTGGGACTCAAGCGCGTGGTGACAGACAAGCACTTCTATTTCAACCAGACCAAAGGTTTCCCCTGCCTAAAGAAGCCTGAGGGGAGCAGCAGGCCGCGGTGCCTGGGGAAGTCAAAGGGAAGGCCCCATCCCCAGATCCCCTCTGAGGTCCTGCTTAGGCTCAGAGACTTCTACAGACCCTTCAATCTCAAGTTTTACCAAATGACTGGCCAAAATTTTGGCTGGGACTGAACAACTACTCACCAGAGCTCTTAAAAACTGTTACTAGCATTCTTGTTCAGCCAACTACCAAAACCAGGATACCTTGAAGACATTGTGTGTTACCAAAGCTTCTACTGTGCAAAATATGCCTTTCCTTAATTTCCTAAGCTATGAAAACTGGCTATGAAAACTCCTGCCTTCCTCCAGCTTTACAACAGCCATGCTAACAAGGTTAGTGAGAACTTCAATCCCTTGAGCCACTTTAGTACGCAATGCTACACACAAGCTTGGGAGAAGCGCTGGTTGTGGCTCATACTGCAGCAGTGTGATGGGTGCAAGCCACATTGAAGCATACTGCTTATTTTCTTTAAATTGGAACTTCTAGCACTTGGCACCCTGAGTGCCAGAAGTATGCTAAGCTCTCATTGCTGTCTGAAACACTTAACGGCACAACCTCTATATTGAAAATAACCACAGAAAGATGCCAACACTGCAAGGAGATGTGCCTAAACCAAATGGCGAAAGAGTTACAAGCCTTGACAGCCGGGCAACGCTACGATAAACCAAATGACATATTGGAGTTTTGAGACACAGGAGTTCTGCTAAAAAAAAATGCCACAGACAGCGAGGAAAGAAGCAAAGGGTTTCAAATTATGCACAATGGTACAAAAATACATGTACATGTGTGTTGTTGAGACATAAATTAATCATTCAGAATCACTTAAATCCCATCATTTCACTAAATGATCTGACACGTTTATACAGTTATAGGAAGTTCTTTTTTCTTCAGTTTTTTCAATGCAAGCTCCTTTTCTGGACTGTCTTTTAATTTTAACACAGAAGATACCTGGTACTGATGCAAAAAGGTACCAGAAATGTAAAACACAGTCCAATATGTGCTGTAAATTTGCTGTTATTTATGTCGCCAATACAGTGCTTGTATAAAATGTTCTTTACAGACAAACACTTGTATCTGTGATTGTTTTCTACTTCATTTAATCGACACACCTCCACAAACGGTACTTACATGCAACTGTATATTTCTAAAAGTCTAATTTATAAGATGACAAACTATTGTTGAGAGATGTTTTTTCTGAGACTTTTGTATTTGAAATTCTGCTGGAAATTCTGACTAAAACTTTTATTCTAAAACATGTGTTTTGGGCTAATTTTTGCACTGCATTTCTGAGAACCACTCAGTTCATCCTCTTTGTATTTATTCCAAACAAGCTGATGTTGCTGCTGCCGGGAATATATAATACATCTGTTTAGCAGATGATTTTTTCCTGGAAGAGACCTACCAGACACCGGATGATTAGAAAAGCAAATAAAATTAATCACTGTTGTGTGATTTTAAGCGATGATTTAGTAGGAAAGCTGACATTTATTTACAGTAAATGAAAATGTTGTGGATTGTTACTTTAATCTTAAACCTTTACTTATTTATAAAATCAAGTGTTAAACTCACAAACAGCATGAGTAAACAACTTTTTAAAACTGGCTCAGTCTAGGATTTTAATGAATAAAGAGTATTGTTCACATCAACAGCTGAAGCTATAGAGCCAGCAGCCAGTTAGCTTAGCTTAGCATAAACACCGGAAACAAATAGCTAGCCTGGCTCTGTCCGAAGGTAACAAAATCCGCCTACCAGCACCTAAATGTCAGGGTGATTACATTTTTCAAAAACATTTCTCCCTGTTTCTGACATTAACTCAGTAATTCCAATGAGCTACAATCAGTAAATTAAATCAGCATTCCAGTACAACAAAACAGGAAGAAGGCCACAGTTTACAAAGCTGTTTTCAATGCTTAAAAGGGAGCCATGCTGGAAAATTAACAGCAAAACTTACCGTCAAAGGAATAGTTTGACATTTTGGGAAATACGCTTATTCGCTTTCTTGCCATGAGTTAGATGAGAAGATCGATACCACTGTAGTGTCTGAATGGTAAATATAATGCTATAGCTAGCACCCAGTTATCTTAGCTTAGACTGAAAACAGCTAGCCTGGCTCTGTGTAAACATAACAAAAAATGAGCCTAACACTAAAGCTCACTAATTAACATGTTAAATCTTGTTTGTTTATCCAGATTTTGTCTCCTTTGGACAGAGCTAAGCTAGCTTTCCCCCTATTTCCAGTTGATCCTGAGCTAAGCTAACTGGCTGCTGGCTGTGGCCATATATTGAACAGACAAATCTGACAGTGGTTTCGATCTTCTCATCCTACTATTGGCAAGAAAGCAAATAAGTATATTTCCCAAAATGTTGAGCTATTCTATTAAGCATAAGTGAGTGGTCAGTCAGTCATTGGCAAACACTTCCCAGTTGAATTGTGCAGAGACAGACTGAAGTTTGTGGTGAAGGCAATGGGGTTTGGGATTTAGGAGGGGTCAGATGGCTGCAGGGCTAAATCTGAAGTTAACACAGGACACTGGCTTTTCTGATGTGTAAGCAATCAATTCACTGGGGTGATTGGAGACCTTTTGGGGATGGCAATCTTTGACCTCCTCGCTCCCCCTTGACCTGTGAGCCTGGTCACCATAAACTGCTGACCGCTGCTGCCACACTGGTTAATGGAGTCGCGCTGCATGAGCTATGAGCGCGGATGCATGCTTTCACACACATGCACACACTCACACACAAACACACACAGGCATACAACAACTCCCCCCTGATCATTAATATTGCATTCTCAACCTCTGGGACCTCCACTGAGGGGAGATGGGACGGATCAATAACTGCCTGTTTAGTTTATTGGCGGCGGGGATATGTGCTTATACCTACCATGTCCCACTGTCACTTTGATTTAACTCCGGGGTCAAGCACAGGTCGCTATCATACATTTGTAAAATATTATTTAACACCTGATATATCTTCCATACATCTGTAATCGATGCAGGACCTAAACATACAACACACAAGGGTGCACACATGGATGCTGGACCAGGTTATGACTTTAATATTTCTTAAAATTGAACTTCCTTACAAATCAGTAGTGGTATCAGTTTTAGAGTTTTTGGGGGTAGTTGTGCCGAGCCATGCATTCCTGTGCAGGGGTTTTCTAGCTGCTGACGTAATCAGTGCTATGCATTTCTTCTCAGTGTTGGTGTAAACAACAGCATTCAGCACGGAGCTCTTGGTTCTTGGAGGAAGCTGGAGTGGAAACTCCAGCAGAACAACATGAGAGAGGTCTGGAGCAGCATGAAGAGCATGACTGGCTTCAGACCGACTGGCAGCAGAGGAGTTGAAGGCAGCTTGGACAGGGCCAACGAACTTAATCTATTCTTTAACATATTCGACACACCGGCTCCTGCTCATCCCCCCTCTAACTCAGCTGCTGTCTGCCCTCAGACTCCTCTGAGTCCACTGCTCCCCCCTCCTCCATCTTCCTGGGAGAGTCCTACTCCCCCCTTCAACTGGCTCTCAGGCTAACGGCCCTCTCCACTGATGACTCCCCAGACCCCCGCCTGTAACCTCTGCTGTGTGCCTGACTACTGACCAGGTGAGAGCTGATAAAACTCCACTCAAACAAGGCTGCAGGCCCTGATGGCGTTTCCCCTGGGGCACTAAAAGCCTGTGCCCCCAGCTATGTGGAGTCCTTCACCATGTCTTCAACCTGAGCCTGAGTCTTCAAAGGGTCCCTGTTCTGTGGAAGACATCTTGCCTCGTTCCTGTGCCGAAGACGCCGTGTCCCAGTGGCTCCAAGGACTACAGACCAGTGGCACTGACCTCCCACATAATGAACACCCTGGGGAGACTGGTGCTGGAACAGCTGCGGCCCATGGTCAGACACCTCCTGGACCCCCTGCAGTTCGCCTACCATCCCCGGCTGGGAGTTGAGGATGCCATCGTCTTCCTGCTGAACTGCATCTACACCCACCTGGACAAGCCAGCAAGCACGGTGAGGATCATATTTTTTGACTTCTCCAGTGCTTTCAACACCATCTGTCCAGCCCTGCTGGGTGAGAAGCTGGCAGTGAAGCAGGTGGATGCCCCTCTCGTGTCCTGGATTGTGGACTACCTGACTGGCAGACCACAGCCACCTCTATTTCCTGAGGAGGCTGAGGTCCTTCAACATCTGCCGGACAATGCTGAGGATGTTTTATGAGTCTGTGGTGGCCAGTGCTAGCCTGTATGCTGTTGCATGCTGGGGCAGCAGTTTGAGGGTAGCAGATGCTAACAGACTCAACAAACTGATCCGTAAGGCCAATGACATTGTGGGGGTGGAGGTGGACTCTCTGTCAGTGGTGTCAGAGAGGAGGATGCTGGCCAAGTTACAAGCCATCTTGGACAGTGTCTCCCACCCACTCCATGACGTGCTGGTCAAACAAAGGAGTACCTTCAGCGGAAGACTCATCTCCCCAAAATGCACCACAGAGCGCCACAGGAAGTCATTCCTGGAGGTCATTCCAGGAATGACTTCCTGTGGCCATCAAACTCTTTAACTCCTCCCTCTAACATCACTTCAATACTTGAAATATTGAAATATTGTACAATATTTTCTGTTTAATACTCCTGTGCAATATACTCTGTTTTCTGTTTAATATTCCCTATTTATTGATATTTATTCATACTTATATTACTGCTGTGCAATATCCACCGTCTAATAATCTGGTTAATCTGCTACACCTAATTTGACAGTTCTCATTATTGCAGTATTACTTACTAATATTACTTATATTATTACATTGTATTATACCGTACATACTTATCAACCTGTATATCCACTTTTGTACTTACACTTATTTTAGCTTTTATACTTATATCCACTTTGTACTTAATTTATCTTAGCTGTATTATAGTGTATTATATTTTGATTTGCTTAGTACTTCTATTCCTGTGTGCATTGACGTGATAGTGAACAGCTGTAACGAAAGAGTTTCCCCTCGGGGATCAATAAAGTATTTCTGATTCTGAATTTGATTGCCGTTCTTTTTATCAGTTTTGTTGAATTGACAGATAGTGACGATAATAACTACAACAGAGGAAGAACTCTTTAAATACCCCTCTTTCTCGTCATTTGTATATGATGACACACTCTTGATCCAATACGGTGACTGTGATGACATGGCTCTGCTGAGGGGGGGTTGTGGCTTTGCTTTGCCCTGCTAGCAAGCAGGACCACAGCAGCCCGACGTGGCTACCCCCTGCTGTGAGACTGTAATGGAAACTCATGTCATCAAGGCTTGGCTTGGGCGTGGCTAAAACAAACCAGGCCCATGGAAAAACCCTCTTTAATTCAATCCCAGGTTACTACCCCTCACTAAGTACTTCCATGAAGAGGTCATAAAGCAGGGAAATCCAGCAAAGAAGGGCAAGTTGGCATCACAATGGCAAATAACATAGTAGGTGAACTTAAAGCTGCACTAATCTACATTTTTATATTAACAATGGATCAAATGACATGTCAAATGAAACCCACAGAAAATTATCACCCAACCCTGCAGTTCCCCTCAGCACTATGAAGCTTTATAGCAACTTTCAGCTCCTTGTTTTGGTTTTCCGGTCCATAACATTACTGTTTTTATTTACTGATTTGTATTGTTGCACTGTTTTAGTCTACAGCCTGCAGCTGTTTTTAGCAAAAATACATGATAAAAGCTCTGATGAACCCACTGTACGCTACCTGTCCAGCACCAAACAGCAGACAAACAACGTTAGCAATTAATGTTAGCTGGTGATTTAGTAGCTAAAGAGCCAGATAGCTAACAGTTTCACCATATCAACTTAAAAGATGATATGTTAGTAGCGTGTTACAGCTTGTCCATCATCGCAGATTTAAAGAGCAAACAACTGAAAACAGAATTAGAAAACTAACACTATCAGCATAGCTTCAGGACAAGAAAAGTTATTTTCTTGCCACTTTCACAGCCAACTACATTTTCAGAATAGACTTTAAATGATGATCAGTTACCTCAGAATTTTTTTACTAATACTTGCTAGCATTTGACAGGTGGGTGGTGTTCATTTTCCACCCTGCATACTCTCCAGTTATAGAATATCTTCAAGTCACACAACCCCATTCATGGGTGAGGAGTGTGTAAAGAGAACCAGCCAGCTATGTCTTTGAGTTTCCCACTGTTGAAAAGTTTCCTTTATGTCTCTCTCTGCACCAAAGAGCCCTGAGACTTGAGATAGCAGCAAATCTCTCATTCATCAGCTAACTGAAGTTATTCAGGCCTGAAGGTATTGATATGCAAACAAGATGGTTCAGCTACAGGTCTGCAGACAGGCCTTTATCCAAAAAGCCCTGGCTCCATTCCTGATACATTTCTCTGTCGCTCACACAATGACCCTCCTGTCAATGGTCCATGTGAGCATCTGGCTCCACTGAGGGTGCATAGGATCCAAACATGCACGGATTAGATCAAACCCGGATATCGGGATGGATAGGCGAATGTCACTCCTTCAGATCTTTACACCCCTAATGAAAGTGACTAGTGACCCTTATTGAGGAGGTCAAGTGTCCTCACTCGGGTGGGAGAGGAATGGCTGCTGAGGACTGCCTGCCAGTTTGCCATCTTACAGGGCACTGCATGGGTTCAATCAGGCATGGAACTGCTTAAACAGCTTACTGCAATGCCTACTGCATGTCCACACTGATGCAAATGAATTCTTAGTTCTTTCTGTGAAATTTACCATCCATTCTGAAATACCAAACATTTTACCAAACTTTTATTGGGCATGTGCCATGCAGTACTATGTTTTTGGAGCACTGTTTTACATTCCCACAAAACTTATTTGAAGATCATACATTATCAAGTTCCATTTTCCCCATCCACAAAAAGTGTGAGACCACTGTTATCAGATTCAATCACATTGGAGACCTTTCCCTAAAATCCTGAAGAAAAATCCTGGCGCCACATGAAGAAAATGAAAATGTATTTTCATATTTATCAGCATTAGTTTGAAAGACTTCTTCTTTATATACAGTAGCTCATCACCACAATGGAGTTTATGAGCATCAGCCATTACAGTGAACACAATCATTTTCACACTGGCCACGTACATGCACACAAACAAGACTAAGAGTCTACAGCCATGCTAGCATCTTTGTGAGGCTGTACTTACTCACAGTGGTGTTAATGTCAACTTACTAATATGCTCACAATGACAATGCTAACATGCTTATGTTTAGCAGCTGTAATGTTCGACATGTTCACCATCTTAGTTCAGTGCATTAGCATGCTAACATTTGCTAATTAGCACTAAACATAAAGTACAGCTGAGGCTGATGGGAATGATATTAGTTTTGCAGGTATTTTGGTCTTAAACCAAAGTATTGCACAAACCGTATGATGGCGCTAGATGAAAAGTCAAGTCAACTTTATTACAATTCAAACCAGATTTCATGGTAATCCATCCAATAGTTTCTGAGATAGATTTCGGTCAAAACCACAAATGTCAACCTCACAGTGGTACGAGGGTAGAAGTCTGGGGATCACCAAAGTCAGTAGGATACATAGTCTGGGAACCATGGATATCTGTACCAAATTTCAAGGCAATTCATTTGAT
Organism: Siniperca chuatsi; assembly: GCF_020085105.1. Taxonomy (NCBI): domain Eukaryota; kingdom Metazoa; phylum Chordata; class Actinopteri; order Centrarchiformes; family Sinipercidae; genus Siniperca; species Siniperca chuatsi. The sequence continues at coordinate 16,774,930 of NC_058061.1, forward strand.
AGTTGTTTAGATATGTTAGTTGGGACCAAAGTGGTGAACCGACTGACCAACAGACTTGACAGACATGCTGTTAGCGTGGCTACAAATGTAAAAGTTTAATTAAGGCGATAATGAATGTGAGACAGAATCTATGTAAGTGTATTACTGTAAGTGAAATACAGTGACAGCTGTGTTCTATGAAAACTTGCAACTCGGAGTTCTTTAATTTTTCAGCTGAAGGACTTCATGCTCCTCAATAGGTTGGCAAATTCCTGCCACCATTGTACTCCAAAAACCAACTGAATAAGCACTAAAACACTGAAAACAAGCCTGTTCTGTTCCCACAGCAAAACAGCCACTCACAGCCCATCTACTGTCCACATTCCCCATTAATGACCCAAACAACATCTCCTCTCACTCCTGAAGTGACTTGAGCAACTGGTCACTGCTCCGCTCCACAACTTGCTCTTCTCTGTGGAGGTCAGTATCAGCCCTCTGGCCTGCCCATAGGTCAGAGTTCAAAGTGCATTCCACCACCAGGGTGACCTACGGTCTTTGACCCTCACATGCAGAGGGTTATTCTCAGACTGATGAGGTGGAAAGTGATTACGATCTGTTACCGTCCCTGTGTAATGGACTCATTTACTGTGAATGATAAAGCTAAATTGGTCATTATTGAGCAAATTGTTCAGGGAGAAATGCTTGCATGTGACATTATTATGTATGATCCCTTATGTTTTGCCAGATTGTGGCTGAGTGTGACTGTGGTGGGATTTCAATCAGACACAAAATAATATATCAATGTGAAATGTAGATCAATGTAACGTAACCTGAAAAGAAGGATAGATTTAATGAAACAACTGCCTACCAGAGTGATTTCCTTGTGGGTGGGGTGTGTCCTGGTGGTCATTTGATAGAGGAGTCATCCTTTGCCCTCTTGACCTCAAAGTATGGAAGTGTGAGGAAGAGGGAGAGTCTGCTGTCAGCTAGACATACCTGAGCCTGACACCTAAACTCTCAGCAGGAAGATCCTTTATTAGCACGTAGCACATTTTGTCTAACACTTTTCTGATTTTGGCTAAATCGTCAGTGGTAAGCGCTAACTACCCAGTTCTTCTATTTATTCGTTGTTGCCAGAAACCAAAGGATCTTTCTCAGGATGTACACCGGACACTGAATGTTCAGGACTGACTACAGGCTGAAGTAATTCTCAGATAATTATTATGTTAAGACTCTGACGCAAGTTGAGCGACTCTTGGCTAACAAGCTAACATCAAAACATACATCTCTGCTGTAGGAACCACCTCATTTTTAGAGAGGCATCATAAAATGGAGGATCAAGTATAGTTGCTGCTAATCAACTGTAACACACAGCTCACACCCTTGAGGGACTATTAACATTTCCTGTTGGAAAGTTGATGAAATCACGATGGTGCACAACGACCACAATGAGATGCGAAACAACCACGAAAGACTACAAAGAGACACAAAATATCTTTAAACAGACGGAAAACGACCACAAAGAGACTACAAAGAAACAGAAAATGATCTCAATGAGATGAAAAACGACTACAAACAATTTAAAATGAGCACCAAGAGACGCAAAATGACTAAAAAGAGACAAAAAATGAATAGAAGTAGATGCAAAATGACCACGAGACACAAAATGATCACAAAGAGGCGCAAAGAAAGAGAAAAAAAAACTTTGTGTCTCTTTCAGCATGGGATCTTGCTCCTATGTAAGAAGGGTGGGGGAGCTTTTACATGTATTTAGTGGCCCATTGTCTCATAATCTGTCCATGTCTGTAGGCTGTTTGGAGTTACAATCAGCAGCTGTTTATTTATATTGTTTCATATTAGATTATTTAAAGTTGTTTATTTGGCATGTTTTTTACTGAACAATGAAACTATTAGTAATGTGCAGTTTATTATTGCCAAGGCTTTAAATTTGAGTCTTAACACATTTCTACTCATTTTAAAAAATTACTGCACTGGCAGTACAGTGACTGAACTAGAGGCCAGCTGTTCTGTGCGAGAGGACTGTTGAATCTCGTTCGTACCCTGCTAACAAGAACTTGGTCAGCTCAAAAGAGAACTAGAATCAAAGCCTTGAACATCAAAAAGGTGTCCTGCAAACTCTCAGTCCTGCTGTTGTCTGTTTATCATAATTGCCTGAATGGACGCCAAATCAAACAGCCTGTGATTGGTTTAATATGAGGCCTTCTCTACTTTGACAAGCAAGCTTCAAATTAGGAGAAAACACTTGGGTTTGGCAGCAAAAGCCGCATTCCTCCAGCAAAGCGGAGAGGATTTGCACCCGAGTTTCCTCTCTAATTAGCAGATCAAGGGAAGAACAAAGACATGTACCATACATTAATTACAGATCATTGGGAATAAATCCAAGTTCCTGTTACATGCTCGTATATGCTATTTTCCATTTGATCGGCCTCCTCATGACAGTTTGCTTAATGAATGGGCCCTCTCATTGATTCCACCATATGTTCAGCAGAGCCAGTTCAATGAGGTTTTGTGTTGCTTCGGATCCAAGATGTTTGGTGGTTCAGTCATTTAACGTCTCGGGAAAGGAAGGAGACAGAGAAAGTGGAGAAACAGCCAGATGAACAGAATAAAGCTGAGCTGGATTTAATATGCTTTGTTAATGATGTTAGTGAACAGGTTGTCTTTTATTATAAAAAAGAAGCTGAGTTAAGAAAAAAAGGCAGACAGCAGAGCTGACAACTTGCCCTCTGGGAGGGTCATTAACACCTAATGAAGCTGACCCCACAGTGGGTATCTATGGATGACCTTTAACCCTTAAAGTGCATGTCAAACTCCTAAAACAGGCAAATTCTTAGAGAGAGACTAGTTGTCCTGCTGGGTATATGCAGATATTTTGGGTAATATATGGCTATTAATTATTAATGATTTACTGATAATTACTGGTTATTTTCTATAAAAATTCTAGAATCATTGTGTAAAAAATAAAATAATTTCTCTGTTTTGCACACTAAGGTGAATATGATTAAAAACTATTAGATAGATATTACAGACTCCTTACATCCATAAAACAAAAAATGTTACATGTTCGGCAGAGAGAGAAACCAAAACCTTAAAACAAAACAAAACAGCAACAAATAAAGCTATCCTAGATATACTAAAGGTATAATAAAAGTTGTGTTAAAGAAATAATTGATAATTAATTGATTTGTTAGAATTTATTGAATTTATTTAATTTGGTAAAATTGAAGTTATTTTTACATTTAAATAAAATTTTAAGCAGAAGAGCTGAATCAATGTGAGACCTAAGAACCCTGAATGACCCCGCACCTCGCCTGCTCACTTTTCTTCTTCCCTGTAGTTTACTCAGTGTTCATTGGCCTGCTGCGTCGGTGTGTAACTCCATGTGAGGGACCTGCCGTTACACAGCTGTTTCTGGATCCTGTGTCTATAGCCTGCACTCTGACGATCCAAAAGGCTGCTCACTACTTCACAGACAACATGGGAGACTTTGTTTTAGTCGGTGCACACACTGCAAAAGGAATTCGAGTTGTTACCTGTGTGATATCTCTGTCGTTATATGTTATTCATTTGACAGCATCATTGGTGCCAAGTGCTCACTGCAGTGGTGTTTCTGGATTGTAATTAAAAGTGCGTGGGCTGTGATGTCTGTGATGTGTTCTTCATTGGAATGTCTTTTGCTAATGTTTCTTTTCTTGTATACACAGTCATGGTATTATCTCTATTACTCATTCCGGTCAATAAAGTATTAAAAAATATATATCGCTTCCTCATTAGGTTAAATTCATGGGACATAAATGTATATTAAAAAAATGTCACAGGCAAATGTGATTGCATGTGTTAAGCAGTCGAAAACACTGCAGACTTCTTTTTCCCATTCCCAACCCTATACATCCCTTCCACCTCCCTTCCTCCTGTCCTTTGTTTTTCCCTCTGCACCAAAACGTAAATTAGATGCCATTCCACATAACAGATGTCTTGGGAGTCAGGTCTCGCACTGTACACTGGAGTCTCTCTCTGAAGGCTCTCTTAGGTCAGATGGAGTTTCCTCTCGCTCCCACTGAGGAGACGGAGAATGTCTTCAGGGACCTGATTGTCTTTCAGCAGCTTGGGGACGATGCAGAGAGGAAAAGTAAAAACTCCTGCTCATATGGAAAGAAAACTGCTTTTTCTCAGGCCTGCTCATCGATATTATTGCTACTGCTATTGTTTAGTTCTTTTAAGAATATTGGACAAATGATCTGTGATTTGCAACATTTTCTGCATGTTATGAAGCAGAGTGGGAGGTAATCCAACCAACATGTATGTCTCATGTAGGACATATTGAACATGTTTGCTGATACTGGCAAAATATTAAATTTTAGAACTTAAATTGTAAATTATTAGAGGCCCATCCCTGACAACAGTATTTAAGTATTTATTTTCATTTTACTTGCATCTTTGAATTAATTAATTGATTCTTGTTGGGGTTCTTTTTCTACTTTTATTATTTATGTGTGATGGTCACCCAGCTTAACATACAGCTAAACCATAAAGATGTTTGTTTATTTTTTATTTATTTAGCTTTTTTGTTTTTTAGTATTTTTTAGTTCAAGATGATGGCTTTAGTATCCCATACTGGTTTAAATGCTATTTCAGAGGCTAACTATAGAGCCCCAAAACTGACAAAATGCAGTAAGAGGTCATACTTACTGCAAAAATTATAACTGAATACATAAATAAATAATATTGTTAGTTGAATAATTAAAGTAGACTGTAAAAACAAAAGTAAGACTTCATACTTTTCCTTTATCCTTCAATCAAAAAAAAACAAAAAAAGCTTTTTATTTTTTTTCTTGTACCACCAATCATACTTAATTTATTTTACTCTTCTATTTATCTTTAATTTTGTGGTCTTGAGTTTTATGTGTGTGTCTGTGTGTGTGTGTGTAATATCAGTGGACCAATCGAGAGGAGTGTGTGGCTAGCTAAATTGAAAACACTGGCAGCTGCTACCTACCTTGCTGACGCTAACTTTTGTCATAAAACTACACCAGTCAGCGCACGTAATGTTACTCATCCATATCCTGTGTGCTGCAGTGCTGCAGTGCTGTAGCATCACTGTATAAACTCTTGTAACTGTAGCCAAAGCATTTTAGCTGGTAAGCTAACACTAAAAAAGTTAACGTTCGCTAGCTAACACTACTTTGACACTCAACAACACCATGCTTCCATCTTCATAACATTATCTCCATTTTCAAGTGCATGTCTCTTGTTTTCAAGACCGTGAGGGAAATATATCTAAAATTGTCTGTCAGTGCTTTTTAAAATACATATTAGTATTATTTTCTTTTCAAAAACTCATAATGGTCAAAGTGTACTTATGCTGACTCATTGTGTAGCCTACTCACTGAATGTCAGCAGCTCAGTCTAAGCAAATATTATCCGTTGGTATGAGAAAAGATCATCAAGCTTTATTATCACCAGTAATTACCCAAGCACATTGGAGACATTGTCCTCTTCCTGTGTACTGCTGGGAACCAGGCAACAGATAATTCCCATTTTGGAGCCAGAGATGGGAATAATATCACAACTCATCCCTTGGGGGCCTGACGGGGGACCAGATCACCTCCCCAGGTCTCATTATTTAATATCAGAGCGCTTTACTCAGAGGCTGCAAGGAAGTCAGAGATTTATGGTCAGTGTTCAATAAGAAGTATGTCACACACACGAGAGAAAACACAAACGCACACCAGCCCATGATTTACAGACACTAGTTTTGGTGCAGACAGGGTGAAGAGATACAGAGATAGAGAGAAAGAGAAGGATTCAGACAGCACAGATTGGTAAATGGTGATTGAGAAAGGGAGGGAGAGGGAGAGCAAAAAGATGAGACGAGGGCGATTAGACAATGATGGAGAAAGAGGGAACGAGTCCAGCGTCCAGGTCAGGCCTTCAGCACCGTGGAGAGAAATGAGACGAGAGGTCCCAAGAAAAATAGAAATCATTGGCCACACACATTTTCCATCTTTCTTTTCCTTTCCCTTTGTGATAGGAAACACACAAGCTGCGATAGAACATCACCAACTATAACTACAAACAGATGTGGTTATCGTTCACAATTTAAACCATCAATACAAATAATTTGACATAAAGGCGCTGACAATGTAGTCATAATTACTCTTCGTATACTCTAAATTAGCACATTGTTTTCCAGCCATAATGACCATATACTGCAGTTTGGCCATTTGTGTCACTCTGAGGCAGATGCTCAGACATCTGAATGACATCTTTGGTTTGAGGGATAAGACAAACCAGAAATTAACAGAGAGAAAACTTATATATCCATTAAATTGCCATTAATCCCAGTGACTTTAAGTAGCATTCAGCAGATGAGAAGAGACTGGAAAAACAAACATTACTACTGATATCATTAATTTTTAATTATATGAAATTACTGCTCTGATGTTACTGATGGGCCTCATGGTCAACCCAGGCATCTAATTCATCAGTGGTCCCATAGCACTGTCTAGAAATTTTCAGATAGGGGTAATATAAGCACTGATACAGCTGCACATGAAGGTTAAATTTCATACTAAAAGATATGTTATAGATCATGATGCCTGGTCTTGTATAGAGGTAAACCTTCAGGCCGTCAGGTCAAGGTTTGGCCAAATTAGGTCAAATGACATTCCAGTCAGCCTCAGCTGTACTTTGTGTTAATGCAAATTCGCAAATATCTATGTTCCCCAGCTCAATATCCTCTTAATATGACACAATAAGGAGACCTTTCAAAGGGTTTTATATTCTCAGCAGTGTTTTTGCACTAGGTCAAATGTTCAGTGTATGTTTCTCTGGGTCAATATGTTGAAATCACCCACCTACAGCTCATAGCCTACTGATGTTATACTCCTTGAAACCTACACCCAATGGCTGAATGGATTTTTACTATTCAAACTGTATTTGTAATGTCCATCTCCCTTCGTTCTTTTGCAATTTGCACTGTGAAGATAGCCCTTACTTATAGCCCTTTGACATAGGACCCTGGAAACATAGGACACTGGGAACATAGGACCTCATATGCAGTTCTTCACCTTTGCTTTAACATATGAATTAATGTTATATGATGCCACACTGCACCTGTCGGTGATGGCGTAAAATAATGGTGACTATGTATCTAAAATCTTATTTTACTGCTGTAAATGACTCTGTATTGTTTTTGGTATTATAATGGTCAGTTTAAAATAGAATAATTGTTAGAACTGAATGCCACCTTCAATACAAAACCATCACTGTGTATCAGCCTTTAAGGATCCATAGCATGCTCCATGAGGCCATAAGGCATCCATCTGTTTAGTACCAAAGACACTTCATATTCCCAGAGATCAATGGGTGGTAGCCTGGACACATCACAATCCCCCCACCCCCTATCCCTCCCATGATGCACAGTCAATCCCACCACCCCAATCTGAGAGTCTGACACTAACACGCAGGTAATAGAGCACATCGTAACCAGCACATGCTGTTGCAGGCATGATCAATAGGCAGCTAACAGAACAGGTAATATGATATTGATGGACCCACAATTACAAGGATGGTGAGCAGATGTATGTGATTTTATGTCTGTGTGTATGTGTGTGTACGTGGCATATCTGCAAACCACCCGTGCATGCACGTGTGTCTGAGTTAATATATCTTTTTACAACACAAATGTATCTTTGGCCAACATGACATGCCAATACATTCAGAACAGCCTCTCTCCAGGCTGATGTAACGTCTGACACACTGGAGTAATCATGAGGCCTAATGGTAATCAATTACACAGTGACTATGTTGCAGTGGCACTTATTCATGAATGAGTCCCCATTTACACATGTGTTAGTTGTTATTGAAAAATAAGCAGGGACATTTCCTACTATTTTCAGTATTATTTTATCATCAAAATAGTGTGTGGTAGCATTTGAGTTAACTAATTCAGCTGACAGGACTGAGCAGCAATGAGCCCTTTCAGTGAAAATCCTTCTAGATGTAATTATTCCTACATAAAGGTATGTAATCCCGAGGCCAGAGTGAAATACCATAAAACCAACTCTGGTGGTCCAGATTATAACGTCACTGGCAGTGAAGGGGAAAACGACTTAGAGGTCAAAATAAGAGAGTGGGAGAGCAAATGTCTTCTAATCCAAATACAACAGACATCTGCGTAGGTTCGATGAAACAGACCCGTTTTAAAGACAGACAGAGACGGTGAGCTGGCACAGTAAAAGGGTGAAGGAGACAGTAGCAAAATTGTTGAATTTAAGTTCTGAAATAACCCAGAAAGTCACTTGCCAAATATAAGTCTGCTGCCTCCACAGACAGAGGCTGAAACAGTGACATACAGGTCACATTCAGAGGTTGAACTATAACAAAACAGACAGTGCACTTGTCCTGATGGAGCCATTAGGATTCCCTGCATTGCTGTAGGTCTGAATTAACTTGTCATCTCCTGCACTGGCAGCTGACCTGCAAGGACAGACATGTCACTGCATACTGAGCCGAGGGTTACGGCTAGGTCTGCCCACCCATGAAGCACCAGCACCCACTTTCACCCCAAACTGCTCCGCTCGTGTCTTCATCGGCTCTGTCGTTCTCTTAATCAAGCCTGATTGACTTTTCACATTTAAATAAATAGACAAGAGGCGATACGGTCATTAAGATGGTGATCACTGGGGTGAAACTCCAAGGTGGTCTCGGTGCTGGGGATGAGACCCCTGTGAGAGGTGAAATGTCAGGGTGAGGCTCCCTCTAAGTGTGAGGACAACCATGTAAAATAAAATAAAATAAATAAAATAGAAGGGTCTCCCTGACACCAAACTTAGATCTGACAGTAACTACTGTACATCACAGTTAAAAGGGCAGCTAGTGAGCAATCTTATGTTGAATGTTTGTTTTAATAGATGTCTGACAATCACCTTTTTAATTTTTTCAAGGTAACATAAATCTGCACCATTAAGTAGTGTGTTAAGGAGGGTGAACGTCATCTACACCAAATAAAATACAATTAACAGGATTTTCTTAATACCATAAACAACATTATTATTTACTACGAAATTATTATTTACTGCAAGGACACTTTACGGGTAGGTGTGGTGGCCAAGTGGTAAGGTGTTGGTTTCGTAAACCAAAGATCATGGGTTCAATCCCCATCCATACCTTATGGCATGTAGAGCTTGCAATTTCAAGTTACTTGTGATTCTTAATAATGTCTTGTTGTGACAAAAGAGTTTACCCTCAGGGAGCAACAAAGTCATTCTAACATCATGATGTGGCTCTGTTTTTTTTTTTGTCTACCTCACTTATGAGCTGCCAAACTGGCATGTACAGAATTTATATTCAGATGCCATCATGTATTATTTTAATTCACAAATAAGCAGGGGCGGGCACTCACATTTTCTTCATGAATCTTCTTTTTATTAAAACAATAGAAACAGTCCACTTACACATACAGATGAGACAGGAACACAAAACATCTCTGTGTGTAAGTGGATTGTTGCTGTTGATTTAATAAAGAGAACAATTCTAGAAGAATATTTGTGAGCGCTTGTCCTACTTAGTTGTGACTTAAAATGATACTTTAAAACATGTGAATATGGGTGTTCCTGCCCAATTTGTGTGTCTAAGTGGGCTCCTGCTATTGATTTTGTCAAAAGAAAATTGCAAAGAGAAAATTGTAAGTGCTTACCATATTTACATGTGAATGCTAGCAAATAAACATACATTATATAAAATATTTTTTTAAAAATCCTGTTTCCAAATGTTTTATGAGAGGGGTAATTCACTCAACATGTTTGTTAGACATGAAGGAAACCCACATTATGGTGAGTAACGCTGAATGTAAACACAAGTTTGGTGTGTTTACTAAAAAACGCAGTGCACCTTTAACCACGTGATTTTCTCTTTTCAGATTGTTAAATTTGAACATTTTTAGAGCCATAAAAAGGTAAAACTATCCAGTATGTTTCCAAAAAATAGCAATGACTATATAAAAGTCTGAAAAAAAATGTACATTTTGTGTCACAGAACATGTTTTTGATTCTTTCCGATCCTCATCTTGTGACCCCTTTCATTTTTCTTGCAACCCCCAAATTGGGAACCACTGCCCTAAAGGAAAGAGATTTTACATAAAATCAACAAGTAGAGCCCGTTCTTCTTTTTGACTTGATCAATCACTCTTTCAGCAAGTTAATCATCCGCCTTCAGTTTAATTTCTCTTGTCTCCAGTTTTACATTCCTGCAGCTCTACATCTTCCTGTTTTCCTCTCATTCTCCGTGGGTTCTTCACTGTTAAATCCCCAGAGACTCCCTGCGTTCCCATTTATTCACTCATTTAGCTGAGCATGATATACTCTTACTTCCATTTTAATAAAGACTCAGCTTAACATCCTTTGTCAAACTGCTGCTGACGTCCCATTACCCCTGGCAGGGCCTGTTTCTGTGCTGCCCACAGGCTTACTCTCTCTATATATCTCTCTGTGTGTTCCCCCACTCCACCACAGCATCAAACTCTGAGAGCCTGACTAGTTATTGCTGGGAAGCTTGGCCCTTCCCAGTTACATCCCCCCCTTTCATCCCTCCCAGTCTCTGCTGGTCTGGACTGGCTGCTGAGGCCACGCTAATGTGCTGCAGTACATGACGACCCTGGCTGGGATGGGGCCATAATTCGTTCCATTCCTTTTTATTAAACCCATAGCCACACTGTTATTAGTGCTTGGTGAAGAGAGCAGCTCTGTAACAGCATGATATCTTCCATATGTGATGTTAGTACCATCCCGAGGAGAGAGGACTGGGAGAGACAGATGAGACGGAGCCTTTTCCCTCTAATGGCAGAGTTTGGTTTGAAGAAGGCTACTGTAAGTGACATCCAACAGGATATGGGTTCAGAGCGGCATGGCTCGCTCTTACAGGCGTCTAATGCATCAGTGCAGCACTGCAATGCAAGACTCATTATGGCCATTTCTGCAGTGGCATTGTAAGAGGTCTGCCGTTGATGCATTTCTCCTGCATCTGTCTTACAATCATATTAAATATAATTTGTACTTCCATATAAGCAAAAGTAACACTTCCACAGAATATGCTACAGCATCTGGTCTCTTAAGACTAGACTTTGTCAATGACATCAATATGTCTTTGAAAATGCGCTTATTCACTTTCTTGCTGAGAGTTAGACCGCTACCAACACCTCTAAAGAACACTTATTAACATGTTATATCTAGTTTGTTCAATCTGTACAAAAACTGAAGTGTGTGGGGAGGGGGGGTTATGTGCGAAGTTAGCTAAGTGGCTGCTGACTGTAGCTTTGTATTTAACGGACAGATATGAGAGATGTATTCTTATATCTTCTAATCTAACTCTTGGCAAGAAACATTTGTGTTTGAGCAATTCTGTTTTAGCGTACAAGTGCCATGTCTGGCAACCTTTTGATGGGTCACTGGAGACTGAATGGATATCTAAAAAAAAAACCCAGTTCAGATACGAACATGCTGTGATGTTCCTGGTAGATTAATGGGCTTTCTGACTGATGTGATACATTAGCTTGAGCAACAGAGAAACCTAATGACTCCTCGACATCCTTTGAGCAGCAGCACATAATGTGCTGCACAGACAGCAGCGATATCTTGTTAATGGGCAGAATAACCTTAAGATCTTGAGAAATCACAATATCAGTGGTTGTCTCTGTTATTCTGCACATAAAATCCTTCGGTGAACAGATCATAACTGATAAGTAAAAGGGAAAAACTAAGGAAGAGAAAAACAGACACTTATAACCACACAATGAACATAAACAATGGATATGCTTGAAAATGCACATCTGATAATTCATATTGTGTTTTATATTGTTATTATGAGATTCTTGAACCTCCACTGAGCATTTCTAACCATGGCACCAGTAAATTAGAGGACACAAATTCCAGTGTGTTCATTCCACATTTGGAAAAAAATACAAATGATTCATGCCCAAATCTTTGGAAAGTCAGTCTTACAATAAGTCCAATAATACACCATAATGACTTTTATATTCCAAACAGTAAGCATTTTACTAGACGCGATGTCACTGTTATTCAAACATTGCATATATCACTCTCTAATGAAACTCTCCTGATAAAATATTCCATTATAAATATTAGAAAAGCAGTTTGTCTGCATATGTTGAGGCCATACAGATGTTGCTTTACACAGAACATCAGTCTCACATGCCATAAAATCAACACCTAAACAAAGCAACACTGAACCCATTTAACAATCAGCTCATAAATGGCATTATAGCGTGAAACTGTGTCCTGCTTTGTACCACTTTGAGGGGCGATGCTCCAGAATATAATGATTTCATTGTTCAGTGGAACACATGCGGCAACAGAAATGAAAGCTTCTGTTTCATATATCACTTGGTAATAATTGAAGAAATGTGTTTCTCCCCTCATTTGAGGAAGCAAAAACACTTCAAAGATTTTTTTTTTATTTTGAAAAAAGACTCTTAGGGTCAAATCTGGAGCGAGATATTTCTGTCAGGGCTTGTCAGAGGGGAACTACCTAAACAGTGGATGTTGTGAAGACGTTTGTGATAGACTGGGACAGCAGGACGGGCTTTGATGTAGCTGAAATACAGCTCTGGGTCTTTCCACAGTTAAAATGATGAATGGATGAAAATGTCTCTGGGTAACATTAAATTGACAGTGGCAGTATATCAGGTGGGATTTTTGTCTGAGTGGATAAAAAGTTTGAACTGAGTGATGCTCTGCGACTTGATACTGAAAACTACGTATGCACACACACATATACAGTATAGCATATATTGCATACTTATTGTCATAGTATACGATTTTAGTAGTTAGTAAACAAAAAAAATCTACATACTCAACAGCTTTATACTAAAAAGAAGTGCGACTTTGAAAAGTCAGTGCCAGTTTAACTTCTGTCTGTCTTAAGATTTAATACTTTTTATTGGTTTGTTTTCAAAGATCTTTCTGGCGCAATTACACCACCACCCACGATTAATTTTTATTTTTTCCCAGCTGTGAGCAGCTCCTCCATTTCCTTTGTGCATTGCATTGTGGGAGAATAGTATCTATCAACTTTTTTTTGCCATAATCTATGAACAGACAATTCTTGACTCAGCCGCCATGATGTCACTAGCCCTGGTTTTGGAGATGTTTGTGAAGCAATGCTACAGACTGAATTTCTCTGCCCATCCCCCAATTGTTCCAACGTGTATGAGGGCACCGCAAATTTAGATTAACAAGACCATAACTGTGCGAGCTAGACAACAGGAAGACAGAAAACGCATGAGCTGTGTGTGTAGGTGGTGGCACCTGTTTTGTGTAGATGGTGACACAAAAGCGCTCAAACCACAACTGCATCAGAATAGCATTCATTTTCACATTTGGTAAGAGCACGGAAATTTTTTGTCATGTAATGTAATGTTTCCTGTCTTACTTACGTCTCATAGGTTTGACCTGCGAGACAAGACGACTCATGGCAATAACATGACCAATGCCACAGTGTTCCTCCCATTACCTCAGTATGGTGGCATAATGATGGGAGCTGACATCATGCATGCCACTGATTTCTTTCTTTGTGCTGCTTTTCAACAGCATGTTATTAACATCATTTAAGGTTTCCTCCAAAGTCATGTACCACCCAACACCCCCCCACCCTCTCACTGGACATGGGGATGAGGAGACAGAGTGCATTGTTTTACCAGAGTCCAGCTGGATTCAATGACTGTGAGCAGACCTAATGGTGCAGCAGCTATACAGTACAGTTAGTCACACAGGTGGCAGGGAAATTACAGTGTACACATACTTGTAGTTTGGATGTCTTCCACTTCTGGAAGCCAATAAAGACTGCTGCCAACAACTGCAAAAGCTATACTTGGATGTAGAAGTGCGGGCCACGCCAAGATATTGCTCACCAAGCACCGCTCACACAGAACAATATGTTTTAATGATCGGATTCAATAAAATAATGATGATTAGTTCCATTAGATCCTTATTGAATATCTCTTTCAGGATTTGGTGCACTGACACAACTTGTTTTGTTCTTAACAAAAGATCTATTGTCTGTGTGTGTGTGTGTGTGTGTGTGTGTGTGTGTGTGTGTGTGTGTGTGTGTGTGTGTGTGTGTGTGTGTGTGTACTCATACATATGTGTGCATGCTTGCATGTGAATTAAAACCCTTTGGTTCACCAGCCTAAATGCTACAACTTGTCTGCCCACTTACTGTACAGAAAATTACAATACTGTAGAACCCCAACGTGTAGGGTTTTTTGGTCCATTACATATGGATTTTGTGTTAAAACCAGTTCTTAGACTTCCTGATTACAAATGGCAATTTAGATCAAATTGTAAGTCTGTGCAGCGCTGTTGTTAAACAACGAAAGAACACAAAAAACTATAGAGGAAATCTGTAGCTGTCACATCATTTCAATTCCTGCAGCTCTAAAAGGACTCTGGCTTGGCTTTGTGTTGTCCTTGTGTTGCCATGCCTCAGAGCAGTCGCCGGAGTCTGTACTTCCTCCTCTCTTCTCATGTTTTACACAGGGTGTGCAGCTGAACCGCAAATGTCCTGTCTGGTGCCATCGTGGAGGTCCAGTGGACAGTTGCTAAATATGAACAGTGGTGGAAAAAGTATTCAGATTTTTTTTTTTACTTTAGTAGAAATAGCAATACTACAATGTAAAAAATACTCCATTACAAGTAAAGTTTTTGCATCAAGAAATTGCTCAAGCACAAGAATGTAAGTATGTTCAGGAAAATATATTCAAAGTCTCAAAGTTAGTCAGTGTTATATAATGCATCATATTATTGGATCATTGGGTAGTGTTTTTACTACTGTTGTTGCTGGTTGAGGTGGAGCTAATTGCTCTTTTTAGATACTATTGGGTAGTTATATACTGCATATCAATGCATCATAGCTTACATCCTCATGTTCTGCAAAGCAATTAGTTACTATGGCTGTCAAATAAAAATGCCCCCAGAATTGTACTTAAGCACTTAAGTGAATGTAGTTTGCTACTCTCCACCACTATGATATAACAACCAGGCAGGAAAAGGAGAAATTATTGTTGAGGGGTGGGTGTGGTTCACTTTGTATTGGCATCAATAAAAGTGAATACTTTTAGTTTGGGGTGCAAATTTAACATTGGCTATAGTGTCTTTGGTCTAGCAAAAGGTTTGAAAAGAGTCAGCCTGTTAATCTGAGCATTTGGGGTTTTTTTTGCGTGGCCACCTACTTTAATAAAGTAAATTGTATCTATTTAAAACACACACATTCTTCATGAAATACATTTTGAAAGCGGTGTTTTAATTTCTGGTGTGATGCCTGTGTTTCCAAATTAAGTTTGTCTTATTAATCCACGCCCAGGGTGTGCAGTTTTCTTATGAGGCAGCAAATGTGTTCACAACAAGACGATGATGGATGTATGAGAATTTCCACTGAGGAACAGCACAGAAATGAACCGTCTGCTTAGTTTAGTTGGGATGGATAAGTTGCATATTTTAATCAGTTTAACCAAGTGCTGGGGACCTCCAGTATGGCTTCCTGCAAGCCTGAGGGTGTGTTACTATACACTTGAAGGCCTTCTAATATTTTAATGTTACAACCACACAAAGTATCACCTCTGATTGCAGTTATTTTGCCTCATTTTATATGGAGACTCAGAACAGCCCTATGTTCATCTTGCCTGTGCGACAATGAACATGTTCGGTATACACACAACACATAACCCCACTGTATGCATCGACATGCAAGGCAGCTCCACGGAAACGAAACACACACACAGGCACACTCCCCACTCACACACACATACGGTGAGATGATGGATTAATAGCAGAGGAGTGGTCAGGCGGCTGCAGGCCCTCCAGGGAGTCGACCTGTGGCAGAGAGGCCACCCAATCACAGCACATTCCTGCAGAGACTGTGTTTGCAGATACTCCACTCTGCAGGTACTTCCTGCTCGGCTCTAAATAAACTCACGCTAGACCTTATGACTGCATATCATAAAGAAATCCAAACAATTAATTTTTTTAAATCATTTCAAAAGAACCAACCGAATATTGGATCAAAGTATGATTGATAACAGATTAACAGAGGCCATGAATTCATTATGGATAAATCATTGAACCAAAAGTAAGTTTCGCTTGATTTATCTGATGATGCTTTACAGTGCTGTTGTGATTAATGGACTCACAAACTAGTCAGAAAAGACTAATGAAATTATAATTTGAAATTTTGTTTAATTTGAATAGCCAGGCACTGGTGCGAGTAGCAAATCGATTCCTCTGTGTAGGTAAATGTTCAATGTATTTAATCAGTCCAGTTTCACATTATACAACATTATACAAAGTCCATCAATACATTGATGGAACAGTACACAGCAGGCTGTCTGCTGAGGAATACTCTCACCATGTTGACTTTGTGTTGTTGTGTTATGAAACGCCTTTATGGCTGCTACTGCACTGCTGTTATCAGCGATTAGGAACACATTGACCGTAGTATCACATCAACAGACATATTACTGCCTGAAAATCAACATTAGTCACCGGGATGAGATATCTGATCCAAAGGCCCGACCGCGAGGATTAGTCACCGTGGAAGTGGAACAAGGCTGTGTGAAGCTGAATAAGGGTTTACTGTTACACCTTTTGATTCCTGCCTGGGTGTATAAGACAGTATCGCATTTCAAATGCAGCTTTGTGCTATCAAAACAAACCAGGAAACTGTCAAATTAATCTCAGCAAAGCCATCTGAGAACAAATCCCGTGCTGTGAATGACGACTGGGATGGATTATCAAGGTAATATAAAAGTCTGAGGTGCAGGGATGCTTTTCACAGTAGAGACTTTTAAAGGAATGACTCACACAGTGTACAAATTTAATGTGTGTATGGGAGTATATATCTCTGTGAGGGGAATGTGTGTGTAATTGACAGCTTGCAGCCAGTGGGTCCATCAGTGATAGCAGTTGCATTATTCAGTCCCATTTCATGCATGTTTGCTCAGCTGTACAGCTGTTTACTGTACTGAATGTGTGTTGAAATTGTAGATTTCATCCTAGGCAACATCACATAACGTCTACCAAAACATTAGGGGAATGGAGGTCTCTTTTCATTACAGCCTTGTGTAAAAGGTGTTTTATCATAAAGACTAATCATAGTTGTGGGTCGTAACTCATCTAAATATTCTAAACAAATTAGGAATCAATGACATGGATGTTTAACTACAGCAGAGTTACATTCTAATGTCTAAATTAGCATAGGCAAATCATACATTTTTACCAGGACATAAGTGTATGTTAAATTGTTTCAGAAACAAATTATAGTAAAATAATAGACTTTTTCATACATGGCCTCTAACAAAAATGTAACCAAATAAAACCACATCCATGAAGATTTTTGTTTTGGCTAGATAAACTGGAAAAAGATGGGTGGTGTGCAAGCAAGTTTGGCTTTGTGTTCTTCTCATAAATTTCTTGCTTCATGAGTGAACACCAGCACAGAGCTCATACGGTAAAATAATATAATTCTGACAACTTAAGAGAAGTAATGGTTTAGTAAGTAAGTAATGGTAATTGGTGGATTTTGTTTTATTAAATGTACAAAGAAAGTTGAGATGCAAATTACTTCAACTTGTGTTACAGAGTTTTTAGGATATGGGCAACATTTACTAGCTCATAACAAAAGACCAAAAGGACCATAGCTATCCATACTTGCCATATGTGCTGATTTTGTATTGTTTGATATTTTTTTAATTAAGAAATTATCTTTTATATCTATAGCTAGTGGCTGAATAAGGATGAAACAATGAATCAAGCATTTGAATTAACCTTATACATTTGTTAGAAGTTATTTATTTAATTTGTTCTGAAAATTAGGCTACATACAATATATACAGCATATTATGAAACATATTGCAAAACATTTCCATCAGTATATGACAAAGCCTCCATGCTGTGTCAGATATTTTTTACTTGAATACTTACTTTTTTCTTACCAGATTAGCAATACTTGAAGTTTAGATTTTTCAGACTGCATTTGAAGGCAGCATCTGAGTTCCGCAGATTCTGTCGCGTGCAACAGCTTTGCCGCGAAAAACTGAATAAACTGTGAGGAAAACAGACCCAGGTAAAAAAATTACTATTTTAAACACCAAAATGTGTTAGGTATGCAATTAAGCTTAAGAAATTAAGCTATTTTAATCGAACTAGGGGTAAAAACATCAGATAAAGTCCCTTTTAAGACTCACTCCATGTTGTTAGAGGTGTCATACCGTGAACAGGTCAGCTAACATTAGCCTTGTTTCACTATTAGCTTGCTAACTAACTTAACTTTACTTAACCAACAAGTTACTCTTGTGTATTAGTTTTAAGCAAATTTCTCGGGTATTAGTAATGTTAGAAAACGGGAAAAGCTTTAATACCTTTTATCCAGGTGGAATTAAACCCCAAATGTTAACTCTCATTGTTTAATTTGTTTTACCTTGTTTTACAGAGTCTGTAAATGTAATAAAAACTGGACTGGATAGGGATTAATTTAAAATGGCTGCTCAGACCTACATTGCCATCTCTGAGCTGCATCCCAATTTCTCTCATCCGGTGAGTTCATTGTCATGTCAGAATTACATCATTGCATTTCTTCTTGCAGTAACCCATGAAACAAAATCAGTGTCTAATAGTCAGGGATAATTTTTGTTCAATTGTAGTTGTACACTGGTGAACAGGATTTATTTCAGGCCTGTTTTTCTCAGTTTGCTTTGTGAGTTAAACTATCAAAATATACAAATCTGCACACTCATTTCCCTTGTAATGTTTTTCAGAAAGTGGCAGGTATCATCATTGGGAAAACCGATGTCAAAAGCTTTCCTGACAGAAAGAGTTAGTATCTTTTCATATTAGTGCACCTAAGCTTTTTTTCTAAAAGCTCTGCACCGCAGTGTCTTGTACACTAGCCCCCTCTTCTGGAGAATAGATAAATGAATATCCCTTCTCTAAGCTTTTCTCTCCTCTTCTTTTCCATTGAACTGCAACACTAACCAAACCTATATGTCTGAATTTCAGACATTGGTATAGACAGATTCACTTTTGGCTTCACCATTAAAGACTCACCTGATTTCTTCATTAATGTGACAGCCTGGGGAAACGATGGATACATCATCGGGCTCTCCAACAGCTTCATCATTGGAGATTGTGGTGAGGAAGTCAGTCTCTAAGTTCCCACAAGCCTTAAAAATCCTTGAGAATTAATGGATTTGGCAAAAACATATGTGTAATTTGTTTTGTTTTTGATGGAAGGGCACAGAAGTGCTTAGATTTTTTTATTATCAATAGATAGTTTCCATATTCATCACAATAGTGCACAATGAAACGTTTGTCATGTCCAGTGTATTTTTACTCCAAAGCCTGCCAATTTTGAGTGCTTTTATGTCATCCAATTAAGCCTAAACACTGCTCTTGATTGTAAAATTATTAATTAGACTAAAATCTGCATCTTGTGAAGTATTTCTTTACTTGTAAAATTAAAATAAAGCTACACAAAAAATCGTAATAGAAAAAACAACAATGTAGTAGCAAGTGTTAATAACATTTAATAACTTTAAATCTAAAACAAAAAAGATAAACTTAATGTCTATGCACAGAATTGTTTTCTATTATTTTTTCCAGTCGTCATTGATAATCCCTTAGTTTCCAACAAGGACCCAGAGAAAGGGGACAGATTCTGTCCTACAACACCAAGGTAATTAACACTTTCAATACAGATGTTGTAGAAGAATTAGTCATCCTCACCCTGTGGTGCTTTTAGATAGCGGAAGGATAGTGAGGTTGCCACAGTGTAATGCTGTGTACAATATGATGTAACTGTGTGTCTGATGACGGTGCCAAAGGACTCGCTGGTTCAAAGGCCTGTATCTGCTGTCTCAGCCTCTACAGGCTGCTGGTGACGGAGGCTCATTCCCAGGTGTGTCTGTGTGCTGACATGGACACCATCAACAGGCTGCTGCCACTGATCCACCTACCGGTGAAGGACTCCAGGGATTTCTACTCTCTAGGAGACATTGTGGCCAATGGGCAGAGGCTGGATGGCACAGTGATAAATATACTGGCTGCAGTGAAATCGGTAAAGCACCTTAAAGCTTTCAGTTAGTGAACAGTATTAAAGGAGAAGTTAATTCACGTTGAATACATTCACGCTTTTATATATCAGTTTAAGAATTTAAGAAAGAGTTGAATTAACTTGTTTAGTGTGCCCACATTTCCATCAATCTGCCTCATGTACTTTTACTAATGTTAGTAATTTCCCTCATGTCCCAGAATATACATGGAAAGAGTGAAAGGATGGTTGATAATGACACCAGTGTGTTTTTCCATTGGAGAAAATGTAAAAGTCTGAGAACAATGCTGTAGTGTACTGTGCATAACAGTAAACAGTAACCTATTTGCTTTCTTGTCTAGAATTAGATGAGAAGATTGATACCGCTCTTATGCTTGTCTGTGATGTAAATATGAGGTAACAGCCAGTTAGCTTAGCTTAGCATGAAGACTGGAAACAGGTAGAAACAGTTAGCCTGGCTCTGTCCAAAGCTAACAAAGACCACCTACCAGCACCTCTAAAGCTCACTAATTAACACATTGTATCTCACTTGTTTAATCTGTACAAAAACATTAGTGTAAAAATGACAATTCATCGTTTTACAAGGGATATTTTGTTATCGTTATAATTGGTTAAACTAAAATGCTAAATAGTGGTGCCAGCACTTTGATCCAGTGGGACTGACAAGGACTGTGGTTGTGGAGGAAATATTCAAAATGATGATACAGCTTTGTTCATGTTTGGCTAAGAAGAAAAATATTCCTTATAGGTGCCTTAGTGTTTCAGAGTGGATGTTTCCTTTAAGAGCATGTGAGCTGAGGGTCATCAATTTGTTTTTTTAATACTTTTTATCTCTTATATTTTTGCATCTCCCTTTTTCTCAAATGTTTAGTATGTTGATATGATCAACTGAGTCTTCAAAATCCGTATGAATCCTGCTGGGGAGATCTCGGTGGGCCAACAGTCATTACTTCAATCAAATAACTGTTGGATGTTGAATCAGTCATGGTTCAAACATTTTTTTTCATTGTTTTTTGAGAGGTGTTTTTCAAACAGGGAATGTGAGGAAAACTGATAAACTCATTGAGAAACCAAAATGCATTTTCCAACTTCTACACACACTGATTGCATTAGATGGTGGTTTTTGGTCTTTTTCTCCAAAGTAAGCTCAACTATGGTGGAAAATAGGCTGTTAAAGTTTCCTTAGCTTAGAAACAACATTAACAAGAAGGGAAGGGTTGTTAAAAAATGGTCCGATGTAACATTATGAAAGTCAGTCATGGAAAAGTCATGGAACCTGTCACTGAGGCCGGGGTGGGAAGCCGATAAGCATGGAGTGGGACGTTTTTGACAATGAGTGTGGATGCTGAGCAAATATTTCTTTGGTTAAACAAGTTTGAAAATCAAGCATATCAAAGTTTTCAAAATTTACTTAATTCATATTTCTAAATTGCCTAATAGACTACATTGTTTCTGTTTTGTCTGTGTGGTTACATGGTGGTATGCTTGTTGTTTGCCTGGAACATACCAATGTACCATAATGGCCCTAAAGACATGCCTCAGAGTTCAGGGAGAGGCCAGACCCTGCACTTAATGTCACTGCATTTTTTTTTACAGGAAGGGAAGATATTGTGATAGGAACTTCAGATGATTCTGTTTACATTTTCAGATTGGAGAGCTGAAGCAGTTCACCACTTCAGACAGACGCAAAGGGCAGAGGCTGGAAGTGAAGCTCTTTGATGACTCTGTCTCTTCCTTCCCTCTCGTCTGGTGCGTCATGCTCGTTTATTAATTTGGAAAATGAATAAAGATTTATTACTTGTGTTGCATTTGTGCCATATTCCATCTCATTCTTGGATCACTGCCGTGTATCTTTAGGTTACCACAAATTTACTTTGGTGATATGAAGCTTTAGATTGACCCGCTGAACTCCATGTGCGTTTAATTTTCACTGTGCTCTCCCCTGAGTAACTCCCTGACCTCTGTTCCACTCACAGTTGGGACAGAGAAGCCATTCAGCTCGTGCAAACTTTGATACCCAAGGAGACGGGTAGGTTAACAGCTGCTGCTCATTCACAGCCACAAAATGAATCTTTATTTATATAGTTATTCCTGCCTGCCATGTCCCATTAACATACTGTACTGAAGAGAAACATGGAAGTGGATATCTGAGATGTAACTGTGTGTTTATGTTTAAGATAACTTACTGTTGTTTTAACTTTATTCTTCATTCAAAGTGCTCTTCATAGCTGATGCAAAGATTAGCTTTGACAGATTTCGCAACGGCATGGCAGCAACCGCTAACTCGAAAACCATTATCACTGTCAATCCTGGTAAGATATCACAGCAACATTAACAGAAACTTAGGATCAGACAAAACTGTCTATTGTGCAAAAACAAGGTTGAAATGCTATTTTGGGAAACCAACCAAACAGCCAGTCAGTTTGTCGCTGTCCCAGTCATAATTTGCTCTCAGACACCAGAGAGGCCAGCCTGCTGTTCAGCTACGCTAAAGAAGTATCTGAGTCTGGTGCTCTGGATCAAGATGAGAAGCCAGAAGATGTGCCTGGTAGGTTATAGTGAAGAATTCCCCTCATTCTGATACTGTTAGTATTAGGATGAATAGAAGTCTTGATGTAAAATGTTCTTTGTATTTTAGGCCTCAGCTCTTATTTCTTCTATTTTTGTCTTTTCTTGGCTCATAATATTAATAGACCGTACACACACTATGTACTGTAGTTGATCATTCTTACAAATGCTGCCTGTGTAGCCTGATGTAGCTTATTTTCTCTCTGTGCTCACTTGACAACACAAGTAGTTTATTTTGAGTCAATCACACATGAAATGTCATTGTGCTGTAAATACTCACTAGCACACCAAATCTGTGGCTGAAAATAGCCCCCAACAAACACACTATTTACTCATGTTAAAATATTGTTTATTAAAAACTGCAGTGCAGCAAATTACTAATCCTTTTTTTTAAAGTTAAACTATATATTAGTGAGTCATTTTTAAAGATTTACCTCTTCAGTAGGACCAAATGGGGCTTAGGGCTGAGAACCATTTGCTCTTTGTTTGTTCTCAGAGCCATTCGACTTGTGGAAGTCAGTAGTATTGATAGACGGACAAACGCGCTGTTCATTTTTGGTTTTATGGGATTTGTTGACAATAAAAAAGATATATAGTACATCACCACCCCTGTGTAATTTTTCCTGATGTAACACATCAAATTATCAGATGACAAAATGACAAGTGCAGCCTGTGTCATTGCCTGTTTTCCAAAGGAAACGACTGCAGACATGAACATGTGGTGCTGTTTTTGTCTCTGCAGTGGATTCCATCACTGACGTGTACACAGTGAGCCAGCTGAAGCAGAAGGCCCTGGAGAATCCTGAGGCTTTCTTTGGTATCACATACAGCTTCATCTCCAAACTCGACCTTGACTCTTCTGTTTCAAAAGTCATCAGGACACGGTGGTAAGTTCACACAGGTGCATAGAGTGGATGCATAATTAAATAGTTGCTGTATTAATATTTTTTCCATTCACAACTCATATGTTCTACTTCAATCATTTGAACATGCTAAATAAAATAAATTAGTTTGTCTGCCACACATGATGAACTGTAGCTAATAAACAATTCCTTGATCAGTCTGTTTTCTCTCCTGTCTCAGCTCCAGGTGTAAGTTTCAGGTGACTGAGGACGTGCAGTGCTGCACCAACCAGTTGTGTCCAGGGAGGGATCAGGCCTTTTCAGCCAACACAGGCTTTGACCTGTTGGTAGACTTTACAGACCACACCGGCACCCTGCATGCCTGCTCCCTCAGAAGCCCAGTGGCAGAAACGACACTTGGCTGCACGGTCAGTACCACTTCACAAAAGGATGATTATTCAGCTTCACTTCTACAGGAAGTGGCCCCTGTGTGTTGGGATTAAAGAACATAAGAGAAGAGAGATGAATAACTGTACATGTTGAAAATTATCCGAACAACACTACACTGCTGTATTATGTGTATGTTTCCAACTAAGCTGTTCTGAAGAGCGTTTAATTTCTGTGTGGGTCTGTAGAGTCAGGAAATAGTTGCTGTTACATTTATTAAATCCAATGTCAGATTTTAAATTTTGCGTAGTTGCAATTCCAACACATATTAGCATCTGTGCTTCAGGTGAGATAAACAGCATTTTGACTTCATCTGTTGCAGACAGAGGAGTTTACCAGTTTGACTGATGACGGGCGGACTGCCATGAAGTGGAAATTTCTTTTGGAGAGATGCAAAATATATGTGAAGGTACTGTAGCTTTTAACTCTTATGTTGTGTGGGTTAGCTATAAAAGCAAATGTTTAAAAATTCTAAAAATTCTTATAATATGTTGTAGATACTCCCTTCTACTAAAATGAGGACTGGGATCAGAGGGATTGTCCTGGCCTGCTCACTGGCTGACCCAGGAGAGGTGAAACAGCACATGTCTGCCCTGCTGCAGCGGCTGTGATCACAACACACACTGACTGAGCAGGAAAGCGCATATGTTGCAGTTGGCTGCTTTACCTGCTGTGTGGTACTGTTATGAGATGTTAACAAGTCATTTATACATGTGGGCTTTGTGTTTTGGGAATAGCTGCATTATTTATTTATTTATTTAACTTATTTATTTAAATATATATATTAAAGAATGTACTGTTGGCTTGAGTACTTTTCAAAACTGTTAAATAAGCTAACTTATCAGTTTAAAAACAGTTATATGTCAATAAGTTATGTGTCAAACAACCTATATTGTTCCATAAAAGTGTAATTTAATGAGCAGCCAGGTTCCAAAACACCATACTCACAAATAAAACTTTTGTTACATTTACTTATATATATTTTGACTCAATTATTACTTCAATTATAAAGTTTTCTTTCAATTTAAAACAGAGTACACACTTTTACATTTGCTGAATTACATTTTATACCAGTAATTTCACCCGTTCTAAATTAAAACACACGTTTTGCTTTGTTTTTGAACTGGATATTTTGGTACTTCTTTTAAGAGAAGCACAACAAACTACAAAACTTTCTGTAGAGTTGAATCAGTCTGAGTTGAATTAACACGGCGGTGGTCCTTTGTCCTGCTGTGATACAAATAAGTCAGTAGATGGCGGCAAAGCGCTGGTTATCAAAACGGAACCTTTGAAACATCGTTGTTGCTAAGGGACACATTACGGGGGCGTACTCATTTTTCGTCAACACGAACAACTAACGTTAAAGGTAATAAAAACATGTCAGATTTATTATGTTAAGTAGTTGTCATAAATAATGTCATACAGTGTAATATCGTTACAGTTATAATGTGTTAGCTTTTGAAGTAGAAACGTTAGCGAATTGCCCTTAAACATAGCTAGGCTGCTCTGCTAACGTTAGCCTGTACGTAAAGTTGAATCTTTTATTTCCACAGTATGACAATAAATTAAACTACGTTTCCGTTTAAAGTTGATATTTAACGGCTGTCAGAAAACTGCAGCAGCTGACTGTCTCCTGTATAAATCTATGCAGTGTCATACTTGCCTCACTCTGAGCAGTGACAGCCAGCAGTCAAGCATGAATGTGAACCAGGGGACGGTGGGCAGCGACCCGGTCATTCTGGCCACGGCTGGATACGACCACACTGTCCGTTTCTGGCAGGCCCACAGCGGGATCTGCACCAGGACAGTCCAGCACCAGGACTCTGTATCCTTACTCTAACAAACGGTGTGCTATGATAAATTAAATCTGGAGCAGAGTTTACTCTGTGATATCTAAGTGATTTTGGACAGTATGCGTTACTATATGACCTTATACTTTGTGCTTAAGATATTCAATCAAAAAGCGTTTTATATGAATATAGAGCACCCTGACTCCGAAAATGTCCCCCATATCTCAGTAAAATCAACATGGGTGCTGTCAAAGGAGCTGTTGTTTACTGTTTTGGAGCAGCTCCAGGATTTGTCTGTAGATAGTATTATCACTACAGTGTGTCCCTCTGCTTTTTAGTATAAGGAGCTGTAAAATATTATAGAAATAACCTAAACAATCCACTTCCTTAACATTTGCTTCCAGCAAGTAAATTCACTTGAGGTCACACCTGACCGGAGTATGATTGCTGCTGCAGGTTGGTTAAGAATTTTTCTCAAACCGTCTCCTTATTTCTTATATACTACAATACACTTATTATATTAGTGTCATGATTCATACACAGCTTGGATTGCATCATTAAATTCACACAGCTGCTACATTTCACAGTAGTTTACACTCTGCGTTTTAGGTTATCAGCACATCCGCATGTACGACCTGAACTCCAACAACCCCAACCCGGTGATCAACTACGATGGTGTCAGCAAGAACATCACGTCCGTGGGCTTCCATGAAGATGGACGCTGGATGTACACAGGAGGAGAAGACTGCATGGCACGCATATGGGACCTTAGGTACTGCAAAGGAATCTTACTATGCACAAACACATTCACTCTGTTCAGCAAACGTAATTTTGATCCCTACTACTCCTCCCAGGTCAAGAAATCTACAGTGTCAGAGGATATTCCAGGTCAATGCTCCAATCAACTGTGTATGCCTGCACCCCAACCAGGTGAGACATTCAATGTACACTAATTCATAAATTGGAGGTAATACTATTTTTACTTAGTAGTCTAGGATATATGTTTGTTTTTAATGTTATTGTAAGTCAATTAGAGTATTTGTTCATGTTTTTCAGGCAGAGCTGATTGTTGGAGACCAGAGTGGAGTGATTCATATCTGGGATCTGAAGACCGACCACAATGAACAGCTGATTCCTGAGCCAGAGGTCTCAGTCAACTCAGTTCACATTGACCCAGATGCCAGTTACATGGCAGCGGTCAACAGCTCGGTCAGTACCCCAACAGTCTGAAAAGGGTGCTGTTTATTGATACTTCGGTGTGTTCGTATATTAAATGATTAAAACAGCCAGCTTTGGTCCTTTTGTTCTCCTTAACAGGGAAACTGTTATGTGTGGAACCTTGCCGGCGGCATCGGCGATGAGGTGACTCAGCTCATTCCCAAGACTAAGATCCCTGCACACAAACGCTACTCCCTCCACTGCAAGTTTAGCCCTGATTCCACGTGAGCGCCCTTCTCCTCTGTACACTTTAAATCTTTCTCTGCTTGTTAACTCTCGAATAACAAATAATCTTATTGTAGCTAGAAAAGGCTTGAGTTCAGTTGATTTGTGCCACGACTGCCCCATTGGATACTATAGTGAAATGCTGTTGGAGTAGTAACATTGTGAAACTAACTTTGCATTCTGGGATATATTAGCAATTGTGACTGCTGAACAAGAAAGTTTGTTTCCCGCTCTGATGTTATTGCTAATGAGTTTTTGTTTTTGTCATTATCTCCAGCCTGTTGGCCACCTGCTCAGCAGACCAGACCTGTAAGATCTGGAGGACGTCCAATTTCTCACTGATGACGGAGCTGAGCATCAAGAGCAACAATCCCGGAGAGACATCTAGAGGCTGGATGTGGGACTGTGCTTTCTCTGGAGACTCCCAATATATTGTAACTGGTCAGTACATGAGCCCTAGCTCATGGGTTATCACTACAATGTAATGTCAACATACTAACATCAAAACCATTCTATAATGACTCACCTATAAACATAAACACAAGGATCCCACACTCATAAAATTTTTATTTAGACTGGAAATGTGTGGGAAAGATTCTAAAATATTAGGTTATAGTTTATGTATAATCTCAAGAGTCAAAAACAACAGACTTTCAAAGACATAACATTTGCAAAAAAGTTGCCTTAACACTGCAGTAATGCATTTTTAGTTTAGTTATATGCATTTGCTGCATGAGCAGGATTTGGAACAGTCTGAAAAAAGTATAAAGTAATGATACATTTTTCTCTGTACTGATGCACATATAGCCACACTTTGCTTTCATTCATTTCATATATGAATATTTACAGTACAGTTCAGCTAATTTGCAGTGACGAACAATCAAAACTATGTGGTGTCATTATCAAGCTACTTAAGGGATGCATCAACAAAAATCAACTGAGATCAACAATGAGGTCTATGAATACTGTGGCAGTGTAATATTAATACAGTAAAGCTTAAAATGAGCATTAGCCTCATCCAGATGTCTTTCCTATATTTTCTTAAACACTACTGTATATTTAGTCACAGATCAAGTGACTTTAGCCTTTTAGAGAGAAGCAGGTAAAGCTTTGATAACTTCAGTGTAAATATACCTTGAGGAGATTTTCAGGTTCTGACTCTTATTTCCATCCATAGCCTCCTCAGACAACCTGGCTCGTCTGTGGTGCGTGGAGACCGGGGAGATCAAGAGGGAGTACAGCGGCCACCAGAAGGCCGTGGTGTGTCTGGCCTTCAATGACAGTGTGCTGGGCTGAGGAGGAGGAGGAACGAGAAGAAGAGACAGGAGATGACAGACAGTCTGTGCAGAGGCAGAACAAGGACAGAAAAGCATTGGACTCTTTGGAAGATGTGCCTCAATTCATAGAGGTGCGGTTAGCATTAATGGGAATTATTAAAATGTTTCCCAGAAATGATCATCTTGAGAAAGTGGAGGCTTTTGTTTGAACATTACGATGAATCTCAGCTGTGTTTCCAAGATGTCTACAGTGCTCTTCCTTGCCAGATGCATGTAAGTAATTCAGAATAGCAGTAAGGCCATAAAGTAATAATCAATGTTAAAAGGCCGAGCACACCATTTTACACCAAATTGAAGCGGTCATATGGGAAAACTAATGTACTAACAGTATAGAAATTGGTATAAGTCTGATTAAAACGTAATAATCATCAAGTACCCTTTATGTTTTTAACTTCATCACTCTGTGCACAATAGGAGATCCTTTTCAAGTCTTTGCTTTTATAGTGCACCATATTGTATCAAAAGGACCACATTATTTACATTAACTTAGATGTGCTGTGAAATTGATTTTATCTTTTGTGTGTGATATATATTATTTATTTGATTATCTCCACTCTTTTTCTCTCTATTCAAAGTTAAGTAGTAAGTTGTACTATTTTTAATGATCACGTGGATTAGGAAGTGTCGAGAGAATTTGATGCACAGAAAATCATTCCGCAGTAAAGTCGTCATTCATAGAAGTCCTTACAGTCTTTGAATTTTGTCTTTCTCCTTTTTTTTCCAGTCTAATGAAGAAAAATCGGCCAAAAAATACACAACAGTCTTTTATTGGACAGATCAAAACACTCTCATTGCAACAGGAACGGTTACACATAATTAAACTTCAGCAATGTGTTACAGGAAATACAATTAGAAGCACATACAAAAAGGGGATCTTTCTTTTGTAA
Source organism: Siniperca chuatsi (assembly GCF_020085105.1). NCBI lineage: Eukaryota > Metazoa > Chordata > Actinopteri > Centrarchiformes > Sinipercidae > Siniperca > Siniperca chuatsi. Next base: position 16,804,362 of record NC_058061.1, read on the forward strand.
TCTCTGAGGTGTGCCACCAGAGAGGGTATTACACATGAAGAGAGTGACGATGGGGCTTTGGCAATAACCATGACAGCCTGTCTCCATCTCTTCTCTCTCGGAAGGATGGAAATGGACTAGGAGGGTTGGCTGCTTCACTGGTTTACTGGCGGCTATATGGCACAAAGGAAACAGTCAAAGCCGGCTTTTGTTCTGTTTTTTTTTTTTTTTTTGTAGAGGGAGCTAAAAAGACAACTTTGTTTCCCTGATCTTTTGCTGGGAGGAGACGAAGAGAATACACAGTCACTCTGGCAGGTAGTAGAAGCACACAGACACGCAGATGTTGCTGGGAAAGCAGATGTCGATGCAGAAGTAGACCAGCCTCTGTTTGCCCGGGCCTGAAAACAACACAGAGGCTGTGGTGACTCATTAAAAACAACAGGTTTAGTAAACACAACCTCACTGTGGAAACAGACCATCATAGTGGAGACACAGCTTTAAGGCATGAATAATACATTATTTGATAAAAACGTTTTTGTTTTTCTTGGCAATAAAGCTTATATAAATTAATGGATTGAATTAGTCACAAAATCCCTGTCACATAGTAATGATTAATTTTTTGTCAATATTTACAATTTTGATGAACAATGTATGGTGTAAAAGCAGCCTGGTTATTGTATGATATTAAAGCAACTTCTGTATGGGGGAAATTTGTCGCCAGCACCACGTGCAGACTGTGGAGTGAGTATGTTTTGAGTATGTGTCATTTACTGCACCAGTGGAAAGGTCATTGCACTTCATAGATTAGGTTTAGGTTGAAGCCTGACGCGGTGGTTCGATATGGAGTTGCCAGCTGACTAATTTTAAAAACTCCCTTCATACAGTGTCTATGGGGACCTGACAAATGAATCCCGAACTCTTCTGGTGTGTAATATGACCATGCACTAATATTTAAAGATACCTTGCCATTTGACATTTTTATCTGTATAGAACTAAAATAAAAACATACAATATATCACCATAATGTCTGTAATTCATAATTAAATAATCCTTAGTTGCAGCCCAACTGGTTTTGACTTTGAGTAAAGGATGGGCAGGGAAAATTCTTCTACTCCTGAGACCATTTCATTAATCAGTGGTTAAGCTAAAACCACATCTTTTACTTATTCGACCAGGATTTAAAAGATATGGCTGGCATTATTCTTTATTCTTCTTATTGTCAGCAAATCCCATGAAAAGACAAAAACCAACAATGGTGTCTCTAAATACTTTCTGACTTCTCTACCCTGTCTGTAGCAGTCAGCCTGAAGCCCATTAGTTTCTACTGAAGACAAATCTTTAAAAACAAGTTTAAAAAAGTGTGTGTGTGTGTGTGTATATATATACACACACACACACTATATATATATATATATAAATAAATATAAATATATATATGTAAATAAATATATATATAAATATATATATATATATATATATTTTTTTTTTTTTACTAATGAAGCAGCTGGGCACTGTAGCTTTTAGCAAACATCAGTCAAACAGGAGTAAATTGTGCATTTGTTGGGGACTACTTTCAGTGGCGATTTAATACACATTTGGTTCTCTTGTAAGTATTTACAGTATGGCTGCAGGACATTTATTTATTTTTATTATTTTTTTACATGACATTTGATGTTTATGTCAAAGCAATCTTTTCTAAAATACAAGTCTGGCTGTTCTCACCCTCGGCCCTCCTGGTCCAGTGGACGGACCTGTCCCGACACAGAGCCTGGAGAGGCTCCTCCAGCGTGGACACATCCACCCGACTGGCTGCCAGCACTCCCAGGAACTCCGTCTGCCTCTGGGTCTCATTCCCAGACAGCTGGAACTGACTCTGCTGCCGAGGATAGTATCACAACATCTCAACAGAAAATCCACAACAGACGAAGACTTCTGTCCTCTGCAGGAATGAATAGAGACTCTGAAGCTGCAGCGTCATTTAATAAGTGTGAGAAATCATATTCAACTCACAGTGACAAAGTAAAATGAATAAATTGGAGTCGAAGCAAAGGAGATATGAAGACTGAAACTCAAGCTGCTATTAGCCTGATATCTTCGCTGATGAGGTCAACATGGTTGCACATTTGTGCTCTTATTCGTCACAAAGGCCGTGTGTAATTGCACCACTTACACCTCTGATTGGCTCTGATAGTGAACCACTTAAAGTACTGTTTTGCTCGAGTGGGTCACGTAACAACCAGTTTTCCTCTGCTGTAAAACACTAAGAAGGCCATTGTGCTGCAGAATAGAGGAACAAACCACAGCTACTCTCCATGCATAAGGGGCCTATTCCTCCTATCGTAGATTAAATGACCACAATCAACAGCAAGATTTGAATGCTGAGGAGCTGTATGAGATATGTGACACCATGAGACGGGATCACAAAAAAAACGCAGGGAGACTCAGCTTTTGATGCGTGGAAATGGGCTATTGTGCAGAAAGATGATAAGGCAGAGAATCAGAACTCCGTCTCAGTTTACCTGCAAGGTCCAAGGGCCATTCACCTGCTCATATTGTCAAATCACAATTAAGAATCAGATCATATCTGAGGGCAACAGGGCTCAATTCAGAAGCAACATCAGTATTACAGATCCAGGTATTAGCCACAAAGCAGATACACACGGGCCCTTCCCTGACTAACCAGCGCATCAGGCTGTGTTTTAATCCAACAGAGGAGTCTTAAAAGCTAAAAAGCCCTCACACAGAGTGGCCATTGTGCCCACTCCAGGGCTCAGGCATGCTGCCGTAGCCTCCTGTAAGAAGATCCTGTGCACGCTGAGGGGGCCTGCAGGGATCAGATGTGCTGAGGAATTCAGCCATGGAGGCAAGAGAGGGAGACTATACTTGCTCTTCAAGGCCCTGTACGCTTCACCCCTTTCTTTGTACGGAGCGGCGAGGAAGTCATGCAAAACCTATGAAACCCAGCAGGTCCTGGCTCAGTGGCGCATTACTTCTGTGATAAAAGCTGAGTCACAGTCAGAAATGCCAGTTCACACATTAGTGAGGCAGCGACTTTAGAAACGCCTGGCAGAGCTAAAAGGGCAACCCCAACTTTCTTTTTCTTCATTTGCCTTGTGGTGCTTTTTCATGTTGAGCGTCATAGTCTCACATATCCGAATGCAACGAGGGAGACCCTATCATATAACATAACTGTTCAGTTCTCACGTGTTGAAATGTCGCTGCCTGTTACCTTGTGTGTTGACTCGTGGAGGAGGGAGTGCACGTTGTCATAGTCAGACTTCTCCATCTTTCGCAGGAAGCAGCTCTCCTGCTCCACAGGTTTGTAACATATCAAACCCTGAAACAAAACAGCAGACAGTCGGACATCTTTCCCATCATGATCTGCAGCCCTTGCTTTTTTTTTTTTTTTTTTTTTTAGTTATGCCATCAATCACACAGTTTGTGAACACAGTCAGAAAAGTCAGGCACACTATGTGGTTTGTATCATAACCGATAAAACATTAAATCTCATGCATATCACCTGGACGTACATGTTTGGTATCGAAGAGCACGGTGGACGTCTGATTTGCTGGTGAGGTCACAGAAAAGGTCACCAGGTCGTTCTGCTGGTCCACGACGACCGACTGGTTGATCAGAACTCCAGTCTGATCTGGAACGGTGATTCGGACAATCTGTGAAGACTACAAAAGCAGACTCGGATTAATGTAAGCGAAAACAATATTAAGGGTTCTGGCGGGTGTGGTGGCAGTCATATACCTGAGAGTGAGGCTGCGACAGCCCGAGGTGCCCCGTCAAACCGAGGGCAATGATGACCAGGAGTAGAGAGGCTGAGAGGCTGACCCAGAATGCCTTGTGTGGGAAGTGGGACTGGGAGGACGCAGCAGAGCCCCCATCCTGAAGACACACACACACACACACACACACACACACATGAACCAGCGACAAGCTTTTTAAACAGTACTTGACATCTCAGTATGGGATGTTAACATCACACTGTAGCAGAGTGGGAAACCAGCACCAGCCACCAGCTGAATGTATGTGAATTTTGATTGGCTGCTGAGATTTGTACTTAAAGCAATGTCTGGAAGTCCCTGTAGCTGGCTTTTAATGTAGCCAATGTGGTTGGATTTGCATGTAAGCAAAAACCACGTTTCCTGCCATATTAGCTGCCTTGACCCCTTTTCCAGCCAATATGCATATCTTTCCTCAGTCGGTAGTTGCTGTCCTATTGAAGGCCATCTGCTTACCGTGCACTGTGCTTCCTCCAAACGGTTGTCTGAATGCTTCCAACACCTCACCATCCTGTGTCCCTTGGCGGCTCCTCACTCGTTCTGCTCTCTTCTCGTAGCTATCGGCATGGAGCTGTGGTCATGACCAGTGCTGACTGAGACTCAATACACCTGGCCACCTTCTCTTTGTCCACCCCCCTTCCTCCTCCTCCTCCTCCTCCTTTGGGCTCACTGTTTCCCTCCCAAAGGCCACTTCACACAAAACTGAATCTTGCCAAACTCAATTTTCTAGTTTTGTCTTCCTGCAATTTCCTCCTTTCTTACGTTCTTCCCCGCCTAATGTGACCTTATATGCCTCTCTAACATGATCGTCTTTCCATTGCCCCCGTTACCCCTCACTCAAACATACACTTACACGAGAGGAATTGGCCGCACTCCCCAGCCCAGACAATGGACAAAGGGGTGAGGCAGGCGCTGCTTGGAAAGCCTCTCTCATCAGGTGAGAGGTGATATGCAGTTCTGACTGTTGCAGCGTCCAGCTGATGACAGCCCAAGGTGACTTTAAGCACCAGACTTAGAGGGAAGTTTGCTGTGTTCACTTTGAACTTAAATCAACAGAGAACAGACGCTGATTTAGAGAAGATAGTTTATGTTTTATTACATATCTGTGCATTGCTTTCAGTGATTTGGGGAGTCAAGGACAAGTCAGAACAAAAACAGATGGTAAAAGGAAGATTGGATTACCTTTAAACCGTGCATTTCTGTTAATCGTTGTTTCACTAATGAACTGACACGACATGACATGACAAAACTGGGTATCATTGCACCATCCCATGAATGTTACTGTGAATGTTAGCACTTTCTGCTGAGGTGTGTAAAATACATTAAAAACAGAAAGTCAGACCCGTTCAATGCCTTTTAGCCCCATTCTGTGCCTGTTATTTATAGACTTTGGAACAGAGCTGTAAACCTCAACACATATATTACCAAACTGTTGACACATTTTGTGTGCTTATTTCCCTCCTTGAGTTTGACTTGTAGTTGCTTAAGGGGAGACTGCGTCATCACAGACAAGGTCAGGGCCTTTAAAGTACACTCACCTTACGCCACTCCACCCAAAAAGGAAGATAAACTCTACTCATTTAGTAACAAACTCTAACACTTAAATTACATTGAAACAATACTGGAAATCATTGTTCTTGTGTTATTAATATGAATCATCAATGTTAAATTAGCAGGTTTTAATAATGTTTTAAGTTAATAATGGAGTCTTTGTCTCCTATGTCACAAAGCAGCTAGCTGCTTGGTTGTGACTTTATTATAGAAATGATTAAAATATTCCCTTTTAGAAGACAATGAAGCCTGGCATGTGCCATGTGCTAGCCAAAACCCCTCAGGATTACAGCAGCTAGGCTATCACATAGCTACACATCAGTCCCGACAGAATTGCAGATGTTTCATCCCTGCAGAGCCGGAAGGAGGTCTGCGATGCTCTCCACGTAATAATCTGGCACCATCCTCTGCCTCTCAGCGCAGCCACTCTTCTGATGGGCCTCAGCGTCCGCCACAGTGCTGACCCCCGTGAGGGTGAGGAGGGTCTTCAGACCGCAGTTGGAGCCCAGCATGATGTCCGTGTCGAGGCGGTCGCCCACCATCAGGCAGCGGTCACGGTCCACGCCGAACTGGGAGGCCACACAGTCGAACATGAAGTGGTTGGGCTTGCCCACAGTCTGGGCCTGGCACTGGGCTGCTGTCTCGACGGCCTGCAGCAGGCAGCCTGTACCTGGGAGGAGGAGGGTCAGAAGATGAGGGGACCTTTTACTCAATTCAAATGACTTTTTCAGTTACCTTTGTAGAGGAAAGCAATCCACTTAGATAAGAATTCTTGTGGCGCTTAGGTTGTGTGATCACTTCAAGTTCAACTTTTTGATACAAGCTTTAAAAACTAATTTAGTTTATGGTGCAGACTTGTTTCGTTTAACAATTAAAGTTACAATGAAATGTCAACTTTGAGGGTATTTTAATATTTCTGCCATTTGATGGATGTTGATGGGAGGAGTTTGCAGGGTCAGACAGTTAGGTGCCAACCTGCCAACACTTGTATTTGGAAATATTTTGCATACCTAGCAAAAGCTAGCCATGTTCTTTGTTTTGTTTTTTTTAAACATGGCTGTGTGTGCCCTTGACAAAGGCTTTCCAGGAAGCATCTTATATTCCACCAAACAAAACTTAAGTGAGCGTGAGAGCCTAGTGTGTAGAAGCTCCACTATCTCTGGTCAGCATGTGCTGCAGTGTTAATCTGCTTTAAGCCACTGTAATGTGTGCATGCATGTTGTCCAGTGAGTGTCCCTACCTGGGACAGCCTTGCCTCCCTCCAGGGGCAGCCTGGTGTCCCTGTTGGTTCCCACAAACAGACAGCCCTGCTGGGTCAGGTACTGCAAGGCTCTGTTCAGCTTCATGTAACTGAAATGTTCATCGAAACCGACCACCACCGCCTTCACCTCGGGATCCAGAGGCACGTTGGCCCAGTCGGTCTGCTTCCCGAAGACGTGGTCAGGTCCCACCCCGGTCTGCTGGATCCCCACCGCCTCCAGCTCCTGCCCCATCGCGTTGCTTCCTACCAGGTACACTTTGCCCTCCAGCTTGCAGACAGTCTTCAGGTACATGGCGGAGCAGTACGCCGTCCCGAACACTTCGTCTTCTTTCACGTTGAACCCCAACGTGGACATTTTGTCGGCGTACATCTTCCTCGTCTTACTGCTGTTGTTGGTGACGAAGAAGACCTTCTTCCCGTTTTCCTTGAGCAGGTTTATGACTTGAGCGGCTCCGGGTATGGCCTGGTCCCCCCGCCAGATGACTCCGTCGCAGTCAAACAGGACGCTGTCCACCGAGTCCAGCAGTTGTTTCACCAGCGCTCCGCTCAGCCGTTTGCATTTTGACCCAGACATCAGGGAACGGTTAAACTGAGCCGTTCCGCGCTGTCAGATTTAAAAACTAATACCTATCTGGCCGGTAAGTTACCTACAAGTTACTGCACGTTGCTTTCCCTATCGAGCAAAGTCACGAACGTTAGCTAGGGCTGTCATAAAATTCGGTAGCACTGTATATACAAACGCCCAGCTTTGTGGTACGTAAGGACCGACCCGGTTTGGTTAAGTGTAGCGTTGCAATCCCTTGAAATCCACCGGAGAGAGAACCTGACCTTCTCCACTGAGTGTTGCTTCAATTCCGCGGTTACTTCCGCACCGGCTTAAAGGGACAGGAGCCGACCCACACGCGACCAAGTCCAGTCCGAGCCGGCTAACTTCCGGTTTAGCTCCCGCCAACTTGAATGGGGATCAAATGAATTAATCGTGCGGCTCTTCTGGACTTTCCAAATGTTATCAGACCGAATAGATCTAATTCGGATAGTGACACGAGTCATATTTTCTTCTTGTATATTCCCCTTGGCGCATCTCCAAGTATGTTCCCTACAGTGAAATTTAGCTTAGCTTTCTTTAATGCTGTCAGTTCCTTCCTTTCCTCCTCATAGGCCCTACACTCCAGCAGCACATGCTGGACAGATTCAGGATGCCTACAGTGAGTGCATCTACCAGTTGAGTGTTAACCTATTTTATGAAGTGTCTTATTAAGTCCAGTATGTCCTATCCTGAGATATGTAATGACTGCCCAGCCTGCTTTGGGATATTATAAGGGTGTCTTCCTGTATCGTTTATGTCCCAGGTATCTTAACATCCAAAGACTGCAACTTCTACAAAACGCTGCTGTCAGGTACTTAAATAAGCGACCACATCACACCAATCCTTGCTACCCTTCACTGGTTACCTGTGAGTTTTAGAATTGATTTCAAGATTTTCCTGCTCATTTTTAACTCCAGCGTACATCTGTGACTAACTCCCTATGTGCCTGATCGCTGCTCGAGATCCTCCGGCAGGGCCAAAAGCTCTACTTGTCAATTTTATCTTATGGCTTTTTCTTAACTTATGGTATTTGTTGCAATTGTCTGAATTATTTTGTTTTACATCTTTTCTTTTAAACTTATATTAATATTTTTATTGTAAAGTACATTGTGACTTTGTTTTGAAACGTGCTATATAAATAAAGGTATTATTATTGTTATGTATCATTACAGCATGTGACTGCAAATTCCATTTTTGCTTTGAGGCTTTCCAACTAGCACAGGTGTGCTTAACACTAACGAATTCTAATGAATATCAGTGTACCGTTCCCCCTGCAGGCTTCACTGACACCCTGACACAGGAGTTTAAAAATAATTTAATTAAATAATGTATTTAAATTCCTACCTACTCTTAAAATATGTCCATGCCTGATTTAAAAAAAGCAAAACAAAGTACAACATATTGAAAAGCTGAGACCTAATGCCATGATCATGCATTGAAGAAATTACATGTCAAAAATGGGAGGATATATATTGTTTGCTCCAGCTTTGGAAGCGTCCATGCTTTAGTGGCATGGCAGGCAAAGGATAAAAAGGGATTGAATAAAGTATCCTAAGCTTGCAGCTAGAACATTTAATTAACAGACAATGATTTGATCCAACAAGGATTATATTTGTGTTTGCTGACAATGTTGGAGCTTTCCAATTTGTAACACCTTGTGGAAGACAGACACCAGAGCCCATAAAGATCTCCCTAACGTAAACTTTATTTCTTCAGTCAGCAGTAGTTCTTAAGGACAGTAAACCCCAGTAAATGCAGCATAACAACACAGAAGGCAGTATCTTTTTTCAGTTGTGTTTTTTCTGAACAGGTTGTGGAGGGAAGAAAATCTCTCCCAGGTTTCGGAGTAGCCCTCTGCTGTAGTAGTGTATTTTAGAGTGCTCTGGCGCTGGGCTACAGAGATGGTCTGCTGTTGCAGTTGGGTGGCAGTGCTGACAAATGTAACCTCGACTTTTGTACCACTCATTGGCGGTCTGGTTGACAAGAGCCAGGTAGGAATGGAACAGGGCATAACCCGCCAGGAGGAAGAAGACAAAGACCAGAAATCCCAGCATGAAGACGATTCGGGGGAAGGTCAGGAACAGATGCTGGAGGGACAGAGGGAAAATGATTTCAGTTCAATATGAGATGTTAAATTGGAAATAAACACGGCTGCGGCATATGTACTAATATATACATTATGTCAGCAGTACTGAGTCTCACCTGTACAACAAACAGAGGTCCTGCTGGCTGCTGCTGGCCGTACTCATCTATATAACTGGCCGTCAGAAGCCCAGACCGCAGTACGGCATGAAGCAGCATGTCTCCTGTTAGTAGGGCGATGTCGCCTGCCATGGCGCACATGCTGAAGAGGTAAAGCAAGAAGTAACGTGTGTTCTGAGCACCGATGCAGTTGTTCACCCAGACACAGTGGTGGTCAAAACGTTGGACACACCTGTTGCAGACCCCTGAAATACAGACAGTGTTTACAGTGAGCGCAGAGTACGATTCTTCCTTGTTCTAATGTGTTTCGCCAATATAATACACTCCTATATGGACAATAAAAGCAGGAGATACAACATGGATACAATTCGAGTAAAATGTTTTGTAAAGGTAGTGAAAACAATGACAGGTACAATATTTATTTCATTATCAAACCCCAAGGGTACAGAATAGCTGGTACAACAGGTGTCTATAACAAAAGTACTCACTGCAGTGTTTGGAGCGAGCCGGTTTGAGGAGCTGGCAGGTTGGACAGGAGACTCCCGGGTGAAACAGCTTCCTGTCATACGGATAGATGTGCAGCTGGCCAGCGACTTTCTTCTTTGTCACTGTGCCTGCCAGAGTTAAGAGGAGAGATGAGAAAAAATTACTGCAGTTACTTGTTAACTTGTCAGTGATTTTCTCTGGCTGTAAAACACCGGCTGAAATGACCTACTTTGCTCTAAATTAACAACTGGAGTAAAGTCTATTATGAATTGATACTTAATGCTTCTCATCTTCTTTTCTGCACGCCCACAATCTACAAGGGCCTTATAACCACTAGTAAGGCAGAGCATCACTCTTTTAAGACTAAATTGAATGAATCTTGAATGATCCTTGTAGGGAAATTGGTTTCCTGTTCAAGCACACAAACCAAATATAAACTAAACTGTAATATGAAAAAACAGATTAAGTTGAGTTTGGTGCCAAGAACAAAACAGACAAAGGGAGTGGAAATGAGCACAGTAGCTGCATCTGGCACTCCCAATATATGGACTCACATGAGGATAGTTTTGCCTGTTTTACTGTACCATGGGTGATGCTGTGTTGCCTGTCTCTTGATTACCAGATCTCCCCAGAAAATACTTGTACCCTCCAGGTGACAGAATGAAATTACTACTGATGTGCATTGGTGATATGTAATTACCAACGTCTCTAGTTATTACTCATAAGACTCCAAAATATGGCAGCACACTGACAAAGATTAAATCTCTGGCATGTTGAGAAGGTATAAGGTTATGGTGTCACGTCATGTCACTACTGTTTAGTATAATCGAGGTGTACAAGTCTTACATATCTCGCACCAAGCCGGGGTTCACCTCCCCTGCCTGTCTCATATTATATGTTCTAACATTGCAGCCAGTAACAAATATGTTTGAATATGTTTTTCAGCTAATATAAAATTAACCTGGATCCCTCTTGATGCAGAGGTAGAAGAAGAACGTCTTGATGGCCAGCAGGACATAAGGCACAGACAGGCTGGTCAGAGTGGTGTCCATCTGCCTGCAGAAGCCAAACACCTCATAGGTGAACTCTGCATACACAGCACCCTCTAGCAGGATATGCAGATAGATGAACATGTTGTTCCTGCAATTAGAAGCAAATGACAAACACTGAAGGCAAATATAAAGGATTATAGTAGTTTGACAGTAAAAGTGAAAGGCTAAAATACAATATTTGACCATAAACAGATACAGACTTATAATAATATATCATGACAATGTATTTAATTACAAACCTTTGATGAAACAGTCTGTGCAAGGTCCACTGTGAACACTTTTGCAGCCATTTTGGCGTAAATGGTGCAACTACCTGTGAAGAAAAGTGTCAACAGCTCTAACTACGGTGGATATGTTGTCTTTGTATTGTGATGAGTTAGTCTAACAGCGCCACATGGTGTCGGTTTGTGGAAGCGTAGTTAAAATGCTTCTTTTCTTACCTTTGCCACAGAGTTGAAGATGACATTAAAGGGGGTTTGCTGCTGTCCTGAGTACTTGCAGACTAGGACTATACATGTCAGCACCACTACGACGTAAATAGCAAACAGAGTGAGGAAATCCATGTCTCACCTGGCCGCTTCAGACAGACAAAACAACAGGTGTTCATGGTACAAACTCACAATGAACAGGTAGCAAACTCAACAAGAAGCTATAGTTTCGGTACTACTAAGTTTTTTATTTAGTTTAAACATGGTGAAGAGTTTTACACGAAATAATGCAGGGTGTGTCTTCTAAAACGACTCAGATAAACAAGTTTACGTTAGCATGCTAACTTACGTCAGTACCCAACCTTAGTTTGTTATCTATTCCCGCTTCCTACACTTACTATTCATTTACTCATTAATTTCCCCCTTACCTTCTAGTTGAGGTCACACATAGCTGCCTTTCAGTGTTGTATTTCACGTCAACATAGTTGGTTTAGTTAGCACTATGGCTACCAGCTGCACTTTTGGTCTATGAACATGCTCTTTAAACAATGCTACTTCCTTAGCATCGATGTAGCTAAATTCCAAGCTAACAGCTGATGGGCCGCGCTAACCAGCACTGCTGCAGGGAGGTGGGGGGGAAGGATCTGTCCACATCTAGCCGCATGTCGACATAAATGTGAACTTTGTCCAAATATTAATCGTTTTCCGTATATGTAATGCTAATAAGATACACACTTACAGAAACACACTTACATAATCCTGCATCCCTTTTAAAAAGATTACAGATAAATGAGAAAATAGTCGAAGAAATACACTCAAACAGTTTTTAAAGTTTTCATAATGGATAGTCAGACTTAAATGTTTTCATCCATTCTGGAGTCTTAAATACCTTTCTCCTAACTTCCCCCCTCAGAGTATATCCCTTCAACTATAACCATCACACATTCACAATCACAGGCTTCAAAAGTTTCCACTCTTCTGTGTGTTTATCAGAAATGTGTCTTGTTTTCTAATTAAAGAGATGTGATGCAGGAGGTCAGTTTACAACATGCAAATACTTCCCTCCAAGTCAGACATCAAATCAGACCACTTGTGAAGACTGCACTGTTTTCAACATTTTGGCTTCAGTGCCTACATAAATGACTCGCAGTCACTTAGTATTGTTTTCTCCCTGTCATTGCCATCCAGGGCTCCACACAATGCAACAAGGCATCACAAGACACCTGTTGGATCTGGTTGCTGACATGGCCCAACACTCATATTACAGCTCACAGTGCTGGAGAGGGGAGCATTACTCAGGAGCTCTGCATGCACATCTATGGGTGCTGCTGAAAAAGGTACGGGATGTGTGGCTGTGCTGGTGTGTTTGTGATCATTTTTGATGTTTCTTATGTTAGATATATGGTCGGTCACAGTGTGTTGAGTGTATTAGCAGTTACAGTTTGGGGTTGAGAAGCGTTTCTAAATGCTTTTCATCTCATTTATGAGTAATTAAGTGTTCTTCTTAAGATAAATTATTTTAAGTTCCTTGTTTTTTTTAATATAAAAACACATCTAATAACGTAGATATGCTCAAATGTAAAAGTGATTTCTCTGAAGAAGAATTGATTTCAGTTTTACTAACTGAGTGAAAAGGCTGAGACAGTTTTATCAGACTCATTTGCCCCTGAAATGTCAGTTTTGTGTCTGTCGTCTTCTCACACACGAGTAACTGTCTTGGCTGTAGTGTAAGAGGAGAGTTTGATAGAAGTGAACAGTGTCTGTTTGGAGATACAGCCATTTGTGTTAGCAAGCAATTGCCTATTTACTTATCAAGCAAACATGGAGCAATACTAGTATTCATTTGGAGTCGTGTTTCTTTGACCTCACAAATGTAAGTCCAGTATTCACTCTCCTCCACTCTGTTTTGGTCTCCACCAACTCCTGAGAAATATATCTAGGTCTTTAGCTAGTCGCTAACTTTGCCATTTGTTGCTGGGCAGGTAGAGTTCAGTGGGTTTATCATAGCTTTTTTTCTTTAAACATAACTTTTTCCAGTCACCCCAGGCAGCTCAGAACAATGAGAGTGAACCAAAACAGTAATGGTCATAAAAACCAAAAGAATTAGCTAAAAGATGCTAAAATGGAAGGCGCTAAAAATGCTCCATAGAGCTGAGGGGAACTTCAGAGTTAGGGGAAAACTCTCTGTGGGTTCGCCGCCATTAGTGACCCCTTTCACATTACACATAGTAATTCGATTCATTGCTATTATGGATCAAAATATTGATTATTGCGGCTTTAAGTAAAATATCAATAAGGTTAAAGCATTTCTGCTTTAGTAGGACATTGTGACATTTTTCCACCAGAAAAAAAAACAAACAAATCACGTCTCATTTTAACTCAGTCCATTAGATCATTTTACTGCCACTGGGCTATTGTGAGGGCTCTACAGCTTTCACCCTTTCACTTCTTATTATTGATTGCACATGATATTGGTCATTTACAACATTAAAGCCACAAGGATTTGAACATTTTTGAAAAATCTGGGATAAAAAAAAGACACTCTGACACTGCACACTACCAGGTCACGATGGCTACACCAATTTTCACCAGGATTTTCACAGTGTTCTACAAACAAATTTCATCAGAACAATTGCAGAAGATGCTATTATCACCTAAAAATATATACACATACAACAGTGGCTTTTAAGCCTAGTATGTTTCACCTGTCTTGTGCTGCCAGTCTTCAGCCTAAATTGTTTTCACTCCAGCTTTGAAGTCAGCCTCTAATACAGACTGTATCTTGACGCTGCAGTGTTTTGTCACACATTCTGACTCATCACCAGATAATACATGTCTTATGGTATGCACAATTCCTGTAAGGTTCCACTACAGTCAGTGTATGTATTCCTTAAGGGAGGGGAGCATGTGTTCCTTCAGCATTAATGACAGAGGGGTGGAGGAGCGCTGAAGATTCAGCTCATAATCCTACTAATCCTAGAGGCTAAAGTCTTAAATTGCCCCCGCTCCTTCTCAATGGACTGAACATTTCAGTGTGCTCACAAACATGGAAACACACACATGGACACACAGAATTCCAGGCAAGCAGACGCTCCAATTAGTACTCATCAGGCTTTCTTGCATCGACTCAGAGTGATTCTGGGCCAGGAACGGTCCCTCGGAGAGCCATCTAGCCGAGAGAGGAGGAGGAGGAAAAAGACACATTGGTGTATTTATAGAAAAATGAGGCCTCACAATACCCTTTTTGGAGAGAGAATTATTAAGGAACCGAGGTGCACGGTGCACGCGTCCCAGTTTTCTGATTAACACTGTGCAAGCAGGCTGGCCCTAGGATGAATCAGGGATGAGACGCAGGACTAACTCCTTGACACACAGAGAGACTGCACTCGCTTCTCATGCACACTCACCCTTTGCTCATGAGGACACTGCTGTGGTTTCAAGGTGGAAGAATGGGGCAATGTTTTGAGTTTGTCACCCTTTCTGTTTGACTTTGGGTTGCAGGGTGATCAGGGGGGGAGTTTTTTGTAATTGAAAAAAAAAACATATTTGAGAAGACAGATTGGATATCAGGCTGCTAGCAGGCCACCTGCTATTTGACATTCAAGATGAAGAAATTTTTGCAAAACAAAAAAGGCAGATACTCTTTTCGGCAGAGCAAACGGGGCCCTCGGTATCCATCTAAAGATTTCTGTAAGTCTTTTATCAGCTTCGTCCACTGTGGAATCCTGCTGTGGCTTTGGAGGCTGTGGAGTACATCATTAGCTTCCAGCTGAGCTAGAGGGTTTATAGTTGATTATATTTAGCAAAGCCAATATGTCCATTTTTGTAAATCTGTATTTGTCATATTAGAGATGTTTTTGAAAACTGTCACATGTGGATTCATTCATTCTCATATTAATATTTCAGTCCAAAGTTTGTGCCTCTATATTTGGCAGTTTACCTTATTTGGTTGTTATTTGATGCCATTTTCTATCTCCTACCTGCTAAGAAATGATCAGTGCAGTGCAGTGGTGTGCTCTGTTACTTTATTAATTCCCATTCAACAGGATAGACTTGCATGTGCAATGAGTAAAACAATTTGTGGAGGAACTTTTGTCTCTCAAACTAATTAAGGTCACAATCTTTGCGATGCCTTAATTTGATTGGCTGCTTTGGAGTTTGTGAACCAGGTCAGGGACCGCTGAGTGTGTCATGGTTCAGGGTAGAGGGTTACAGAGCTGCACTCGATAGTACAACTTGAGACACGGGAGATAGCAGGAGGGAGGAGAGACGGGGCACAGTTGCCTAGAAGTGGAGCTCTTTTAAAACATGCAAAGGATTATTTGAGCCAAAGGTGTTTTTGCAATGTCAATAGACTTGAATGCATTGGTTTCAGTGGGTAAGTTTGTGTTTTTCTTTGTTTTTTAACATGCTCATAACCTCACAGATGTTTGTCTACAGTGAAGCTCCAAAGTGCAGGACCTCAATCTGTGAAATCTTTGGATTATGAGTAGTAACTTGTACCCCATCCTCATATCTTACATCCTTTCTTTCTCCCACCTCACCTGTTTTATCCCATCCTCTCGTCCCTTAAGTCCTCAGCATGCCGTCGTCCAACCAGGGCTGGCCTGAGGAGTTCGGCTTCCAGCTGGGTGGGAATGGACCCAGCTACATCCTGTCTGTGGAGGAAGGCAGCAGCGCCCACCTGGCGGGGTTGCAGGCTGGGGACCAGGTCCTGGAGATCGAGGGCCACAATGTGTCAACGCTGGGTCCACAAGCTGTCATCGCCATCGCCCAGACTCAGAAGAACATCCCTCCCAGTATCGGAGTGGTGTCCCGCATACAGCAGGTCTCAAAGCTTTTGAATCCATCACAGCAATAATGCATATGGGGGTTAATGCCTGTGGATTCACATGTCATAGTGCAGTAACCCAACACCCAGACTGACTGATGAGTCTTGGATTTTTTGAATTTTAAACTAGATTAAATTTATATTAATTTTTTTCTGCATTACAGATGGACATTATACCAGGTCCGGACGGTCGTTTCGGGTTCACCATCGTGGGAGACTGCCCCCTTCTGGTGGAGGACTGCTCGCCTTGCTCTCCAGCCGGCCGCGCAGGTCTGAGGGCCGGGGATTATGTCATGGAGGTCAACGGCATTCCCGTCAGGCAGCACGAGACAGCCGCGGCGCTGATCAAGGCCTCCCAGGGGAGGACGCTCCGTCTGGGGGTGCTGTGCCTCGGCCCGAGGCAGAAACACAGCATCAGCATAGAGGACAGTCAGATGGGAGTAGAGGGGGCGAGACTGGACCGTAAACATAAAGCTCTGGAGTTCAACAGGAAGGTACGTTTAAATACACAGTCACAGCTGAGTCCAGGTTAAATCCTATACCTGGTCCAGTTCAGTTGTGGAGTTTAAAGACCCTGAAAACTTATTTGCTTTATCAACTTCTTACTGTGAGCAAATGAGTCCTACAGAAACGCAAACTTTTCTGCGAAAGTTAGGTTATTTCACAAAAGTTTTTTTTTTTTTAGGTGATTTCTGTACACCAATCAGAATTTAGCACTGCTGAATTTGAATCTGCTAAGATTTATGGGATTGCTTCCTTATGTTGCCAGGGAGATGCTACTGGCAAATTAGATCAAACCACACCCACACACATTTTAAGTTTGGTTATTGCTTATTTAGTCATGAATATTTAATCTTATAGAGAAATACTTGTGTTTTGAAACCAGGTTTTCAGGGGCTTTAAAACTAAAATAAATAAAAAATGTCTTGTGTTATAGTAATACTTAACAGGGTATACAGTAGCTCTGCTAAATCCTTCAATATCCAACAAATGTATGTATGGAATTTCATACAATGCACAGGTGTAAGCATTTAAACAGTTTGAATGAACGGGAAAATATACCGGTATATAAAAAATCTAAATAAAAAACAGACTAAGACCAAGACACCAGATTTGACTCAAGCTCAATACTAAACTCAAGTAATATAGTAATATATATATATCTAAGTGTTGGTGACAGCATCTACCAGGTTTCTCATTTTTACTGACTTGTCGTCAAACCGCTCCCAGCCTCTAACATCATTGTCCGTTCTCCTTCAGGTTGACCAGATTTTAGGTGATGAACCTGAAGTGAAAGAGAAACTCTTCACTGTGCTGAAGCAGTACGCAGCCGAGAAGAGAGTTGAGTGGTTGGCCTCGGCCCTGCCCGACATACTCACCACTGATGAGCATCGACAGCTCATCTCCAGCATCAGGTAAGAGCCAGACGTTTCAGCTCCCATTACAATGGACTGCCAAACACTTTATAGAATATACTGCTGGTAGAAAGATGGAATGGAGAGCATGATTCTTGTTTCTGGCCTGGCCTCTCGAATCTACCCTCTGAAACCATGTGAAAACGTAGCAAAGTGGCCAGCCTTTGACTGTAAAAAGGATTATCCTGAGCAGTCATATATGTAAACAAGACATCCCTTGTTTGAATATTGCTGGAGGACCCTTCTTGCATGTTATCCTCCCCATGTTTCCTATCATTCTGTGTTGTCAAATTGTCCATTAAAGCCAAAAATACTGTTCAATTATTTCTCCCACTCTTGGTATTGTATCCCACACACATCCCCACTTGTCATTTTCAAGTCCCACTGAAAAGTAAAATATTCTGGAGGGATTTAATCCATAATAACCACATAAACAGACTTTTCCTGTTGCTCATTCTGTCACAGGATGGATTAGAGAGGGTCTTGCCCGCCAGCCTTTTCAGAGCTACACTTTAGGTTTATGTGGGCCCCATCTGCCACCCGGGGTAAAACCACAGTGACCCTCCAAGTCGCTTAAAGTGTCATCAGTGTTAGTGAAACTGAGAGATTAAAACTGGCATGGAGGGGCCCACGCTTAGAATTGTTAGCAATAAATGAGGATTGGCAATGTGAACTGAATTCACAGCATGGAGGTGTCTGTGATGATGAGCCACAGACAGATTTAGTTGAGTACTCGCTTCATGAAAGCATAATTTAATACCGGTGGCCATGCCACTCTTTTCCCACAGTTTTAAAAAAGCAATAAACCTGGAGCCACAGCCAACAGGTTTTTTTGAAGGTGTGTGTGAAAGTGTTTCCGTGAAACGGAATAACGCCAGATAACTAAACGTGAAAAACCACTCAGGTAGCCAGAGTTATGTGGTTGTCTGTGTGCCAGACTGACCAGCACTCCTGCCTTTCTCTAAATCCCCAGACAGTTTGTCCACAGATTGCACTTCTTCCACAAGTAGAGCCAATCAAACCTTTTATTCTCTTACTACGCTGGCTTCCTCCACTACTACACCACTTTTAACTCTTTTTAGTGGTATTAATATACTGTATATTAATGATATATTAATGATATTAATATACTGTAAGGTCAGTGTTGAGGTAGTTTCATTGTTTACTTACTTGAAATGACGCAAGGCGACAGGATTTTTCTGCCTTAAATTGGTCATGAATAATTCAAACTCTGTCGACTGAAAACTCCTCATTGGTATTTGTATAATGAAGGGCACTCCTATTTGCACGAGCACCAATAATAACATTAATGCCATCTCTCTGTGTTTTTTTCATCCCCCACCCATCCCCAACTCTCTTACCTCTCTCTCCCTCTCTCTGAGGGTTTTTTTGTGTTTTTCTCTGATGGATTTTCTTCTCATTATTCTGCTCAGAGCTCGGGCTGTTCCCTGCTCTCTCTCTGTCTCTGTGTGGTGACTGTTTTACCTTAACACTTGGTAAAGACAGCCTCTCCGCATGCACCAAGGTCCCACCATATCTTTTATCCCCCTAAGAGAAGCCGCACTGAAGCAGTGGGTGTGTCTGCCATTCTGCTCACTATTACATGGTGGAACTTAGGTTTAGTTTATTATTGAGCTATGGGTGACAGCTAAAACGATGAATTGTCTGGGGTGAGTATACCTTTCCATCCTTTCCATGTTTTTGTAAGGTTTTGTTAAATGTGGTTGTGGTTGCTTATTTATTTTTTAGGGAATTTATGCATTTTATCAGCTGTACTGTTTTTACAAAGTGCCATCAGTGTTATTATGCATGTGAACTGGGAGGTGAATTAATATTTAATGCAGTCGGATCCAGTACAAGACGATGGCTGCTGTTGATGTTTGATATCTGATGTTTTTAGCTTCGAAATCCTCTATTCCCTAGTTTTCTAAGCTTTCTTCAAGAAAATTCAGAGCTTTAAGTCTATAATTGATTAATTCAAGTGAACAGTGTGTTTGTGTAGTTTGATGTGATGCGACCACACTTGGATGGACACTGCTAGTTGTAACACAGTTAGCAACACAAAGACGTGAAGTCATTAGGATGAGTGAAGCTCTGCTTTTAGTGTGTAATCTCTTGCCACCTGTTTCAGGGCGTGTGCCTGTGCGTATCTGTGTGTGTTTGTGCATGCTTTTGAGCTGAATGTTGATTTTTCAGATTACATAAATATTCCTCTTAAACTTTATCTGCCTGTATTATACTGAGTGTGTGTGTGATGTCTGCCATAAACTGCATGGGTAACATTATGTAGAAATAAAACTAACATCTTCATGCTCAAATCAATCATTTACAGCTCTAACCAGTAATCCAAACCATTTTACAGTTTGTTACTACAGTGATAGTTGTGCCCTATAAAAGAATGAGAGTGATCAGAGGTTGATCGTGGTGGGTCTAAATAATCCACAAATGTATCAGCTGCTCTTGACTCTATGTGGATGCTGATTCTTTTTCAGTAGTGGTGATAATGATGGTGTTTAATGTTAACTGCAGGAGTCAGTGGCTGCAGCTTGTTTGCAGCTACTGCTGAGTTGCTACACTGCACAAGATAAAAAACATTAGTGGCTCACAAGCGCCTTGCAAGCTGTTTTCATTAAAGTGGGTGATGAGCACAAACAGTACTAAAACCAGTACATTCATAACTCAACATATACACAATCCATTTATCTTTATTTGTAGAATTAGGCGCTGCTTTATGTGAACAGCTTGTTTAGGCTGAAGGAAGAACAAAAAACCACAATGTACCAACCGTGACAGTTTGTTTTTTAGCCACTCTAGCAGCTCTAGGGATGGCAATGCCGGTCGCTCGGTCAAACTACTACTGGATGGATTACCATTCAATTTTGTACAGATATTCATGGTCCCAGAGGATGAACCCTACTGACTTTGGTTGCTTGAAGTTTCATTTAGTGCCACCCTGAGGTTGACATCTTTGGTTTTCAGTGAAATTTCTTGCCATCTATTGGATGGATTGCCACAAAATTGAATACACACAATTGCGTCCCCCTCAGGATGAATTGTGATAACTGTTAATGATCATCTGATTTTTCATCTAGCGCTACCATCAGATCAAAGTCTCAATTTGTCCGACTTTGGTTTTTGACCAAATACCTGTTCGCATCAGCGTCAGCTGTACTTTGTGTTTTGTGTTAATTAGCAAATGTTAGCATGGTAGAAAAGGTTTCAGTCGTAGTCATCTGGACACTGTTTTCAGAATCAAGACGTTTCGGCTCCCATCCGGAAGTCATTCTCAATTGTGAAAAAATGGGACGGGAACTAGAAATTTAAGCTCATCTATGTAACACAGAGTAGCTAAAATTTGTCACTGTGAGTATGTTAGCACACCAATGTTAGCATTTAGCCTAAAGCACCACTTTGCCTATGTATAGCCTCACAGAGCCGCTAGTATGGATGTAGACTATTAGTCTTTGTCATCTTATAAGGATAAAGGTTTAATTAACAGACAGGTCATGCTTTGATCACATGAATTCTTTACCTTGTTAATCCAGTATGCCAGTATACAATTTTTGACTACTACTTTTGACAAGTTCCTAGACACAGACCAGCCACCCAGCGATGCTCATAACATATTTGAAATCATATAATTATCGTTTAATTCCACTGGCTTTATTCTTAAATGTGTGACCCACCACTGTGCTTCCTTTTTTTTTGGCAGTGTTCAAGATAAGCAGGACAAATAGATCATGTGAGAAAGATTCTCTCCAACACCTTCTCCATTATTTTACACCTCTCTATGTGTGTTCAGGCACAGCATCAGTCTGACACTTCAGCCTCACTCGCCTGCATTTAAGCCACATCTGGACATTTGAAATGAAATGAGGTCTCCTCTTTGTAGTTTTCTGCTTGTCATTCCTCCCTTTTGAGAAATCTGTCCCTTCTTCCCTGCTTGCTTCCTCCTCCACAACCCTCCTTCAGATAATTATAGATCTCTGTTCTTTATAAATGAGGTCAAATCAGAGCACTCATTTAGTTTCCAAGAGTTGACGCGGAAAACTTTTTGTGATGAGGTGGCTGTTTCAACACATGTCTGTGCATTCTGAGATGGATGGACATCTGCATTTATAAAAGCATAATGCTGATAGCAGCAGCTACACACACACACACACACACACACACACACATACATCCTCACACAGACAGGTACTGTATCTGTGTGAGAGACAGTGATATGAATAGATGACAAATAGCAGGGAAGCACAGATAGCAAACATAGGGACTGTGTGGGTTGTTACACCTACATCACTACAGAACGTTTATTTATATCTCAGGAGTCTGCTCATTGTAGCCAGTAGTCTGTGCTCAGGCAACACTGTCTCAGGCTGCAGTCAGATACATGTTCGCCTCAAAGCTGATAACAATCTGCAGAGACAGTGACAGCAGGCTAAGAATATGTGGCCTATATCTTTAACTGAACAGATTTGTTCCAAAAAATGAGATACCCACCATTTCTTAAAAGTGGCAGCTACTCTAAAGTGACAGCATTAAATTAAAACAAATGGTGTATGGTTTTTAAAAGGATAGCTGGTAACTTAAAGCCACTATGTGTAGATTTTTTAATTTGATGTAATTTTAGCATTTTCCAAATTATTCTGATGGCAAAAAAGTCCTCTCTGCTGCTAAACTTGGAATATTATTGAAGAGAAGGCACTTTTGGAACTGCAATTGTGCATTTTTCCACCAAGAGGGAGGTTATATGTGACGAAACATTAGTTAAATAGCCTAATGGTGTCAGATCAATTAAAAAGGCCTATGGAAGTAATTATAAATCAATAAGAGATTTTTTGTATTTCTTAAAACTTTTAAACTACTTTGACTAGATTATATGTGTGAAAAGAAAACAGAAAAAATAACAACAGGCTTACTTAAAGAGTAACTCAACACCCCCTGAAAATCTTGTTTTTACTCCAGAGCGTGTCAGTACACCGTGACATCACAGTTGGGTGTGGTTGCAGGTACGTCAAAGCACAATTTTGACCACACCACCACACCCATTAGTGATGCTAGGTGTGGTTAGAGGTCAACAGACTTCAAACTTTCAACCAGAGAGGGCAGCAAAATACTGCATTTCAGCCTGCTGTTATGTTACTCTTTAAAGGGGCATTCCAGTGATTTAATAATCAACTTCCATAAAGTTGGGGGGCTTGTGAGCAATAGATTTTAAAAAAAGAATGGTTTTTAAAATTGAAGCAGCAGAGGCTGAGATATCCTGACTTTTAGTCCCTAGTAAGCCAGGCACCCAAAACCCTACTCTTCCCATAATGCAACTTGATTATATTTGTCATTAGACCGTCCCTGTCTGAATACCCACATCTTTCAAACTCCACACCCCCAGTTTGTGACATAGTCTTTCTGCTTGAAGTTGTCTCAATAAAAAACATCTCAAGCTGAAGTCAAGATAACCCTGTTGACATCACTATAACATCATCAGGGTTATTTTCTCAAACTTTGGAAAGCTCCAGAGCCTCAGAAGACATTATACAACAGCTTTCACAGGAAGAGTAGCACTCCTTGTGACAACTAAACTGATCTTAATGTGTAAAATCGGTAAAGTACCCCTTTCATAAGTATTTAATTGGCCCCTTTAATTGTATTGCACTACACTGAACCTGCTGTGAGCCATTGAAAGTTAGGAAAAATACATAATTCAAGCAGCAGATAAGGGAAATGTGTCAAAAATAATAGGCTGCTGCATTGCTGTTCTTTTGTCTTGTGTTGTTGTGGTGCTGAATGGAGAGCTCCTGTAAAGAGGGTAGCAGCAAACATGGCTGTCTACCACAGTGAGTTTTTTTTAAAAACTGGGGGCTGCCAAAGTTGGAAATGTATGAATACTGTCTGTATTCTCAATATGTTTGACATATGGACATGTTTATATATTGTTTTACAGTTTTCATTGATCTGTATCGTAGCATTTTGCAAGGCACTGTATCTTCTGTGATTAATTACCTTCGGTATAAAGTACTGGACATGCATCAGTTCAACAGTGTTTCTATCTGCTTCTATTACAGACAAGCAGCAAGAGTTGGATTCAGTTTGTATAGACCCCAGTCTATTATCAGTGGAGAATATGTCCAACATTTTGGCAGCATCTACATCACATAAAGAGACTAAAAGAGGAAATCATTCAAAGTCAAAACATAGAAAAAGGTGATTTTAGAAAAGATATTATCAGCAGTTACATTGTTATTGGATTTTTCAAAACTCTGTGTGCAGTCTTTTCAAAAATGAGCTCTTCATACAGGCAACCAGTGTTGTTAACAGAAGCTGTGACCTTTAGGTTCCACATGTAAATTAGATTTCATTATTCGCCACACGGCAGGAACGGCACAGGGCTGGAGGTGCTCTATATTTACCTGAATACTTTTTAATAAAGTGTTTAAACAACTCTGGATAATGAAATGAACAGTGGCCAGGCCTCACGTTTGCTTTTACTCTCTCTGTCTCCTTCTCTCTGTACAATTAGTTCATCCTAATTGCTTTATTTAGCTGTCAAAGTTGTTTTTATGCAGCTTAATTAGCTTCTCTTGGACATGTAGAGTGGTAGCTGTTATCTCTCTCTCGTCTCTATCAGCGAATTTGTTGCTAATTGCTCCACTGGTGCTGTTTTTCACAGACCCAGTCTGCTTTTGGCTGATTCATCTGATCAGCAGACTGGTGTAGGTGGGAATCAAAACGGTTGTTTGTGCAAATCTGTGTTCGGTGCTCCACTCTCAGTTGGATCTTAATGCCACTGTGATTTAACAAACATGGAGTCAAATAATTAACTTCTGACTCGCTTGATGTATCAGCTGGGATTTTGGTTCTCACATTAACCAGTGCAGTCCAAATTTTTCACATTTCATGTAGGTCTGGTTTAAAAAATTGGACATGCTGTGTGTTTATATTTTGTAGACTATTGTACGTGTGTATGTTCTTGTTTTCTCCTTTTTATGAGAACACATAAGTACATTGTTGTCTTAATAAATCCTCCAAAATTAGGTAATTTTGGCCAGTTCTCACTTTACTTTAAGGGGCTAGTTTAGTGGCCTTAAAGCAACAGTTTGAAATTTTGGGAAATATGCTTATTTCCTTTCTTGCCAAGAGTTAGAAGAGAAGATTGATACCACTGTCATATAGTATCTGCATGTTAAATATGAAGCTGCAGCCAAAGTTGGTTAGCTTAGCTTAGCATATAAAGACTCTGAAACAACTAGCCTAAATCTGTCTGAATGTAACAAAATCTGCCTACCAGCAATTCTTTGGCCAGCGCAAAGCTAGCTGCTTCCACCAGTCTTTATGCTAAGCTAAGCTAACTGGCTGCTAGCAGTAGCCGCATATTTACCGTACAGACTCTCATCTAACTCTGGGCAAGAGAGTGAATAATTATATTTCCCAAAACATCAAACTATTACATTAAAGTGAATGATATGAAAGAAGTTTAGTTTCAGGTTAAAGGAAAATAGCAGCTTGCCTGCTCATACACTGTCTATCATCAGTCTGTGATAGTGAATGAATTGCATGTGTTGTGATTTACTGTTTTGGTTTTCAGCTCGTGATTTATTTTTTACATTTCCCTTTAAGCCTTTACTCAAGAATCATATCATATCATATCTTTTTGTCTACATTGCGTTGTTGTCTATTAAGGCTGATGACTTGCCAGCGTTTTCCTTTCTTTATATCAGGGTCATTATATAGTCATATCATTACAGATGTGAAGAAAGTGTCATGTCATCTGAGATTAGCCTGTTATCTACAAAAATAAGAATCAGGAATGCAGTTACATCCCCATTTAGTTGGCTGGTTTTAACACTGTGCCCACCATAAAAACTGGTGAACTTTAATAATAGACAGGCAGTAGAACAAATTATGATTACTGTTAGTGGGGTATAACCTGGGTATAATATGAATATCTATAAGTGTAGCTATAGAAAGTGTGTGTGTGTGTGTGTGTGTGTGTGTGTGTGTGTATGTGTGGGTGGCTGTCTTTTCTCTTGGCAGCAGTTCTGATCACTTGAATGAAAAGTAGTTTTTATGTTGTCAGCTGAGTCCTTGTGTGCGAGGGACGACTCATTTTGTTTTGTTCTCATAGTCTGCTCTGTGGTTTGGTAAACAGCCAGCGCTCCATACGGAACATCACGTACAGTCCACTCTTATCCCCCTCTTTGACATCTTGCTAGTTTATTGTGCCACGAAATGTATGTTTTAGTCTTTTTAGTAGGGCTTGGCGTCGAACCCCAATACTTCTTTGGTATCAACCAGAATGTATCTGTAACACAGAGAATCAAACACTTTCAAGTCCTATTCATAGTCTTGTTTACAGATAGTTTGTAATTTAAATCAGAATTATGCAGATTTTCTGTGAAGTTCTCATATTGCTGCTTGTGTTTAGACAAAATGTAGCATTAGAACTTTGGTTTTTATTGTTAAATAAAAAAGTGGTAACATTTTTAAGAAGTTTGGCGCTCCTCAAAGTAAAGTATTGGTAGGTAAAAATTACTGTCATGTTATTGCTAAATTGCAGGTGTCATATTTGCACTAATTTTAAAATTTGTTTTAAAATTATCTGAAAACATAAAATCGCAATACCAGAATTTGTCTGTGAATGTATTCACACCCTTTGTCCAATAAATATGAAGCTACAGTCTGGAGACAGTTAGCTTAGATTAGCACAAAGACTAGAATCAGGGTGAAACAGCTAGCCTGGCTCCATTGCTTTCTGGTACATTACCCGCTGTAAAAGCACAACCTGTCATTTTTATACTTGAATTTTTGTACGGATTAAACAAACAAAATGTAACATGTTAATTAGTGAGCTTTAGAGGTCCTTGGAGCTGGATTTTTCACTGTTGGACAGAGCCAGACTAGCAGTTTCCCTATTTCTAATCTTTATGCAAGGCTAAGCTAACTGCCTCCTGACTGTAGCTTCATATTTACCATACAGGCACGAGAGTGGTATCAATCTTCTTATCTAACTCTCTGCAAGAAAGGCAGGGAGGGTCTAATGAAAGATTTTATCAAGTTACATTATGGGAATATAGGATCCAGCATTTTTGGAGCTTGACCCATACCATGGACTAAAAGTCAGCATATCTCGGCCTCTGCTGTACCATTTCGGACCATTAATTTTTAAATTTGTCTCTCACGCGTCCTCCACCTTTATGGAAGTGCAATACTAAATCTCTGGACTACCCCTTTCAGAAAATATAAAACGATGGAGCTCCTACTAGTGTGGTGTTTGTAACATTTTTTACCCTTGTTGTTGTTAGTATGTAGTGAAAATGTCATCACCTGAGCTTTTTTATTATGAGATGAAGCTCTTAATTGAAATGAGAATGATTCATTTAGTTTAAACCTATCCTCCTACTGAATGCTGCTTTTGATTAGGTTAATTATGCTTGTCTTTTACCTTATAAAGCTAAAAAACAAAATATGTTGTGGGTTGAGTTTCTTTATCAAAATGGTAAAATTGGTAAGGTCCGGGGTCATTAAGATGATGACAGCTTCCTGCTCTGTACTCACACTGACAGAGTGACACAGAGGTGAGGCGTGGACAGAAGTGTAGGAGAGCGAGAGAGTGAGAATGAGATACTGTAGATAGAGAGAGAGCAGAGGAGAGGAATCCCGTGCTCACTCACTCCCACACCTTTTTCTCTTGCTGTATTCTGGCTCTGGTACCTCATGCTGCAGCAGTGAGACTCCAGCAAGCAGCGAGTGACGCCAAGATTTCCTCACTGTCTCTCTCCTCAGAGAAAGACCTTTTCTCTCTGGCTACTCATTCAACTTCTCTTTCTTTCTTCTCTCTGGGGACAGCAGTCACCTCCAGGGGGAAAGACTTCTCACCTGTTGTCTTTTCTTTGAATCTGAGTTTTGTAGGAAGAAGCCTGTTGATTTGAATGAGCGTGGACTTGGATTGTGAAGATTATTTCAGCAGCGATCGAGTTGATTGTCACTTTTTAATCTCTGCTCATGCTGGATGTTTGACTTGCTGCTGTTATTTCACTGGAAATCCAAGATTTTTGGTTATGGACTCAATGTTTTCAACATGGATCGAGGTGGATCTTTGATGTAGATCCATCCTCTCTTCTTTTTTTCTGAAGCAACTCTTGTGGACAAAAACTAACATCACCCCCTTTATTTTCTTCACATGCCACCATGTTCGCCAGAATCTTCATTCCCAAGAAGCACCGGCAGCGCTTCGACGAGGCCGTCTCCCAGAACGTGATCAACCGACTCTGCCGCAGCAAGAGCATCAGCGAGCCGCAGGGCAGACTCCGGCGCAGTCGGAGCGAGGATCACTCCGAGCGCCACCACGGGTCCAAAAGGGCCAGCTCAGTGCCAAGAGATGGAGAACCCGGAGGAAGGGGTGAGGCAGAGAGAGACAGGGGCTTAAGGAAGTCTGTCTCTGGGATACCTGCGCATCCCCCCATCGGACCCAATCAGAGGTAAGCACATGTAGCAGATATATGACTACCAGTATATTGTTTTTGTTATTAATATAATACTTTATGGGTCTGTTTAGTTCTGTTTTAAGAGTTGTTTACTGTTGGAATCCAGGCTACCAACAGGTTAATCTCAACACATAATGCAGCAGCCAAAGACTGACTTTGTTATTCAGACATTTACAGGCAGGATGTTGGAAAATGTATAAGAAACAGATGACAGTGTGCCTCTTTTTCCATTCTTACTGTTTTCCTGTCATCTCCAACTCATGTTTTCTTCTGAGTCTTATCCCAAAGTTGCATTTAGAAAAAAAACTAATCTGTCGATATAAGTTGATGTGTTTACACCCTACAATATGTTAGAAAGTGCTCAAATGACCACATCTTTAGCTTCTCAAAACTGAAACTACCATCTGCCTGTGTGTATCTCCTGACCTATTCAACATGTTAATCCTGAGCTGTTGTAGAGCCCCTGACCGCTCAACCTCTTCCGCTTATCCTCCACCCACTAACTAACACACTGATTACACGACTGTCTAATTAATAACACCACAGTGGACTTACATGTAGTGTACATGGTTTGCAGGGGTGGCAGTGTACTCCCACACTAAACCAACTAACTAAATCACAAGATCTGCCTTCATCCACATGGGAGAGAAAATGTGCAGCTGAATATGTCAAGTGTAATCATATCGGCAGGTCACACAATAACAGGAGGCAAGCTGATTGTGTTAAATGGGAGCGATTACGTCATGTGGTTTAGGTGGCACAGTCACAATAAGAAGTTATGCTGCATGCTGGTGCCTTCCCTGAACTGAATATACCTCCACAAGAGTATTGTGTAACACTGTTGTGTCTCCGCAGTAACTAGAGAGATACAGTCGCTAGATAGATAGCTGGATAGAGAGAGACAGATATAGATGGAGAAAGAGAGAGATAGAAAGATATGGATAAATAGAGATAGAAAGAGAGTACACATTATATTAACTCATTTAATTAATTTTCAAAATTATTTATAAAATTATATAATATTTTTGAATGAATCCACCCCCAGATGTGTTTAAAGTGTAGTTTTAGTGGATGGTCTTTTACTATGGTCTGTTTACAAAATGGCCTATTGATGTAGATACTCAAAATAGATGTGAAATCATGTATAGTGTATATGTATATATGTATATATGTAGTGTATATGTATGTATATATATATATGTAGATGGGAATCAGTAGAGGCGTAGAGCAGGCTGATAGTCACTCAGTTTGTCAAGTGTGCTCAAGGCTGATGCTGAGCCCAACACCCTCCTCACACGCACCTGCATGCGCACACACACACACACACACACACACGCAGCACCCAATGTGCCCATCTGCATTTAGCTCGTCTTACATAACAGCCAGTAACCGCGGCTATCAAAGAATAGATCTGTTTTCCCTCCCATCTTTTGTCTTTCCTTGTCTTCCCCCTGTTTACATATCGAGGCAGTGTTGCCTTGAGTTGTTTCCATGGGAACATGCTGTGGATAGACAGCACAAGTGTCTTATCTTTGATGGAACGTGAGGTTCCACCATGTGCTCCTCCACTGGGGTGAATGGGAGCAAAGCACCACCATCAGTAAAATGTCAAAGCTTTTTTCTGTGTTCTATGAGTATGTCCTGAATTCTTTTTATTTAGGCCGGAAGTTGGAGAATAAAACCTACAGAAAGATGTTTGGAGTGATGGGGAGTTGAGGCTGTACTAGTTGGGATTGTAATGTTAATAAAAAAAAGTCATGTTATCAGCCTAAATCACAAAGCTGGATTGCAGTAAAGACAAACGTCATATCCCCACTTGTTCAGCCTCCCGCCTACAGGAAGTGACAAATCAGAACAAAAGCGAAGTAATAATAATAATAATCATAATAATAACTTTATTTATATAGCACCTTTAAAAACAGAGTTTACAAAGTGCTTTGATGATGAAAGATAAGAATGGTAAAAGAGATAAAAACAATAAAAAATATGACAATACAAATAAATACAAATAAAAAGAATAAAAGCAATAAAAAGACGACGTCACATAAAAGCCTAGAAGTAAAAAATAAAAGTCTATACAAATGGATGGAAGAAGTGATTCAAAAGAGGTCACTGACTCTGAGAGCCTTATTTCGTCAGGCAGGTCGTTCGAAGGCCGAGCAAGCTGGCTCATATGGGGTCAACGTTTCTGCTATGCCTGGGGCCAGACCTAGACATGCTTTAAAAGTGATCAGTAAAATCTTAAAATCAATTCCAAAATGAACAGGGAAGAAGCCAGGATTGGGGTGATAGTTTGCCACCTTTCTTTGTTTTATATCATTTTAAACAGAATAGCTTTGGGTTTTGGACTGTTGGTTGGACAAATCAATCAATTTGGAGACGTCTCTAAGAAATTTTGATGGGCATTTTTCACTCTTTTCTGACATTTTATTGACCAAATGATTAATCAATGGATCAAAAAGATAATTGACATATTAATCAATAATGAAAATAATCATTAATTGCAGCCATAATCACATGAATAGTCATTAGTGGATCAATGAGAAAAACCTCTAATTTGATTAATTTTGAGTCAGAAATTCCACGTTCTTCAGCTTGCAGCCATTGAGACAACACCATGGATTGTTTGGGGTTTTTGTACTGTGTTAAATTTGACCTTAATTTGAAAGTTATGACGATGTTTGGACAGTGAAGGACGGATGTGATGTGAATGTATTAATAAAAAAGTCATATGAATGTAACATACAGAAACAAATAAATCTGCTTGTTTTTTGTCATTAAAAAACAAATAAAATAAACGTTGTTATTATGTATCAGCTAAAGTTGGAGAAAACATTTTTTATATGAACTTTTGCACTCAAATGTATTATGTCATTGATATAATAAGTCAAAAATGTTCATCTCACTTCCTGCCTTTTGTCAGGATCATTCGCGTCTACAGGGGGAAGAAGAGCTTCGGCTTCACGCTGCGAGGTCACGCGCCCGTCTGCATCGACTCTGTTATCCCAGGTACTGCTTCTATATTAAAAACCAGTACAGTACAATCCCGGGAGATGACGCCTCTCTGTGTGTGGTGGTTTGACCCAAACATTGTTCTGTGTTGGCTGGCAGGGGGGGAGGATGTATTTTATGTGGGTGAGTCTGTTGTGGTGCCAGCCGCTGGGGGTTGAAGGTGATCAGGAGGTGTTTCTGTGTGTGACTATGAGTGTACCAGGACGTGGATTTGTCTGAGTCACCAATGAAATGTTAAGAGGAAAGCACTCAGAACAGGCTTTGCTGTGCAGTAACAAACACTTAGAGCAGTCAGTCAGTACTACGCAGTTACATTCAATGAGTTGGAGTTTTCTTATCTTTCTTGTTTAATGTTTTTTTCCTCAGAGAAGGGCAGCAGTAATTTAATGACTAGATCCTAGAATTTGATTCATGTTTGTTCTTTTGTTCAGTACAATCAAATCATGCTGAAATAATGATCAAATTGTCATGATGCATTATTGTTTTGTAGAAAATGATTATTTAGAAGCAAATACAATTTCAAACTTCTTACAAATGAGAAATAAATTAGAAAAATGACTATTTGTAGTTTTACAGGAAAATATGTGCGGGACTATTTCCTAACATAACCCCCCATAAAAACCACGAATTCTCATTTTTATTGCTTTGGTGTTTGTACAGATTAAACAAACCAGATATGCCATTCTTTAGTGAGCTTTAGAGGTGCTGGAAGGTGGATTTTGTTACTTCTGTACAGAGCCAGGCTAGTTGTTTCCCCTTGTTTCCCATCTTTATGCTAAGCTAAGCTAACTGGCTGCTGGTTGTAGCTTGACATTGAACGGACAGACACGAGAGTGGTATTAATCTTCTCATCTAACTGTAGTCAAGAAAGAGAAATTGAGTATTTCCCAAAATGTCAAACTATTCCCTTAAGGTTATTGAATTGTTCTTACTATAGATCATTTCTAGCATCTCAAGTTGATACAAATAGCTTTTTGTCCTAGATTTACATCAAAACATGGAATAACTACAAAGCCCTGTTTATTGGTTCTCTCTCGTCAGCAATGCAGAATTTTTTATTGTTTATTTTTTGTAATCAGTTTTTGATATGGCTAGCTGCTTTTTACTAGCGAGATTATCGGCATGAAAATAAATCTCACTTTTATGTGTTGTCATGTTATTATTTGTCGGGGTAATTGCTACTAAGAGCTTTTGATGAACCTGTTAAATTACTTTCATTATTTAAGTTTCCAGCAGTAAAAGGTTATTTAATTAACTGTTATTACTTTCCCAAATAAAAGTAGCAGACAAGAGAGGCTGCGAAGTTACTGTTGTGGGAATTGGCCAGGTTCCTCTGTGAGGAGGGAGGTGTATGTGTGTGTGTGTGTGTGTATTTGATGATGACGGCACTGTTCCCGCCCACCACCATCTCCCACCATCATGTACAGAAACAGCCAGAACGAACTGACTCAGTGGGCCTTATGGAGGTTGGTATGGAGATATTGGGGGTGGATGGCGTGTCTCTCATCGTGCTCTGAACACAGATCCTTTACTGATAACCTGGAAACCACAAACTCTGTGAGTCTATCTCATGACCTGTGAATGTGCCTAAACCTGCACACACTACGTTATCACATTAAGAGTGTGTTGTATCCAAACTTTGGGTAAAAAAAAAAAGATGACGTGATATTCAGTTTGAGGAAAATTCAGCAGTGAGTTGGCATGTGAGGAGGCGATGGTGGATGGGTACAGTGCAGTCAGAACAGATTCCACCGGGGATTGTTTTGACAGCCCTGTTTCCTTACGTAATGAGATTTAGCATGGCGATCACCTCGTGTTTTGATGGGCTTTGTTAGATGCCATACACAGATTGACAGCATCACATTAGTCACCATCTTTCTGCCCGTCTGTTCAGTGCACCTTGTTAGCTGGCAAGGTTGTGCCAGGATCCTTTTTGATTGATGTTTGATTTTCTCCCTCTCAGATAGTCCTGCTGAGGAATGTGGACTGAAACCTGGTGACCGTATCCTCTTCCTCAATGGACTGGACATGAGGTTTGTCTTTAATGGATAACATTATTATTATTAGCAGCAGCAGTTGTAGTAGAGTTTTGTTTTTGCCTGCTGTCCAAGTTCTTGAACTTTGACAGTATATTTAGAGATATCAGGTTTTTCTCCAGCAGAAGCCATCTGCTGCCAGTATGAAAAAAATCTTTCATAGTGCCAGATAATCCATCGCAGAACACATCAAGCTTTTATTTGGTTTTATTATAGTTTCTCTTTAATCATTATTTCACAATTTTCTGAGCTGAGTTTTTCAACTTAGAAGCAATACGTGCATTGCGTCTGCTTTCCCATCAGTCATCCTCAGGAGAAAATCTCAGCTATGAAAATAAACCGTCAAAAATATGTAGCTTTACAAAATTTCACATCTAAATATAAACCTCTGATTTTGGAAGTATTGAAACCAGAATGGATGGGAGATTTTACTGTAGAAACAAGTACAATTTAAAAAAAAAAAAAGCAAAAGCAAAATGTTATTACATCATAAACCTATTTGGAAACTAATTTGGTATGGGTGTACTGGAAATGTGCTGAATAATTTGATAGTTTGGGAAATGTTATTCGCTTTCTTGCCAAGAGTGAGATGAGAAGATCAATACCACTCTATGTCTGTATGCTAAATATGAAGCTACAGCCAGCAGCCGGTTAGCTTAGCTTAGCAAAAAGACTGGAAACAGGTTTGCACACTAGCACCTCAAATGCTCACTAATTAACACTTTATCTCTCCTTTGTTTAATCTGTACAAAAACCTTACTAGTGTAAAAATGACAAGGGGCTATCCCTTGTCATTTTTACACTAGTACTATTTCTTGGCCAGATGCGTGCCTCACAGTAACAACAAGACTCCAGGAAGTTGCTGCGCCTGGCAAAGATATAGTCCAGCAGATAACTGATTTTGTTACCTTTGCACAGAGCCAGGCTAGCTGTTTACCCCTGTTCCAGTCTTTGTGCTAAGCTAAGCTAACCAGCTGCTGGCTGTAGCTTCATATTTAGCGTACAGACAAGAGAAAGTTATTGACCTTCTTATCCAACTCTCGGCAAGCAGCTAGTAACTAGGGAAAACAGCTAGCCTGGCTTCAGTAACAAAACACCTACCAACACCTCTAAAGCTAACGTGTTATATCTTTGTTTGTTGTTTGTTTAGTCTAACTATAAATGACAGGTTGTGATTTTACGGGGGTTTACGTGCCGGAAAACAATGGAGCCAGGTTAGCTGTTCCCTGTTTCCAGTCTTTAGGCTAAGCTAAGCTAACTGGCTGCTGTCTGTAGCTTCATAATTAGCGTACAGACTCGTCTAACTCTCGGCAAGAAAGTGAATAAGCGTATTTCCCAAAATTTAAAACTATTCTCTGTCACACTGTATTCTCCTTTAACCTTGACATGTGTGTCTGTGTAGTATGGGGCGACGCACATGAACACAGCCTTTATGTAAACAGAACTTTTCTTGTGGGAGTAGTCATCGTTCTCGTGTGGACTTTACAACTTCTTGACCTTCTGCCACTGGATTTTCAGAAAGAGAGTGTAGGAGTGCCAATAAGAAACACAGCATGGATGAAATTGAATTGTAGTTATATGGGCTCAGCAAATACTGTGTATCAGCCAATATATCAGCCAATATTCAGTGCTGTGTGAAGACACAGTATTACACATGGTGCCACCTTGATAGCCATGTGAAAGAAGAATCACAGAGCTGTTCCCGTGGCTGCCTGATGTACTGATTTGATTGGTGCTGTAAAATTTTGCTGCTCTCCCTGATAACACGGTGCTGCAACAGTAGGAGGTGATCAGCAAAACGGAGGGAGTTGTTTACCGGAGAGAGAAAGAAAATAAAGTACAAGATATGTGGGAGTTTTCAGTGTCGCGTTTACAAAGTGAGCATATGGTGTATAACATCTATGGAAATGTGGAAAATGTGTAATATTAATGTAAACACTTGTTTGTACAGTCCTCACCTCAGGTGTATGACCTCCGCCATCTTCATCTTTCTGTTACAACTGAGGTGAATTAGCTTGTTGAAATCATACAGCTTGGACACCTTGTCAATACAGTATCTCGTGTAAAGAATAAGGTGTTCTCACTTTTTGTACCATACCATAGGTGACTATGTATCTTTTGCACGATTATACAATTTTCTCAGAAAATTAATTATTTTCTCATTACCTAGTTTCCCCATCTCATTTAGGAAATCGTACCTTCTTTTTGATCTATTTATAAGAATAAAATAACAATTTAGAATTACAGCGAATCAAATCATCTCAACTTAAAGATCTACTTACAAGCTTTTTCTGAGCTTTCAACAGCATCTCACAGCCTTCATCAGTGAATGCAACTGGCTCAGGTGTTTATGAAATTTGGTCACGTGATCACAAGTATACAGTTGGTATCAAATGATTTAAAATGTTTATATTATATTATTATGGGGCATGGGGGCTGTATCAAAGCTTTGTGTGAAAGGATATAACTTGTGTCAGTGTTTTCCATCCTGGGGGTTGGGTCCCCACAAGGAGTCGCAAAATAAATCTGAGGGGTCGCGAGATGATTAACAAGACAGGAAAGCCGAAGAAACATATTTCTGCCACACAAAGTTCTGTTTATTTTTCCATACTTTTCTGTAATATTTGCTTTTTTTCTTGGAAATTACTGGATCATTTTAGTTAATTACAACTATTCTTTACAATTCTTTAGCAGGGGAAAAAAATCACTCTTTTGGTTTTACTGGTTAAAACTGGTAGACCTTTGCAACTAGAGACATATCTTTTGTTTTAAGGGGTCACAGGCCAAACAATGTTAAGAACCACTGTCTTATATCAATGTTACAGTTTGTTAGAAGTCATGCAGTACTGTGGATTTCATTACACCAATCCATCTGCTTTCTAGCTAAGAGTCCATCAGCTCTCCATCATTTACTTCTGTCCTTGTCAAGTCTGCCCTCTTTCTCTCTCTCTCTTTGTAGGAACTGTTCTCATGAGAAGGTGGTGTCCATGCTGCAGGGCAGTGGGGCGATGCCCACTCTGGTGGTGGAGGAGGGCCCGTCTGACTACTCCTCAGACCAAACTGACCCAGAAGAATCTCTAAGTCTGGCCCCCACCACGTTACCACGCTCCAGGTCAATACACACCAACAAACCTGACATTTTGATTTGACATTTCCAGCAGTTCATGGTCTGCAGGGACAAACTAACTAACAGACCCCTCTGTCGAGTAACATTGCATTTTTTTAATAAAGATGCAGAACAAAGGAGAATACTTAAATGTTAAATGTTAAAGTATACATGTGTGAATGTAATGCTAATCTCCCACTGTGCTTGTTGTCCAGGTCTCCGGCCCTCAGTTCTCTGCAGTGGGTGGCAGAGATTCTTCCGCCGAGCATCAAAGTCCACGGGCGGACCTTCAGCCAGCAGCTGGAGCACCTGCTGACCATCCAGGAGAGGTACACAGTCTGCAAGTCCCTGGAGACCTTCTTCCAGCACAGGTCAGTGGCATTCAGGGATAGAAAGGGTCTATAAATGGAAATAGAGTTTTCAGCATCTGTCAGACTATCTCTGTGGTAAGACTCTGTTAACTAGCTTACACTGACATAGCTGTTGCCTGGGAAACATATTCAGTATATCAGGCTGCTAACGATGTTCTTAATGCAGGCGAAAGAGAGAGATGGAGAAAATGAATGACGGACAGTTAGAGGAAAAGCAGTGAAGAAACAAATGCACATAGCTAAGCAGGAAGTTTATTCCTCCCAACAGGCAGTGATAACATTTCCTCAAGGATGAAGGGTAGAACGAGAGAAAGAGATGGATGGAGCATTAGCTCTGCAGATGATGCAAACATGTGATGCTGCAAGATTATAAGCAAAATAGCAATGTAATTCTACAGTATGTGCATACAGTATAAACACCTGAAGGCATAAATCCAACCATAACTGACATCCCCTTTTATCCTCCTACCTTTTCATAATCTGTTTTCATCCTGTATCTCATTCTCAGCTATACATGTCATTACAGATGCAAAGAATATAAATCTAAGCTAAATCAATTACCTAGCAGTAAACAGGGGTTGGTTATATAAATATGTGTATGTACATGGATGCATTGTGTGTGTGTGTGTTTGCAGAAATGTGGACACTCTGATAGTAGACGTGTTTCCGGTGTTGGACACTCCAGCCAAACAGCTGATCTGGCAGTTCATCTACCAGCTACTGACCTACGATGAACAGGAGCGCTGCCAGGGCAAGCTGTCACGCTTCCTGGGTTTCAAGAGCAGTGGTGAGCCAAAAACACTATATGGAAACGATCTGCATTTGGGAGAATACACATACAGTATCAGCAGACTGTCAGTAAGTTGCTTGTTTGATATGAAAAAGAAACGTGATTTTGCCAGCTGTTAAGTTCCTCGTTGGCAGATTAGATTTATATCATGTGAGACATCCAGAAAAAATATATCAAGATTTTATTATTAACCACCTGGTGTTTTTTAATTATTAATACAGCCACAAAGGAGCAGCTGTGCATAATTTGCTTGCGAATAACAAAAACTTGATGCTGAATGTGTGTGCATGTGTGTGTTTTGCAGCAGTGTTGGAGCCTGACGCAGGTCCGGAGCACCACCGGCGGAGCAGCTCTATGCGCGTGACAGGGACATCCTACCGTGGCAACGTCCGAGAGAGGAGCTCTGACGACTGCATCATCGGGACTCACCTGGGAATGGGTACGCTGCACATAACAACAAGAACAAGGATTTACTGCTCTGTAGCAGAAAATCACTATAATCTCCACAGAGTTGGTTGGGTTTATACCGAGCTGTACACCCCACAACTTTACTGTTTTGATTCACTCTCACAGCTCTCATGGCGTTGTTTTCGGCCGCAGCAGGCAGCTGTTTTCTGGAAAAAGCTCTGATAAACCCACTGTACAGTACCTGCCCAGCACCAAACAGCAGACAGACACAGAGAGAGACCAGCTGGTGAACATAGTGGAGCATTTAGCAGCTAAAGAACAAGATATTTCCCACAGGAGACCAAAAAAGAGCTACAAGAGAGTGAATATTGGACTTACATTCATCAGGTAGCCAGAAACACGACTCCAAATGAATGATAATGTTGCGCCGTATCTGCTGGATGTGTAAATAGGCAACAGTTTGCTAACAATTTTGCCATATCAACAAAAGGTGATAATATGTCAATAATGTGTTCATAACTTGTTTCTGCTGCCCCCAAGCAGCCAAATAAATCAGTTATTACAGGTTTAACAACAACCGTAAAGTTGTTTTTGCTTTGTTATGAAAGCTACTGTATATTTTTTAAAAGTATTAGTTCAGTATTATTGCATTTTTTTTGGGTTTGAATCCTGGACATACTAGGAAAATTTGGGTAGAGACAGTAAATGAGCTTCCTTCAGCAGTTACTGTAAAATTAATGTTCCCTTGAGCAAGGCGTCTAACCCCCCGTCTCAGTTGAACCACTCAGAGCTCAGTAATAAGGCTGTGTTTGCACTGGTCAACTCCCAGGTGGTAATGTATGTAATTGTTAGAACGTGCAGTAGACTGGTGCTGAAAAAGATGTGCGCTCAGCAAATCCTCTGTGGATACTTAAAGGCTACATAAGACAAAATTTGCCATCATCAGTTCATACATTAACTCCATATCTCAGCTGTCTTTGCTTTTAATAATGTCCCCAAACTACCAGTTTGGAAGCACATACAGTGTTTATTTCCAGCTGAGGCGTCAGGTATTTCATTCATAGTTTCCCCTGTTTTCCATTGCCATTGCTAACTCCTGCTCCAGGAGCCAAGCTTTTGCCTTTTACTCCTCCACGCTGTTCTGCTCTGCTTCATCCTCTCCCCTCCTGGCTGGGGGTGGATGGAAGGAGGAGGCTTACGTCCATGTGTCACTGTTCATGCCTTATTGTGCTTTAGGAATTCATGTGGATGAATCTGGGAGCCCGGAGGAGAGGCAGTCAGGAGATGGAACCTCCTTCCCCGAGTCCCCTGACCTCAATCATGTAGGTATAACTGCAGCTTTTCAGCGCCTAGATACTCAGCAACTGGCATAATGAATGCTAGTCGTGTCATTTGTGCTCTCTAGCTTCACATCATTTGAAGGTCTGCTCGTAATTTCTGCAGTTCAACATGTGGTATTAAATTTGTGGCTGCAGTTAACGTTTGGTCTACATATTGTTCCTGAAACGATTAAAAGCGGCGGACCTTCAAAGCAAATGTGTTGCAGCGATTGTGTGCTAACCAGCTGATCATGCCTCCACCCGTAGATGACAGGTGTGTACACAGAACTGGAGAACGTGTACGCAGGGAAGAGTGTGTCGCCACTGCAGGGTGGCTCCTCAGCAGAGCCCGAGGGGCCGGGACAGACTGAGGCCTACAGGCGCTCTCTCTCCCCCCTCACACTCCCCCCTCTCACAGGTACTCTGAGGCTGACACACATGGCCAAACACTCAATTACATGTGCACCCACACACACACACACACACAATGTGCACATGCTTTCAGAGACATGCTTTCACCAATGGTTCACAACCATGTACCATTTAGGCTTCATGCGTTTGCAGAGTGAATTATTGAAATCAGATATAGTATTTGGCAGGAATGACAACTGCATAACTTGTTCATGTCATGTTAGATTTGCTGTAAATACAAGCTGCTGAATGAGGAAAAATGTTAACGTGATTGGAAATGACACTATAGTAAGGGTGCAAATTGGTCTTTACAGGTGACAAACATGGCATTAGATCCACTGACTTTCTAAAAATGTCACATATATTAGTAATTTTCACCTGAATTAAGTCCATGCTACTTAAATACTTCTCTCTTCTTCTCATCTGTAGCCTTGTGTTTATGGTTGATTTAACATTTATAAAATCATTTTGGATATTTAAACCAGTTGGTTTTACTAATCTGATGCGAACATGGCATGAAAACCACTGCGTTTTGAATGTGTTTAAGTTAGAACTCATTCAAATCCGACAATCTGTATGTGCACATAAGCCTGCAGTTTATCTTTGTGTTGCCATGGTAACCTCTCAGAAGACGTGACCAAGAATGTCACAAATCATTTCTTGAGGGAATAAGTAGCATGATATATAAGCCAAGTCATCCAGTTAGAAATTCTTGGTGTAAACATCTGCAGTATGAGCATCAATGGTAGCACAGTTGCACTGAACACATGCACCATGCTGCTAGCAACCATCTTTGATTTCCTTCTTTGCAGGTAGCCATAAATGCGGCCTGTCCCTGTCCTGGAAGGAGCCTCTCCCCACTCCTGTGTATGAGATCCACCACCAGAGCAGTGTGGACTCCAACCCTTACGTCAGCCTGGAAAGCCCTCCGGCCTCCCCTCAACACTCGGATGGTGGTCCCAACACGCTGACCCGCCGGAAGAAGCTGTTCACCTTCTCCCGCCCACCTCGCAGCCGGGACACAGACAAGTTCCTGGACGCTCTGAGCGAGCAGCTGGGCCACCGGGTCACTCTGGTGGATGACTTTGTACCTGGGGAGAACGACTATGAGGAGGTGAGGAAGACCGGCCTCCAATCTACTGCATCATCTGCTGTATTTATGCACATGCTTTGTTTTTATATTTTAAAAAAAATGTGTTAAGAGTATTGTAGAGTATATGTTTAATATCTTGTTAGCTCCATGATACCTTGCGTGAATTATGGGCGCGATTCATTGCACTGAACCGATGACTGTGAGAGTTAGCGGTGTGCTACAGGTGTCTTCCCTTTTCTTAGAGCTTTTTTGGGAAATAAATAACTTTACACAGGATAATGTGATCATACCTCTGCTTTCTATTACCGAGGAATGGGAGGACCACCTACAGAGTTACAGAGTTCAGGGACAAGTTGCGCCATTTGCAACTGCACCAATCAAGCTAAACTAAATGTGTGACTTACAAGAGAAGACGAATCCAAAAGACCCGACTTGTCTTTAGGTGTGCTTTTAGACAGACGATGCCGTGTCTTTAACTTTATCGCTTCACTGTCGCTAAATATGCTGCTGGATGTTACCCGAGGCTTCTTCTTCACGTTGTCCTCCCATCCCAGAGGTATTATCACGTTATCCCGTTCAAGGTGTGACAGGGTGTGTTCCCAAATCATTTATTTCCCAAAAAGCTTTAAGGAAAGGGGCCAACACCTAGCATACGGCTAACTCTTGCGGACGTAGGTTCAGCGGAAGGAATAACTGGAAGTTCCGCCCACAGTTCATGCAAGGTATCATGAGGCAAGGAATAATGTGGATACTAATTATTATTTCAATGTTAAATTTAAAGCTGTTATATATGTTATTTTAAAACACAAATAAGTAATTTATAAATTAATTGTGATACCTTAGTATAATTGCTGTAAACAATTGAGAGTGTAAATGAAATGATGGGCAGGCTCTATCTCAGGCCAGTAATGCCATGAAGTCTGACCCAGCTGCACACACTGTAAGATGCACGGTAGAAGCAAGTAACGACTGTAATGGTCTTGCTTGTTCATGGTAATTATACTAATGTCTCATAGTTACTGTGGTACTACTTTTTTGATGCTGAAATATTACATGTAGCATTATTTACAGACAATATTACTGTTGTGCATTTGCTTGTTATTATCAAATAATAAGCAAATTCACATTTGACTGAAGTAATTACGTTGTAGTGTTGCATGTTTACATTAGAGCAGCTCTAATGTACACTACAATGAACGCTTGTGTCACATGAACAGATATATCAAGGTGGTTGTCATGGTTTCAGAAGAAGAGGGGTGCCTGTAAGTAAAACATGATACTCGGTTATACAGTAGAGTCTAATTGTATCTGCATATTTCTGCCTAGTAATCTAAGGTTATAATGAGGTGCTGGCTGACATTAACTCATCAAACAAACATAGCTGGGTTACGTCTTTGTCAGTGTGGTCGTCAGGAATGGGGAGAGCTGCATATTGTACATAATTGACTGGGTTGCACGTATTTTAAAACTGATCTTTTTAGTATTGTTTTCAGTGTTTTACAGTCAACTTTACATTTCTTGTGTTCCATAAATAGATGGGTTGCAGTACTGATAATATTCAAGTGCATGTGTTCTAAAATTATTTAGATCAGCAGGTTATTTTATTTTGTTGCTTTATATGGCTTTTCTGTCCCATAAGTAGGTAAAAAAAAGATTAGATTAGATTTCTATTTGAAGTCAGCTGTGTGTTAGAGTAAGTGGAGTTGGAAGTTGTGATTGTCAGTTCTGATGGTGTACCTCTCCTCCCTCCAGATGAGTTTCCAGGAGGACCAGGACCTGGGCTTCATGCCTCGGCAGCTCAGCTGCGGCAGCAGTGAGGATCACAGTAGCAGCGACGAGGCCTCCTCTCCCTCCTACTCCTCAGGATCTGAACCCATCCCACCACCTCCCCCCCAGAGCCCCCCGCCTCCCCCGCCTTTCCAGGCTCTGATACCGCCTCCTGTTCAGTTCACGGACCCCCTGCCGCCAGTCCGCTTCTCCCCTGAGCATGTCCCCCGCAGCCGGATGCCCTTCCAGCCGCACCACCCCATCATCCCTCCTCCCCCGCCTCCTCCGAGGACCCTCCTGTCCAGCCGTTCTCCTCTACACAAAGTGCTCCCCACCAGAGAAGAAGGAGAGAAAACTCACCAGCGCTTCCAGGCCACCACCTCCACCCGCCTCTCGCACGGCCACATCACCCTGGGTTCCACCACCTTACGCTCCTTCCAGCCGTCCCGCCCCAGCTACCTCCCCCGACAGCTCAGCCAGCCCCAGCCTATCCACCAGCCATCCCCGCAGCCCTCCCCTCAGCCGCTGAGACCGAGCCAGCTCGTCCTCCAGCGGCACCACCAGCTCCACCACCAACACAGCTACCAGGGCCCTCTGCCGCCGTCCCTCCAGGATCACAGCCCGTCCCAGTGTCAGAGCCAAGGCCCCGCAGGCTCCTCACTGCTCTCCAAGCCTCCGGCCTCTCACTCCACCCTCCCCAGTCACACTAAAACCTATGAAGCCCCACAGCAGGAACACCAGTCTCAACAGGTAACATCTGCATTTACAGTAGTTTTTAAAACATGATTGTATCTTTTTTTTTTTTTTAGCTCTTTTCTCGCTGGAATACATGACACAAATGAAATATAAGCCAGAACAGAAAAATCATGAAAAGTTAAAACAGCAATGCCACAGCAACACAAGTGTCACAGAAAAAAATCAAGAATTGGCATCATGCAAATTACTACTTTAAAGTTTTGGTGATATATTTGGCATCACACATAGAAGACCATGAGACTGACAGCACAAAAAACATACTGCTTCTTTTGGCAGTTCACCCACTCTCTCTACACATCTCAGGAGAACATACTAAAATCACAATAAAAGCAACCAAAATATCTCTTTTCAAAAGGAAACGTGTTAGAAAAAGAAGGTAAATCTCAAGCAAACATCAGCATCTGCTTAAACATCAGTGTGCAGTATTGAGTGTGATCACACCTACAATTGGTTGTCTTTGGGCCAAGCCTAATTGGACATTCATTTTGTTTGCTGCAACTGATGGAGAGTATATAAACAACTCTGCACAACAACAAGTGCTCTGCATTCCCCTGAGGTTTTGGCACAAAGTGGGGAGATGATTCTGGACACCAGAGTTTGAATAAAAATGTTCCAAACTCCCTTAGGTGAAACCTTTAGTCGTGATCTGTTGTATATGTACTATGCATAAACTCACTGATTAAAATATCTTGTAAATTAAAAAAAAAAGCATTTTTTGATCTCCAAGGCACCACCGCCGCCACCTCCTCCCCTCCCCCCACCCTGTGACCCACCTCCGCTGCCCAAGCCGGGCCACCACGCCTCGGACACCAACCACATGAGTGTGAAGAGGCTGCGCTGGGAGCAGGTGGAGAACTCAGAGGGAACCATATGGGGTCAGGTGAGTGGTGAACTCTTACTCCGTTACATT
Organism: Siniperca chuatsi; assembly: GCF_020085105.1. Classification (NCBI taxonomy): domain Eukaryota; kingdom Metazoa; phylum Chordata; class Actinopteri; order Centrarchiformes; family Sinipercidae; genus Siniperca; species Siniperca chuatsi. The sequence continues at coordinate 16,848,404 of NC_058061.1, forward strand.
AGTCACGGATAAAGTATGCACGAATCTGTCATCTTACATACAGTACATACAGTAAATACAGTAAACAATCACTTTACTTGCAAATCTTCCCACCTTGGCTGTGAATTTTCTCACTCCTCCAACATTTCTCTTCCCGTTTTTGGAAAGACCTACTCATCTACTCTGTTGTGTCTCTGATGAGTCACAGCAGCATCGAAGCAAAAATCTTGTTGTTGTAAACAGAATACACAGTGGATCTTACCTGCTCATATCTAGCAAAATGTTGGACGTTTTGGTCCCGCTTTACAACCCTATCAGACAGACAAGTTGCATTTCTGTGTATTTCAAAATAATTTTTAGACAGCTACTTCTAGGTTAGGAAGCTTTGACTGTGTCTTTGGAGAGTACAGACTGTGTCCTTGTCTATGTTTAGCTCGGAGAGGACTCAGACTATGACAAGCTCACTGACATGGTGAAGTTCTTGGACCTTGATCTGCACTTTGGGACTCAACGCAGATCCAGTAAGTTGTTGTATACTTGTGATCCTCTATCATGCTGCATCGTCATATCTTTATTTACATCATGCTTAATGTCATACAGTGATAATATTCCATCCAATTAATTATCGTTACTCGTTTACAGTAAAAGTGAATCTATGTGTTTATCTATTGACATCTCCTGTTTTGTTTTGTACCTTCACAGTTATGATGTTCTCCATAACCTATTTTGGAGCTGCTCCATTCACCTGTTCATCCAATCCATTCTCCATAAGGCACCATACCCCCCCCCCAACACACACACACACTCTCCTGTAATAGCACAGCTCTGCCAGAGGAAAAACACACCTTACTATTATTTATTGTACATATGTCAGACATTTTGGCCTGTAGCGACTCAAATGGCAGAGCTGTGTTATTAACCCATCAACCTGCCACATGTAGCCACTGTGTGTGTTTGTGCCTGTAAGTGTGTACGTGTGTGTGTGTGTGTGTGTTGACCCCTGGTGCCTGGAGAACACATCCTTACACTCTTTGTTAAAATGATCAGTCTCTCCTCCAGAGCCAGCCTTCTTGCCAGAGAGCTTTAAAAAGAAAGACGTGGTGGAGATTCTGTCTCATAAGAAAGCCTACAACGCCTGTGAGTACCACAAGAATATGGCTGCAGGTCGCACACACACCTGAAAGGTCCGGGCTCAGCCAAACAGCACGTATTGCAGTATTTTACAGTTGCTTCGAAGAACCAAACTGACTCGCTAAAATCTTACCTTTAAACAAAAAATTCCGTTCTTACAAAGTGCAGAACATTTAACACACAGATCCTGAAGTCAGTGCTGAAGGACTTTTGTTGCTCTGACAACCGGCTTCGAAGAACCAAAAAATCCAGACCCGTGTCAAAGCGTCAACATTCTAATCTGAATAACTCAGTTATCAACGTACGAAGAACGTGGCCCAGGTCACAGTTGCAACTCTCTACTCATTTTGCCTTCATTTCAAAATAAGAGCAAAATAAGAGATAACTTCATCCAGTATTAACAAATCAATTCTCAAACTGCTTTCAAAGAACCAAATTAGTTGGATGAGAATCAGGATTATTTTCACCTGATAACAGCAGGTTACCCTGAATTAGTTAAGACACATTATAATATGTAATGTGTAATATAATATCTAATATTATTAACTGAAATAAAATAGGAAGTAAAAATATAGCAGTGACTAACACATGAATTTAACAGCAATAATGGCAAATGGAATCATAAATTCAGCTACACTATTTGTATAATCTTAGAGGAAATTACCACTGCAGACTCTGTTTTGATGAAATGACCATTCTATTTTAAAAAGCAACAGTGATTAAAATTTAGTGATAAACATACACAATGTTGTGGATGCTCTGATAAAAAAGCATTTTGTGTTAAGAGTTTTGCAAAATTGAAACTCTGTTATGAAAACTGGGCCAAAGCAACTGTAAAATATTGTAATACAGAAGTTGTTTAGGTTTCTCATGTTAACAGTGTAAGCCGTAAAAAAGTGGTATATCGCAATTTTTAGGATTTATTTCTTAGTGCTAATATCCTGAATGCCCTGTATACAGTGAGTGTGAATAGCATACTGTATATAACAAAAGAAAAAGTACTCTATAAAAAGTAAAAAGTCGAAGCCATATTCAAGAATATCAGATGTGACCCTCCTTCTTCACTGTTACATTATGTACACTATACTAGATTATACTGTGGATGATGGGTTCACTTTCCTGTGTAAGAAAGATTTGTTCTGCTGTTATCACACCCATATTACAAGGTTTTTTTGTTATGTACTGTTGTTAATTACCAGGTTTATACTGGGATTTTGGATTTCATAATCAATCTGACACCACAGAAATATAAATAGTACGCAGTGGAAAATTACACATCATCAGAGGGGGATGAAAGGTTTTGTCTGCAGTCGGGAACACAGTGATCCTCTTTGTAATGTGAATAAAACAGATGTAAATCCTCCATGTCTTCCTCCTCCTCCTCCTCCTCCTCCTCCTCCTCCTCTCTGCAGCCATCCTCATCGCCCATCTGAAGCTCTCCACCACCGAGCTGCGTCAGGTCTTGATGAACATGACCACCGACAGGCTGGAGCCCGCTCACATCAAGCAGCTGCTGCTCTACGCTCCCGACGACGACGAGGTCAAACAGTACGAGCAGTTTGAACAGGACCCAGCCAAACTGAGCGAGCCCGACCAGTTCATTTTCCAGGTGCAAAAAAACTCCCAGGCGAGCAAAGTTTTCAAAAGCAAGATGGAATGATGAGTAAATGATTGTTTTGTATGTTACAGATGCTGATGGTGCCCGAGTATAAGACCCGTCTGCGGAGCCTCCACTTCAAGACGACCCTGCAGGAGAGGACGGAGGAGATGAAGATTGCGTACGATTACATCTATAAGGCTTCAGTGGAGCTGAGGAGCAGCAAGAAACTGGCCAAAATCCTGGAGGTAAACATCCAGAGCAGGGAAAATGAAAGTGAAGTCATCAGTCTGTATGTTAAGAGTGGTTACTAAGTGCTTTTTTTGCCCACAGTTTGTACTTGCAATGGGGAATTACCTGAACAACGGCCAGCCCAAGAGCCACAGGACAACCAGTTTTAAGATCAACTTCCTAACTGAGGTACAGCATTGACACCTGTGCTTCAACAATGTTATGTTCATCTTAATTTAGCTTTTTAGTCATTCATTCTTCCCTTCTATCTTGCAGCTAAGCACGACCAAAACAGTAGACGGGAAATCCACCTTTCTCCACATTCTAGCCAAGTCTCTGTGCCAACACTTCCCTGAGCTGCTCAACTTTTCCAGAGACCTTACAACAGTGCCTCTGGCAGCCAAGGGTACGATGACATTACAGCAGCAGAGCTCTTTCACTCTGCTTTCTGTCCTGAAAATCATTTAGTAGTAGAATGTACTCGTTCCATCGTGTAATTTCCATACAGTACACAGTGTGCTGGATGTCACTTCAGGGCTGGCAGACTTTACTAAAAGCATATAATTGTATTATTTGTATTATATTATTATTTAATGTAGATGTATGCTGTGTTTGTTGTGTGTCTTAATATTAACCCAAGATAATGGTTTACATATTATCATTTGACAAACTGTTCATTTAAACTGCTGTTTGTTAAAAGTTAGATTTCCTTGCTGCTGCTACAATCATTAGACCATGTATGGGTGTTTGGGTAACTTATCACCTGATATTTCCATGTAACTCGTTCAGTCAACCAGAGAGCCATCACAGCAGAGCTGAGTGACCTTCACTCCACCATCCAGGACATCAGGACGGCCTGTCTGAAGATCCCACCCACCTCCGAGGACCACTTTACCTCCGTCATGAGCGTATGCTAACAGTTTTAAATACACAATACACATCAAGCATATAGAAATGTGTGGGTTTTTAAAAGCTACTACATTTACATACACTTTATCATGGAAGCTACTGATTGCTGATTGCTGATATGTGAGTGAGATGAGATACAGTTCAGCTGACTTCTGATTTGCAAAGCAACGTGTGCATTTCTAACATTTGGTGGAAGTGGTGGTAACAATGCTTTACCTTAAAGGGGTTCTTCAGCAATTCAGTACCACACTTCCATAAAGCAGAGGGTCTCACAAGAGACAGATTTTTAAAAGAATAGTAAGAATCAAAGAAACAGAGGTCGAGATTTCCTGACTTTTAGTCGCTAGTATGAGTCACGCCCCCAAAACTCTGGATACTATGTTTCCCATAATACAACTCATTAGCATCCATAAAAAGCTCCTCCAGAGCCACAGAAGACATTATACAGCTGTTTGTTACAGGCTGAGTAGAACTCCTCATTGCAAGTGAACTGACTTTGATGTGTGACCTTTTGCACCCACAGAGCTTTTTGGAGAACAGCCACCCTGCAATCCAGTCTCTGGAGTCCCTGCAGACCCGAGTAATGGAGGAGTTCTCTAAGGTGGCCTCCTACTTTGGAGAGGACAGCAAATCCACCAGAACAGAGGCTTTCTTCGGCATCTTTGCAGATTTCATCTCCAAGTTTGAGGTGCGCTATTACTGTACTGTTCTCTTCAGCTGTGTAGACAGAACCAGCTGGGATAAATTTGACTTGTTCCTGAAGATGAGCAGCTCATATTTTGATATATGCAGCAGGTGTTTGACAGATTCAAACCTCCAAAACAATGAGGTATTCAGCTGGTGCTCTCACACAGACTGACAGCAGCCTGCAGCTATAAAGTGATTAAGCTGCAAAGTGCTGCTGTCTGTGGAATAACCAAATGTGCTCTAAATCTGAAAATAATACGGTAAAATAAGCATAAATCAGATGAGATCATGGGTTTTGTCTTGCAGAGAGCTCTCAGTGAGACCCAGACTCCAGAAAATCCCAGAAGCCCCAGACTGTCTTCCCCTCTGGCCTGGTAGAAGCAAGAAATGCGGGCGGATGTCGGGCCAAACCGACAGGCTGGTCGTTACCATTTTCACTCTGCTCTCCACAACCAAAGTGCCAAGATCACACACAGAGACACTCTAACCAACGGGAACAGAGACCACATCATCTATAGCAAACAGAATGGAAATACACTCTATCTGTAGATAATCACAACAGTTAATGAGTGCCCGTGTGCAGCATCGCTGTTATTTCAGGTGCTGGGTAGAGCAGGAACATTCAGGTGTCCACAGGTCAACAGGAACTCACCGCACACTGACAACTCAAACCAGTTTTTACATTATTTACATCTCTTTTTAATACACATCACACAGTAGATAGTAAAAGATACATTAGAGAAACCATCCATGTATGTTTGATTGCTCCAATGCATCTTGATGCTGCATTTAAATGAAATGTAAGTAATGAAAACAACCGGTCTGAATATTTACAGATTACTTGCTTAATGTTTAATATATGACTATATAAAGTTTATATTTTCTATCAGATCATATTTGAAAATTGTAAAGATTAAGCGTAGATGTAGACTGACGACAGTCATCTGGAATCAAGGTGATTCACAAGTGTAGTTTAGTTAGTGTGTAGAGAGCCAGGCTGAACTGCTCAGCGGGATCAGACTGTTCATGCAGTGGTGCACTCACTGCCTCCCATACAGCAGGATTTGATTTGAGAAGGAGTTTTTTCCAACATCGTGTATCCACATTGCTGACTTACAGATGTGGTCATTCTCATCGAACCTACTGTGAATTTATAGGCCATCTATTGGGAGTTATAATAAAAAAATGAAACATTTCCTCTCCTCATACAGCTTAAGTCAAAGTCATCCACACCCAGCTCTTGTTCACTTGTGTCCTTTGCAGTACATTGCATATGACATTTCTAAATTCCTGACAAGGATCAGTCAATCATTACTATAGAAGCAAAACAATGCCATAAAGATAAAAAAAAATTTATATTAGAATAATTGCAAACCACCACTGAATTCTTAATATAAAAACTGAAATAAAATTATAGCACTGAAATATTACTATCTGAATTTAAATGGTTTGAATTCCCCTCTTTGAAATTTTCAGTTGGTAATTTCAAATTGTGCAATTTAAGAAGTTGATTTTTTAGGGTCCAAACATTTTGATAGAAAATTCATGTGTCCATGTTTCAAAAAACAGTTTAAGTTGCTCATATTCAACTGGTTATTTTCAGATAAAAAAATGTAAGTCAAGTCAAAAAATCTGGTTACTCAAATTACACCACGGTGAAATTTATATACCAAAATTCAGATACAAAAATTCAAGATAAAACATTTTAATTTTAACATAAGCAAACAAGCCATAATGGAATCGATCAGACCTCTGTCCAAGTTATATTCTTAGTTCTTAATTAGTCATGCGACCCATGAAATAAAAGTTCAGATAAGTAACTGGAAATGCCGCACAACTAAATTTTCTGTCTGAATTTGCGAACCTTGAAAAGAAAAAGCAAATTTTCAAAAAGAGAAATTCAAAACAACTAAATTAAAATAGATGGTAATATTTAAATAATTCAAAATTCAGTGGTATTTAAACATCAACATTATGTATTCAATTTCATAATTATGTATTAGGTTGCTTACAAAAAGTGTATTTTATTTTTGGCCCTACTTTGCTTCCATAATTTTCTGCATTTTTAGATAACGATGAGACATTTACGTAGAAAAATCACATTAGCCACTTACTGCTAGTAAACCAGTGGGTGGTCGTGGTTAACTTTAGCTTCAGCTCCCTATACAAGTATGATCAAGGATGAAGACATCATTACATTTTTGTGGCTAAGTGGCTAAGACATGAGGTCATCCACCTTTTTTAGATGGAGGTTTAGACTCCAGTCATCACATCCCAACTGGACTCAATCCTGATCATAAACAGCCACTGAAATCTGTCCAATCAGGCCAGTTTGCAGCACTTGAACTGGGAAGCCTCTAAACAGGTTGGAGTCCTTTGTCGTCAGCCATTCAGCATCAGCATTGTGCTTCTTCTGCCTGTGAGGACTTAGTCAAACCAAAATTTGCAAAACATCATCGAGAACACTTGAACAATATTGCACCTTTCACAGTGAGGTAACACTGATTACATCAGCACATGGTCAAATTTGGCTCAAAAATCATCTGTTTCATAGAGCGTGCGGGTGGAATAGTAATTTTTCCCCCTAATAATTAGTGTCAGTACAGAAAGATAGAAGGCAGCTTTAATATGAAAAGGCTGAGCTGTGTGCTTCTGGAAAAGAGGACAGCTAATAGTTCTGCACTTTGTCGAGTATTTCTAGTGTTATGAACACAGCCCTGCTTAAACAAGTGGGTGGCTGCTGAATGAATGAACGTCAAATGCATGTGGAAGAAAACATCTCACTGTAAATGGTCATTTCCTGCTTTTCTGGTCGTCATGGTGATCTCACGACTCATCTACAGTACAGTGTACCTGTAGCTGTGTTGTATTTATGTTGATGAACTATTGTTGAGTTTTTGCTATGCACTGCTCATCATTTTGTATTGTATGCTTGTGTGTCCTCCAAGTCCTAGTTTATTTTGTTATTCAAGAGTGTCATCAGGAAATTACCATTTTATTTATTCTTTATGCGCAGCTTTAGTCAGGCTTACGAGGTGACTGTGATCTCGTAAAAATGCAATCCTAGCTGCTACTAGTGTAGTAACAGTGTTTCTTGTCCGAATCAATTGCATGTTGGTGCAGTTAATGTGTTATGATGTGCAGCTGGTAGCATTTACCCTCCCTGGATATTTAAGTTTAAAATAAATACATTTCTGTTAGTCTAGTTAGGTTTATTTATTGGTTGCCTACAGATTCTCTTTTATAACTGTTTTATATGTTTTCATGAGAAGTTGCTCATGTTTTGTGATTGTTTGACCTTTATGTTTTATTCAATGCTTTCAAATGAAGGATATGTTTTTGATCTATAAAAATGTCATGCTTGAAACTTGAACTGCCCGACTTATCTGTGCCTCAATAATCTCAAATGTTAATATAGAGACTTCAGGTACATACAGTATGTAGTATTCATTGACTTACAGCAACATTATAAACTAATCTTATAACCATAAGTATTTCTTCTATACCGTATAAACCAGATTATTTTAGGTCTGGATTTGACAGATTCATCTACGGAGCCCGGGGGGTGTCAGAGAAACAAAATCAAATGTATTAATTTGTACACAAATGTGTGATTTTTAGCGGCTTGGTTCTAGGGATGGCAATGTCAGTCGGTCCATCACTTTGGTCCAGACTGCAAAATCTCAACAACTGTTGGATGGATTGCGATGACATTTTTTTTACAGACATTCATGGTCCCAAGAGGATGAATTGTAATGAGTGGTGATCCCCTTCAAAAACCCATTTCAGAATTCCTTAGTGTAGAACAATCACTTTAGTGAGATTTTGATATATTTTAAAAAATAATTAGTTCAGTTTCACTGATTTTAAACACAAATGCATAACAGTGCATTCCATATGTTTTGAATGGTGCCTTTTCCTTCAAAGGAGAACTCCACAAATTTTACACATGAAATTCAGTTTGCTCGTCATGTGGAATACTACTTTGTACAAGCTCTGCTTGGACACTAGCAAATGAAAGTCTGCGTAACAAGCTCAGGAAATTTCACAGACATGGGTATTTACCAAGCAGGAAAGGTCTTATAAAATATGCTAGTGAGTTGCATTATGGGAAATGTAAGATCCAGTGTGTTTTGGAGCTTGACCCATACTGGGGACTATAAGTCAGGATATGTTGGCCTCTGCTGCACCAATTCTGACCTTACTGTTTTAATGTGTCTCAATTTTATGGGGTGGCAATACTAAATCTCCAAAGTACCCTTGTTGTCTAGATGAGAGGCCGCGGTCTTAATGAGGAATAATGAAATTCAATGAAATATCATCCCGCACTTGATGTACTGTACATTGTCTATACACAAACATATAAACCATTAGTAGATTTCAATAGTTTCTTCATATACTTTATTTTCTTTGGAAAGGGGGTATAACCAAGCATTCATATTACATGTTTTTATTCCATATTTAAGCTCACCAGACAGCATACGTACAAAACTATGGAGCTTAAAAATGCAGCATTATCATTTCTAGTTTAATGGCATTTGTTCGTCTTAAAGAGCCTTGCGATACCAAGCTCTCTTGATGCACAGGGATAAGGCAGCGAGGTACAGGAGCAAAGAGAGAAAGGAGGGGATTATAATGCTCGATTGTCTCTGAAAAACTCGTTTTCAGGGCAACTGCAGCATCCAAGACATTTTCCATTGGTACCATATTGGGTCAGTTCTCTCGGAACTAAACTCGACATTACAGCCGAGGCCAAAAAAGCAAAGCTTACACAAAAAATACAACAAAGCATTTTTTTTTTTTTTATCTTTTGACCTGGCAAAAATCTAACACCACATCACTACTGAGGTTTCACAGCACTGTGTGCTCTCAGCTCAGTGGGAAAGACTGAAAAATCCTCCAAACCAGTTCACTAGGAAACCACTCGTTGGCCTGCCCTCAAGTGCAACATCAGCTGTTCATGCATCTTTCTGTCCAGGATGAATAGGCTGGTGAGAATTGTCTTTTCACTACATTCACTCACACACAACCTGTTGCGTGTAACACCCCGGCAAACGCCAGAGAAAACACAAAGATCGATGGAAAAACAGAAATACTGTGTTCAGGCTGGGAGGGCGGTTAACCCTGCTACTTCTGCTTATAAAACCCAAAGAAATCAACCAAAACACATTTAAATACACAACTTCTGTGGAACAATACAGAACCACACAAAACTTCTATAGCAGACAGTCAAATCACCTTCCTTACGTCCCTGAAACATATTTGTTGCCAAGACAGCTTCTTGGAAATACTGTAATACTAGGAGCCAAGTATATCCTCCATACAGTAAATATATAATGTTTATTACGTGGTTCTGGGAGGAACCAATAAGGCAGGATTTACATTTAAAGACTGCATTAATTATGTCAAGCCACAGGGAATGTGTGTTTTTTTTTTGTTTTTTTTTTAAATCGGTAAATAAATACAGGAATGAGAGAGGGGAAAAAGGATGGGGTTTCCATACAAAAAGGGTAAATCAAGTGTTTGAGACGACTGGAAACCTGCAGTCACCAGCTACACTTTAAGTAACAGTTTTGGTTTCTACTTCACCTGCTGACCTTTTCCCCTCCCCCCTGTTCTGTAGAAATACCTCTTCTTTTTTACTTCTTGCTCTAAGACTATTTTTCAACATTGGAAAATACAAAACACCTCACACCAAATTCCAAACAAGTCTCATCAGTCCATATTTTGGCATTTCTCCCCCCGACCCCCTCATAACCCCTTCTTCCATGTACAGTCAGCCATGCTTTATATTGCGGTGCATCATCGTTACACAGTTGTCTGACGGCGTTACTGGTGAGTCAGCGGTCCTCTGCTGTTTGGAGCTTGATCTGTAGGGAGTGCAGAATAAAGACAGAGATGGTGTGTGTGTGTGTGTGGTGGTGGTGGTGGTGGTGGGGGGGTGTTGCAGTGTAAAGGCTTTGTGTCTCCTCATGACCACATCTGGCACCATCATGGAGGTCAGGAGGACTCTCCGAGTAAATAATGGCTAATAACAGCTACACTGGAGATGAGCGATACCTGACGAAGATTGTGGCAGTGTGGCTGGAGGTCAGTTATTTTAAATACACTATAAATCAAAATAAGTGGTCCAATATGGTGATTTGCCCTATGACTGGGGCTGTAATTAACGATTCATCTGATGATTATTTTCTAAATTAATCATTTGGTCTATAAAGAGTCAAAAGAATATAGTGACAAATGCATAATTTCCCAAAACATATTCAAGTTGCTTGTTTTTTTGGTGTTTTTGCTTGAAAAATGACTAATCGGTTATCAAAATTGTTGCCGATTCTGATTAATTGACTTTCAGCTGTAACTATGACATATTACAGGTTATATAACATATATATTATAAAGATAACCTGAAATAAGTATGGGTCTTTGACTTTGACTGTAATCCAGCTAACTTAACTTAGTGATGTTAATATCTGTGTAGTAGCTGCTACAAATACTAGTAAATGCCACATGTATTAGCTAGCATGCTAATCAGAATGTGCTTGCAACAAGAAAACTAAGTTTAACTGATCAAATACTTTGGTTTCCCAGTTAAACTGCTGAGAATTAAACACATAAATCATCAGATGTATAAATGGGGAAATGAGCAGTTCCCTGTCAAAGCATCAACACACAAACCTTGTCTATTCAATTTTGTTGTGACGGCCGTACAAACACAATCTACTATCATAGCCATTGTTTACAAAGAGCTGTGGACCTTCATCATGGCTGCCAGAAGGTGCGTTATGTCACATTAGAGTCCTTCATACAGGCTGGACTGGGAGAACATGACAGCAGAGGTGTGAGTCTCTGAGGAGGGCTGCAGATACGGGCTAGGACAAAACACGAGCAGACTAATTGAGGTGTGTGTATGACGGGAGGAGATGCGTGGGGCTACTGGACCAGAGTGTGATGTCGTCTCCTCCTTATAGGACAGTGCTCTCGGTGTCCAGGTCACAGTCTTTGGGAGGAGGCAGGGAGAAGGAGGCCGTCGCTGGCTGCTGGTCTACAGCGAGCTCAGGGACCAAAGCTCGACTCAGCCCTTTGAAAGACATCGCCGGTTCTACAAAGCAAGACGAGGAAAAAACAAGCCACAGTGAGTAGAGAGTGAAGAGCAAACAATGACAACTATCATACACAAGTTTCTTTAAAGCTGAACAAGGGAAGACTTTTATATTACAAAAGAACACAGAATCGGTAAATAAAAATAAATAAATATGACAAATATCAACTAGAAAAGATTGTTTCAGTTACTGTTTGTGTTAGTAAGTAATATGTTTTTAAAGCATGCAGGCATTCACACAGAACACTACATAAACATCCTAACAAAGATAAATACACCATTTAAGCCCACATTATATGAACAATGGCCGTAATCACAAACATGTGCAGCTCCATCCTGGAGTATGAAAACATTTAAAGCTGTTGCAATTATGCCATCCAATGCCGCTGTGTAATATTTTCCATAAGCTTAAACAGCAGCAGAGTCTCAGCAGCGAGACAGCAGTGAGCTGTCAGGGCGAACGTTTGAACAGCAGGTGGCGGCGTTTGGCCAGAGGCTGTGAGCAGCAAGCAACAAGCAGTGAAAGTGGATGGAAAATATGAAGTGTGGGATCATTTGACGTATGCTGAACCAGTTTTGAATGGATCTCCAGAACTGGAGAGAAAATGGTGCTGGAAATCCCCGATTTACATTTGAACACAGTGCTCGACAAAAGAGCGAAAACTTTGAATGTGTAGGCCGATTGCACATTCTGAATATGTGCTGGGACGTTAGTGACAAGACAAGAACATTCAAGTTATAAGCATGCATGTCAGAGTTACACATGCTTGATACAGGGACACTGGTTTTAAAACTCAGAGACATTACAATACCCACAAACAATAGAAAATGCTTCACATTTGCAAAAAACAAACAGAGGAGACAGTTGAGGGTTTGAAAATGACCACAGTTTGTAAATTCAGTTCCTATATTTAGCCTCTGCAAGAATCAATCCATTTCAAACCCCTACAGTGTTACTGGTGATATCACATTTCAGTGGTTGAATGAAGATGAGTGACTCATGATAAATGATAGCCTTGATGGATGACATATCATGAAGCACCCATTTCTGACATCTAATATAAAGTTCTGCACTGGTGACTGTTGAAAATATGAACCCACTGAATGAAACAAGAACTTGCCAGCATTGCTTCAGGAGATATATGGAGTATGTAAAGCACCAAACAAAATGGTTATGAGAAGGGGAAAAGGGGATGTGGCTAATTTCATTAAACTCAATCAGTCCATGGGTAATGGATTAAAGGAATAACCAAACATAAAGAAATGCCAGAAATTTGAAAAAATGTTTTTACGCTTGGCTGAGGTGGAAAAGTTACTGTATTGAAAAAAAAACAAAATGTGACAAAGTGCAGTGGAAACAGTGATTAAATGGTGACGTACATGATGCATGTGGCTTAAACGTCAAAGCTTCTGCTCTGCTGAAGAGACGAAAAATTGCGGCAGATGAAAACATCTGTGTGGAGCCATGAGGAGACTGCAAACCTTCCTCAAGTTAATAAACAAACATAAATGCCATATTTCCATCTGAGCACTGCGCTCAGCGCTGTCAGTAGTGGCCAGAAGCTATATTGCAGCACTAGTGTAGTAAAGTAGCTATATTTGTCAGTATTTCTGTAATATTCATTGCTTTGGACTACTATCAGTTCACCTTTGTACCCTCATCCTTTGTCCAATATGTACATTTTGAGTAGTATTAAACATCAGAAATAGGTCCCTTACTAAAAGGCCACCCAGGACTGTGATACACAGTGAGACAGTCGTGCATCAGGGCTAGGTAAATGATATCTGATAGAGGCAGCAGGCAGAACAAAATGGCTGTAGTGATGGGTATGATTTCTAGAGGCAAACAAAAAATGCAGGTGCTGCTAATGAAAAGGTCAATTAACAACAAACCTCTCACAAGTGCCTCTTTAACCTGTGGAGGTATTACAATGCAAGACTATTAGAAAGAGAGCACATTAGTATTCAGCAGTGAATAAATAGGAAAAGCAAAGAATGTACATGCAATTATTACATGAGGGACAACACTCACCCATCATCTTGTAAGCAGTGGCACAGATCCCATTGGTATCACTGGCCAGTGTAGTGGGCTGGGGCTGGGGCGGGGGTGGGACACTGGGTCTGTTCCGGGGTTTGGGGACGGGCCGCGGCCGAGGAAGGGAGCCCGACTGGTAGGGAGACGGGGACGGAGGAGCGACTACATCAGTGGAGGGCGGAGGGGTGTCTGGAGGGGTCGGGGTGCCAGGAGGTGAGGGGTCCGCGCTCTGCTGGTCCCCACCAAGTGATGCGGGCTGTGCTGGAGGGCTGGCCTGTGTCGGAGGCTCTGGAGGTGGGTGGCTGGGCGCCTGGATTGGGGGCTGGTTACTGGAGTGGCGTCTGGGTGTGGCACATGGCTGCAAGGTGGGAGAGGTGGGCGAGGTTGGTGAGTGGCTGGAAAGGGGTCTGGGAGTGGGGCTGAGGGACTGGGATGAGCCTGAGGAAGAGGCGTGGTTCACAGAATTACAGGGCTGGCTGGGTGGAGGGTTTGACGGTTTGGGAGGGGCAGGAGCCTGCTTCTTGGTACCTGAAATTTGATGGTGAATCTTGTGATTACTGGTGGAAAAGAATAGCAAACATATTGCCTTACAGTATACATGCTACTTCCATCTGTAAATGTTCCCAGTTGAAATTTATATCACAAGTGGCTTTACATACAGAGGTCCCACTGTAATACTAATACTAACACCAGAAATATGAATTAAAACTGACAAATAATCTATAAAAAAGGTGGAAAAATTTGTTTCCACTGAACAGTTTTAACAAAATGAAATAATATAACAATAAATAAAAAAATGTGAGCAAACAAAAAAAGCTGAGAGAAGGCAAAAAAACAGGTAGAGTGTTAAAGGAATCCAGGGTTAGACCCAAATATTCGAGTATTCTCTCTGTGTTTCTCTGCCGAGCATGTGTGACTGAAGGTATACCTGGAGTAGAGCAAGGGGAGACCGTCCACTAGTTATTCGATCACGGATGGCTCTCGGACGGATAAAAAATAAAAATAAAAAGTCATGCTCATCAATACCACTAAAGTCTGAGCGGTAAATATGTTGCTTGAGCTAGCAGCTGGTTAGCTTAGCATAAAGACTGGAAACAGCTAGCCTGTCCAGCCACTAAGCTTTGTCCACAGGAAACAAAATCCAAATACCAGCACCTCTAAAGCTCACTAATTAACATTTTATATCTTGTTTGTTTAGGGTAAAAACAGCAACTCACCATTTTTACAGAGCTTATGTGGCAGACTATTTCCCAAAATGTCGAATTATTTCTTTAAGAGCCAAAAAAGACAAAAATATGAATCAATAAATGGTAAAATAAATAATGGCTCTGCAAGCTTGGTTGACCTTTAACTTCAGTCTGAACTTATGAACTCCGCAGTTTATCCTTGTGTTGAGATGTGTTGTGATTCCTAAGGTCTTATGAGCTCATAAATGTAGGCTGGGGCTACACAACAGACTAGCTTTTTATGTGAGCAAAAAGACTTTTGAATCAATTGTCTGTTTTAAAGGAAGCAAGTGCACGTGACAGTGAAGTGCAGTTCTGTCTGGCAGCTACGTGCTGGACTAGCTGTGAGTGTGGGGAAGTTTTAGGAGCAAGAGCAGTCCTAGTGATGAAAAATGCTAAAAAGCTGGAGATATTTCCCAAAATGGAAAAAATAAATAAATAAAAAAATTTTAACGTCTTCATGTCTTGGTTCCTTAAACTTAATTCTTATTATGACCTGGATGACTGACAATCTTTATAGAAATATGCTTATATGTACCAGATAATTGTACAGACTCTTACCTCTGCGCATCATATGCGGACTGGGCCCCATGGATCCAGCCCCAGGGGTCCCAGTGCCCAGCTGCCCTGCAGCCTGGCCCCCTCCTCCAGAGCCATTCCTCTGGAGCAGCGGGGTCAGGGCAGGTGTGAAGTCACGTAGCTTTGGGTTGCTTTAGAGAAGGAAAAAAAAACAAAAGTCTTTTAAACCTACAAACTTTCTGAAATTCTGGGTATTGCTTATACAACAGCATCCACTGCTGGATGGTTTTTATTGAAGGTAAGAGCTATTCAGCACAATTTTAAACAGCAAACTTATCTATCATGTCAAGTGTTGCAATGATAAACCTCATAGATTTAATCTCTAAAACAGAGTCTGTAGGACCAAAAGAATGCTCAACTGAACAGTGTTATCTGTCTTGATATGAATGTTGTCCTTTCACAAACTAAATCAAAGACACCCTTCAGTTGATGCATAACAGGCACCAATGTCCAGGCTTTTCAAAGCAGTTTGGGCCAGTTAGTGTGAAGTTCCTGCTGATTCCAGTGATTTGGGGAGGAAAGCAGAGGGGTGGGAAGTCAAGAGGCCCTGCGAGTGACTGTTAGCAGAATGACAGCAGCCATTGTTGTGCTGTGTCTGTGGGCTCAACTCAGACAAATCTGCATAGCTGGAATTGGTGGTGTAAGAAAACTTGTGGTTTTGCTAGAGACAACAACAAGCTGAATCATAATGACCACAAGAAGAGGATGTGTCTGTGAGATACCAGTGAAACATGCATTAATAATCCACTATACTTCACGAAGCCAATCAGACTGACCTCATCTGTTTAGAGAAGGCACTAATGTCTTCCCATAACATCAACAGTGAAAGTATAAGAGCATGTCTGTCTGTCTGTATAGCATGCTGTGTCATTCTCCACCAGCAGCAGAGATGCAGAGAAGCAGCCCTTACCTGAGCTCCTCTGTGTGCTGGGCTAGAAGCTGCTGAGCGGCTGCAAGAGCAGCCAGACCCTGCGCCAAGCTATGCTGGGAAGCATCAGGCCCTGAACCCCCTGATGGAGCTTGTGGCTGGGGCTGGGGCTCAGCTGAGGGCTGGGGGATCTGCCCGGCCCCGTGCCCCTGCCCTGGAGCCTCCACAGGGGGTAAAGGAGGCTGGAAGGCAGGTGAAGTGTGCTGCTTTCTACCTAAGGTGTTACTGCCTCTACGAAGGGTGTGGTCCGAGTGCTTGTTAGGGGTGCTGCACAGGGACAGCAGGGAGACAGTGAAGGAGAAAAACAAAAACACCAAAGCTTTGATCAGAAAGTCACCGATTAGACCAGGATAGAGAAGAACCGCAACCCCAGAGCACACAGAGAGAAGTCATTAAAAACTGTGTTTGGATCATATTAGAAAAATTCTATCAAATCAACCACAAAATTTACAAGAAGCAAAAGAAAGGGATCAAAAAAAGCAACTGGATTAAAGGCAAACTATTTCCAAAGCCATTAATTGGAGTAAGAAACATGTTGTGAGCCAGAGAATCTTGAAAACTTTTTCCAAGGCGGTCTAGGAGGTACTAAGCAACTCCAGGTTGATTACTTGTCTTTGCGCATCGTGTCGTTCTCTGGTCCCACCATACTGCCAGGCCTCTTCCTCTCAATGGTGCCACAGTCATAATCAAGATGATTGTTGTGGTTGGATGCAGGTGTAGGCATTGCAAACATGCCGGACACATTAAACTCCACATCTGTAGTAATAGAGAAGGCAACATTTACCAATACAAACTTAAATACTACTAGTTAAACTTGAAGGAACATGGAACCTTATTAAACATTAGACTATGTGGGTCTTGGTCTTCATCCGAGTGAGCCCTGGTGTGGCTTGTTAGGCAGTTTGTAATCTGAACCAAATTCAGGAAATAACCCCAAAAGACAAGGTTTTATCGGTAAGAGGAGTTGACATTAGACAGCCAGTATAACAAAATGAAAACTGGGCAGGAAATAAAGTCACAATCTTGACAGATGCTCATAGTCAGCTTTATCTTTGTTCATAACTGGCATGAACACTATTCATTCCTTCATTTTTATTTGGGAGACCACTTAGTGTATGGATGGCAAGGTGGCAAACACCCTTCACAGGTCAACAGTCATGCTTAGATTTATACCAAATTACAAGTCACAAATCTACCTGAAAGCGTCTAGTCACTGTGAAAGGAATCTCCCACTGAAATAGCCAGTAATAAACCGAGGTCCTTATTGTTTTAACTGATCCATCATCTTGCTCTGTATGAGCACCAGAGACGGTCAAGTCATTTGATTTGCTGTGTTTAACATAACACAAGCTGAATTAGGGGGAATATATGACATCTGTTTTGTAAATTTTCATTGTAGCCTTCGAGCTGACCTCCAAAGTACAAACCACAGTTTGAGCCAGGGCAGACACAGCAGTGATTCTAATGTTGGTCATTGGGAGCTTGATTACTGCTGACTCTTTCTTTCTTACTCTGCAGTTAATATCAATCGTAATCACCATGAATCCCTGGTTAAAAATAGGCCCCGATTGGCTACAAAGGGAAGAAAAAAAAAAAAAAAGACGGTGAGACTGAAAAAAATTGCTGTAGAGGAAACCCAGAACCTACCCTCAGGAAAGAACCAGTCAGCATGCTGGATGATGGGCTCCACAATGGCCACCACGTGCACAGAGGTAGCTGCAGCCATCTCAGCCAGACTCCTGGGTGGACACATACAGATGAGCAAAAACGAGATGCTTTCTAACATAATGAGTAGCTGAAATAAGCTAAAATAACAGACTATCGTTTGTAGAAATCCTCTCCAGCACCCTAGACTAGGATCATGCCTCTCAGAGATCATGACTTTCCCCTTGTTTTAAACAGTACCTAACATGTAATATTGTACTAGCACCCCTCTCACCCCTCAGTCTTGGCCCACAGCAGATTGGGTCCCAGGACAATGGCGATGTTGCTAGGAGTCATTTTGTTCACCTCGCTGTCCTGAGCCAGTTTGGCTAGAAACTTCACCAGATACCTGCATGAAAACATGGGAGTTAATGAGCACGTGGGAGCATCGTCTCATGCAACAGAAGAAAGAAAGCGTTGCTGTTCTCGCGTAGGTTTAAACAACTGACCTCAGGTTGGTTTTGTTGTTCTTTGGTAGCTTATCACATACAACCCAGAGTGCCTGGAGCCTCTTGTCTGAGTCTGACACACTGGAAAGACAGAAAATGAAAGACGATTTAAAGCAGAGCACATTATTGTTGTTGTCCCAAATTAATTATCCTATCATTTCTCATTGCTGTACAGTGATGGATTCATTCAATATCGGTTCCTTTTATTCCCAGTGATAATGTTATGAGCCATGCCTGGATGCCTGGATCCAGTCATCATAAAGCTGGTATGTCATTAGAGGTTCAGGGAGTTCCCTCAGGTAGGACTTCAGTGCTCCTGAAATCACACATACACAGATATTTGAAACATTTAAATACATTTCAACCGTCTTAAGTAAGTAAGTAAGTCAATAAATTAGAGAATTGGTCCAAGTAATATACCAACAAATTCAAAAATGTCTCTGGTTTGGGACGTACCAGCGACAGCATGGGGGTCAGAGTAAAACTCCTCCAGTTGTGACGTGGAACAGTCCAGCGCTGCCTTTAGCTTCTTTAGCTTGGAGGCCCCTGCTGCGATTCTGAGTAGACCCTGAAACACATACACACACACACACACACACACACACACAAAGACAAATAAACTACTGTAACATTGCCAGCAAACAAAGATACATGCAGGCATCCAATGTGCACACAAGACCCTGTGCTTTCACTGAAACCTAACACTCAATTACAGATAGACTCTGTATAAAGCCACTACATAAACTCCCCCTGCCAGCTGCACATAATGAAACCTTAAAGCAGGCAAACAAACACACCCACCACTCACAGCAAAGCAAGATCTTTACTTTGACACATAAACAAAGACCATCTTCACACCATAATGACAGACTGGACTCACCAGGGAATGAATAGGGTGACAATTAATGTGCTTTGCAGTTAGCCACTTGCATTCTCTCTAGCTCTTTTTTTTTTGCACAGACACGTACACACACACAAAGGAATGTGATTTATGGACAGGAAACAAGTAGATTCAATTGAATTCTAAATTTGTTTCTGGGAGAGGACATCACAAACATTTCATAAATCATCAATGCAGCAAAAAGGGTGATGGTTTCTTTGGAACAGCATTACAGGAATGCAGGAGTTCCCACTGTTTATAGTGTGTCTGTCCGTCTTAAGATGTTCATGTGAACAAACAGTTTATAGCTTGGTTTCAATTATGTCAATAACCAGCGGAGCCACTAATCGTAGCCACAGCTCCATGCGACTTTTAATGAGCTATGCCAGCACTTCTTTTACTTGTATGGTGAGACAAGGAAAACAAAAGAGCAGTCAAGTCAGTAAAACAAACAAAATCTCATTCTATTTTATAGAATGATTCTGTACAGACAATTAGCTTGGTGTTAGATAAGAAGTGACCTCTAAAAATCAAATGTCTGCTGGTTATGATTTAAAGTTCAAGACATCTGACTTTATACATCAATATTTAAAGTTGCAGTCATCAGTTTTTAGCTTGGACAATCAGACCTGACATATTATCACTGTTAAAAGTTGTCATGTTAGCAAACAGCTGTTGTGTGTCTCTGGCCAGCTGATGAATGTAAGTCCAAAATTCACCTTCCTTTGAGCTCTGTTTTGGTCTCCACCAACTTCTAAGGGAAATGTCCAGTCCTTAAGTTTGCTAAAAGCTTTGCTTTTTTCCATCAGATTTTGGTGCTGGGCAGGTAATGTAGTGGGTTTATCAGAGCTTGTTTGCTGAGAACAGCTGCTTCTGAAGACAGGCTTGATAAAAGTGACGTAGACTCAACTGAGTAAATATACGGGCAACAAAACCAAAACAATGAGCTTCTTGAAAATCCAGGCTGCAACTAACAATTGTTGTCTTTAACTGATTATTTTCTTGATTAACAATTTGGTTCATAAAATGTCAAAAAAGAGTGAAAAATGCCCATCACATTTTCCCAGTGCTCAAGCTGTCATCAAATGTCTTGTTGTGTCAGACCAGCAGTTCAAAACCCAAAGATATTCAAATTTACTGACATAGAAAACTAAGAAAACCAGCTAAGACGCACTTCTG
This sequence comes from Siniperca chuatsi, assembly GCF_020085105.1. Lineage (NCBI taxonomy): Eukaryota > Metazoa > Chordata > Actinopteri > Centrarchiformes > Sinipercidae > Siniperca > Siniperca chuatsi. The sequence continues at coordinate 16,869,017 of NC_058061.1, forward strand.
AGAAGCTGGAACCAGTAAATGTTTTGGCATTTTTGCTTAAAAAATGACTTAAAATGATTACTCAATTATCAAAATTGTTGGCAATTAACTTTGTTGATAGACTAATCAATCGACTAATTGTTTAATCTTTAATGAGAATAAAAATCTCCATAGATCTGCAGAGTTGGGTGTTAAATCTTTCTGTATATGCCACAGTTAGCAACCCCTTTCACATTTGACCAAGTAATTTGAATCCACATTCATTTAATTAAAAAATATTGCACTTGAACACGTGGGCAATGAAAAAATATGGAAACAGTAGAATTATAGGTATGTTAGCATAAGGATATAGGACAATTGACAAAACAGCATAATTTATAATAATAAGTCATCTGAGTTACTCTTACAAAATTTAAGTGAGTCCAAAAGCATCACTAGCAGCCCGTTGAGGTCATGCTGCTCCTGACACCATGTGATAGTAATTTGAAGTGACCAAGGCATTTCTTTTTTTATTCAGTGTCTTAACACACACATCTTACAGAAGGTGAGGATGATCCATATCAATTTGATTTCACGCATACAGTAGATCAATGCATTCAAGCAGCAGAATACAGGGCAGGTTTCCTCTTCCTGTCCCTGTCTCATCTCTCCTCTCTTCTTAACTTCCTTACCTCTTCCTTCATGCCAGTCTCCAGAAGCATCATGACACAGGCCTCTATTGGCAGGGCGATCTCCCTTCCGCTCCTTTTCAAGTGCTCATCCAGCCCGGTGCCAAATGCAGGCTTCTCTGTCCACGAGTCTAAACATAAAGAGAGCAATTAATGGTGAGGAGAGAGAGGCAACGATACTAGACTGTCATTTCTTTCACACGGTTTCAAATCTGAAGAGACATAAAACAAGTGTTGTAATGAAGCTGCTTCAGATTATTTGTATGACCATCTGTCACGCTGGTATGCAATGAAAAAAAATCAGCACTGGCCCAGGACTTAGGACCGAGCCTGTTGCTGGTCTGGATGGCAGGTTTCTGGGTCAACAACTCTCCCTCGGGCCAGTTCCTCACCAGTCCTCACTCCCCCTACAGGGAGCCGTCAAATAATAACCACATGCTTCTAGCCAGCAGGAGTGACTGTTCAATCGTCTTACTATGTTCATGTGTGTGTGTGTGTTTGAGCTAGTGTGCAAGTGAACAAGGAGGCAGAGGAGCGGGGGTAGGCTTGCAAAACCCAGGTGTGTGTGTGATGTGAGAAGGGGTGGGGGTGTGGAGTTCATGAGTCATCACCACATGCTTGGAGACCAGGCTTGTCTGGTTTAGACCACATGTGTTTAGTACAAAAAAAAAAAAACCAAGCTCCTTGAATAAGACACAGCCTCACGACTGCAAAAAAAAAGACCTAGGGAAGGAAATTGGAGAGGAGACATTATGTTTTTATAATGGAAAATTAGAATGCTTTTGCAGGGCAAAGCGGTGAAAACAAAAGACTATTCTTTAATATCTGGGCCTCAGTTGTGGCCTTTAACAATTACTGCAACTGGGGCAACTTCTGGTAGTCCAGAAGTTAGAAAAACAGACCAGAGTGATATAACTGAACGCTACAGTAGCTTGTTTCATTTTTCAAGCCAGTTGGAAAGTGAATAAGAAACGGTTTCTTCTCTTAGCAACTACTTGTCAGCACACCTTTGGGCAAGCTTCTCAAACCTCTCCAGTGTCTAACAGGAAAGGGTTTGTTTAAAGGGACACCAAACAACACAGGAACCAAAGAAAAAAATGGGTTGTCACTCGGAAAAAAAGGCACACATGCATTCTCCAGGGAATATGTAAAGAGGTCCCATATCATGCGCCGCACAGAGCCCTCTTGTATATAAACAAAACACTAAAATGCTGTAGTGTTTTGTGTTAAAAGGCTGTGTGTGCATAAAGGCATGTTTGCATATATTATTACCTTGCTGAGCCTGGATGGTTGGCAAGACATTCTCCAGAACAGTGAGAGACTTTCTGTGGTAATCAGCTTGAGCCTCTAAGAGCTACAGAAACACAAAACCACAGAGAGAAATAGATGGGGGTGAGTCGAATAAGACAAGCAGTAGAAGACATGACAGCAAAGTAAATAAAATGGCTGGCCAAGTCTGTGTTCCCCAGTTCCTCTGCAGCTGTGAACATTCCCACAAAAACACATGTTTGGCTTGCTGACATGCTGTACTCACTGTTACGAAGTAGCGGGCATAGTCCCCTTCTTTTGAGAAAAAACTGTACATGTCTGCAGCAAGTTGATCCTGGGTAATAAAGACAGGAATTTAAACTGTTAAATCACTGAAAGATATAAGCCATAATCTTAATACTTACTTTGTAGTTACAATTTACAATGTGCTTTACAATAAGATGCTGTAAACTCTTTATTAATTCATAAAATATCTTCCATCTCCACTACACAGTGTCATCCATCAAATGAATGTGTATTTCAGGTGGCACTAGGACAGACGTCAGCGGTCAGCTAATCCACTAGTCTGTGCACTAGAGTGAGTCATAAATCCTCCTGCTGTTGGCAGGACTAAGTGAGACTGGGAGGGAAACACAAGGCTCTGCGCTTCCTGGTCAGGACCTGACACATCACGCAGCCACTAAACACTAAAACTCGCTAGTGATTCAGTTCATTTGTGTGTGTCAGCTAACTGGGTCAGAGGCCCCAAGGGTCTTGGGAAGTCCAGTTGTTGATGTGATTGTTTTTTTCCCAGTTTAAACTATTTCCAGTTTCTTTAACTCACAAGGCCATAAATGACCTCTGGCCTACACATTTATTCAGGATCAAAGACACTAGCTCTTCTACCAGTGTATGATACAGGATTGGACAGCATTATATACTGTCTTCATTTATTTAATACTTGTCATCTGCATATAATGACATCAAGCAAGTTGTATGGGGTTGTGACCTTGCAAAGGTTCTTCCATGACATGACTGCAATGTAACCCTGACGGTACATGACTGGTGGTATGCCCTGCTATGAACTTGATAAACAAGACCATAATGAAGCAAAAGTTCCCATATAAAGACACATGAGTCATCAATATCCATGCTGGTTACCTTGCAAAGCTCCACTTTGTTCATGGCCTCATCCATCTCCTCCTTGAGTAGGTCAGCCTTGGCCGTCAGTGCTTGAGTGTTTGTTCCTGAGATTATTGACTTGGTTGCCTGCAACCATCTGAGTTTGGAAAGACAAGGGAAAATTGAGAAAAACAGGATGATATGACCTTTGTGATACAGAAACACAATGTAACATGGACTAACATAGACATAAGTCAGGAGTGAGTTGGCTTTGAGTAAAATTGTTTGAAGTCTTAAAAAACTGTTACTCTGTTCACCAGTTTCCTTTCAGTATGGTCTGGATGCATCACCTGACATGACATTAACGTTAAACACACATAATGAAGAGAGTGTAGACAGACAAACCTTGCTCTGGCAGAATCATAGTCCAGCACCAGTTTGGCCAGCTGTTTCCTCTGCTTCAGGATGTTGGGGATGTCCACCTACAAACATTATATCCAAAAGTTGAATGAGCCTGAGAAGTTAGAATGACAAAGATCTAACAATTGTTGTGGATGTTCTTCCTGATATCCTAAGATGTTTCCCCTGATTAGACTTTTTAACAGTAAAATAATACAAATACTTACAATTGTTTGCAAGTTTGTAATGGCTGATGCAAACTCTTGGAGCAAATACTCTTATTTCAGTTTGTTGAGTAGGTGATAAGAATGACATTTACACTTAAATGGCACAAAATGATCACAGCAAGACACCTGTAAATGGAGGTCTTGGGCCCTTCCAAGCCAAACAGCAATGCAGTTTGTTTGTGCAGTTGTACAAGAAACAACCCAAAATGAAAGTTTTATGGGTACAAAGATACAGATGTCTGATAGCCAACAGTTAATCGAGTTTGGAAAACTCGGTATAACAAAATGAACAGATGGCAAACCACAGTCTGTAATGACAAAGAGAAAAGCCCTCATGTTTAGCTAATGTTACTAGGATTGGCATCAGTTTTGTTTTGACTTCTCCTTCTCCAACCTCACAGGATCACATCAACAAAACAGGCCAATGTGGAACATATCTGTGAGTTCCTCTGCTCGAAAGCTCTGGTTCATTTGCAACTGGGCAGTGTAAACCCAAAGACAGAAATACAAAAATGCTATTAAATAATCTATTCCATTATGGTTAGACCAAAGAAAGCAAATAGTAGGGGTGTGACTGCACTTAAAAACAAGCCAAGAGCTATGAAAGAATTTTAAATATTTAACTTGTGTTTAGTTGCGGTTATGTCCAGAAGGTGTGAAGTTTCTTACCTCTGCTAGCTGGCTGAGGGGATCCAGAATGTCCTTCTCTATCTGCAGCTCATGTTGCATCAACTCTGATGCCAGACGGTTCTCTACGTCACCACACACTTCCATCATCTTCCTGGTAACACACGCATCAGCACAAAGAACAAGAAGGGTGTTAAAAATCACAACATAGTCATGTTTATGCCTCATTATTACATCAGCACGATTAGGTGAGGATGTGAGGTCTTCTACATCCAGTGTAATCACACAGCAACAACACAGAGGGATAACAATCTGTGCCACCTGCTCTTCCTCTGTTCCCAGTCAATAGCGGAAAGCAAAGGTTATTGTAATGCCATCAGTTGATTCTAGCTGCCCAAAGCCAGGAGCACACAGTGGCCTAGTGACAGCTCATCTCTGATCATGAATTGGGGTTTTGGGCCACATTTTTTCCTTAATTTCCTGAAATCCTTAAGCCTTGAAATACAAAAAGAACAATACAGCCCGAGCTGACAGTTGCCATGAATGCATCACATTTACTAGCAGACCAACTGACGTACTTTCCCTTCCTCATTACTTCCAGACAGACACATGGCTATGGCTGCTGTGTAGATTCAGAGACATTCACTTTCTAGATCCTCAACTTCAAACTGTCTGGTCCTGTTTTGTGTGTTGCTCTCGGTCACAATGAATGATCTGAACCTCATACAGAGGTAACTACTGAAAGTCCCGTCAGATTGCTTGCCCTGAATGCATGGCCTCATATTTCACGCTCTCTGGGGTGCATCTGTTCCATTAGCAACAGTTGCCAAGGAGGAGCAATTGGTTATCTAGCCTGTCAATCAATCACAAACTCACCCTATCAAGGAGTCTTCTCCCAACTGGTTTCCGCCTTCCACCATCGCCTGGGATAGTGAAGTCAGAGGAAGCTTTTTCTGTGGTGTGTGTGTGTGGAAGAGGGACAGATGCAGACAATGATTAGACTTTATTGAGACAAACTACTTCAAAGTATGCAGATACACAAAAACTACCCATTTCTATACAGTTGCTTCAGTAGACAATGGAAAATTATTTTAAGGACTTTCCATTGAGAAGCAGGTCAACAGTAAATTCATAGTCAGGAAGAGGAAGAGAGCTTCCTGAGCAAAGAAGGAAATACAGATGTTAAATGGGATTTAAGATGCAAACAAGGGAAGTGAGACGTCTATCAAATGACAACACTGGAGCTTATATTCACTGTTACACAGTTCACATTTGTGCAAAACATTTATGAGTGTTCAACATCCCGTTTTAACCAGAGAATCCCAAAGGCAAAAGTGTCATGCATAGTGAATAAAGATGATAGATGTCTGAATGGGAAATGGAGCAGGTGGTGCTGAGAACCAGAGAGGTGGAATAAGTAAGTGTTTTTACCTGACCATTTCCTGTATAGAGGCGTGGTACGGACTGTGGTGCATTTTTGGGTGGTGTGGGGTAGAAAACACAAAAGAGAAATAATGGACTGTAGGCCTATTGAGGACACTTTGAATGAAAACATTGAGAACTCAAAATGTGTGTGGGAGGAGAAATTATTATTATTATTATTATTATTATTATTATTATTATTATTATTACACATCCTGGAACAGTTGATTGATCTGGTTAGTTTGTTTTTAAAAAGATAAAGTGGAGCTATGACAAAGGTTTTATTGTAACAAGTTTGATGTCTTACATGTCTCTTCTCTGCATCTGCACCGATGTGTCCCTGTAGACATGACACCATCCTCTTGTGTGTGTTGTGGGACACCACACGCACCAACTCCATACGCCGTTCAATCTGTGCATAAGACATGCAACAACAGAACTTTGGCAAATATCTTCTATATACATGTTATATGTCATTAAAAGTCATCCCGAAAGCAAGGTGCAATTATAATCTGCAATTTATAATCTGCAGGTTAGATGACAAGTTCATTTTGTTGTAGAAATGTGGCATTTTTAAATTAAAAGCTAAAAAAGCTTAAAAGCTAAGAACTTGGAGTGGACTACATCCTGTCGTGTTTGTTCCAGTACAAGTACACAAAAATATACACATGGCTAGAGGTCTTTATTACCACAACCACTCTGTGAACTTTTGCTTATTCACATCAACACTATTAACAGTGTGTCTGCAGTGTTGATGGCTGATGAGGTCCAGTTCCATGCAGATATTTGATTTGTAGCTGCCTTGAGGGAGACAGGGGTCAAAGTTCATGCATGATTGATAAGGCCTGTCTCTGTGGAACAACGCAGGAATGTTATCTTTGAAACACATGACTCATCGGAAGTGTCTCTATAGCAACGGCCACTGGGCTGTGACCGAGAGCGAGGGGTTCTTCGGCTTTAAAAAGGTCTTTTTGATTACACAGGCTTTCTCCTGTCTGCTAGACTAACTACACAGATCCACTCTGTGCTTTTAGCCTGACAAGATATAATACTGTCATTGATGGGAGTCACAGCTATGCTGGCTTTAGGACAGAGGCCAAATGAAGCTCTGCAGGATGACTACTCACTGTCCTTGTCATGCCAGGTGCCTGACTGGGACAGTCAGTATCAACATTAGGCTGGCTGTCACTACCCCATGAATAGAACTGATGATTGCAAGTGACTGTTCAAGTCTAGTTAAAAGTCCGGCCAACATAGTCTGATGATGCAAAGAACTGGTTTGAGTTGGCAGAGCTTGTGAGAAAGTCAAAAGCAGATTGCATGCACCAGTTCCAAACAGAACAGTTGTGTCTTCTGGTTTTTAAAAATTAAAAAGCACAACTGACGACAGAAAGTGGGAGTCTATAAGTGTCTCAAAAGGACAAATATGTACTCAGGAGTCGGGACAAACGATGTTCCAAATATAAATGGGAACAGTGAGGTCTTGATGGCAAATGAGCAGAAATGGAGGGAGACAAATGCAGAGGGAGGATCAACCAAATACCAGACAATTGTGTTCCAAAAACAGAATGAAGTCGGAACTCAGGAATTCCACAGCAGATTCACGCGCGCTCTTACGTCATTCCCAACCCATGGTGGCCCCCGGCATTCCCAAAACTGCTGGGTCAAATATAAACTAACAAAACGCACACTCACACATGCATAAACAGACACAAGCACACACTCTGATTCCATAGGCTATAGGCTTGGGAACACTTATTAGATTCAACACAGTTAGTACCTGGCACAAAACAAGCAGGGGATTCCCCTCCCTGTGCTCTAAGACAGACAAAGTTCCTGTGTGGGTGTATTGGAAATGTTTTGGTTGCATGACAATGGGAGTATTCCTTTTCCTTTCATTGTACTAAATGGGGTTAGACGCACCATACACTCAAAAAATAAAATATGCGGAGGAGTGGGAAAATCTAGGCCAAAAGGAGCTGAAAAGGTCCACACAGCAGGCAGGCAGGAGTGTGTTTTTCCTCCTGCTATGTGATGAGGTCAACATTTGGTCAATCCCATGACGCGTCATTGAGAAGGGAATCCCAATACCAAATAGGACAGACAGGGAGAAAAAATACTAGGGGTGTATGTCTGTGTGCCTGTGTTTGTTTATTGGTTCCTAAGAGAAAGGATGTTAACATGTCTGAACAAGTCCAAAATGAACAAAAATAACATAACATGACGCATTAAGGGTGGAATTATGCCGTGAGCCACTGATGGCAAACAAAATACTCTTTGTTTGCATTAGGGATATATGACTAAAGTGTTCAAAACAGCTGGTTGCTACCTTATAAAATGCCCTCAATCATTACATCCAACTACTGGCATTTCTGTAGTATTTCTGTGGTACTCCCCAGTGGATGAGCTGCTATGTAGGGGAGCAGCAAGGAATGGACACCTGGCACAAAAATGTTGGGTGGCTCTTTGGCACCCTGGAGGACCATATTCAAAAAATGGTTTGAGATGAATGGGCTAAGAATATGCCAAGTACAGGCCAAGGACTCACACCTGAGATGTAAATGAGATCAAATGAAGCGACCCACTGGCCAGCCACACAGAGGTGGTTGGGTGCAACAGCTAAAACTCAGACAAAGTGAATCTCAGATGGTGCTTCCAATAGTCACTTTTTATGCTCACTTTCAATTCTTACCAAGAGTTTGTAGATGGAAGTGATTAAATTGAAACTGCACTGGGAAAATCCTGGTGAAACCCAAGTATACTTTTTTATGGAGTATGGGGGGAGTGTTAAAAACCATTCAGGGAAAAGATAGGAAATCACTATCTGTAGAAGAAGAATAAGTGGGAAGCTAGAAAAAGAAGGGGGAGGCTGAGCAAAAGTGAAAGTGAAAAGGATGGGTTTTCCATTAACTAAAGGATAAACTGAGAATTTTTGTTTTGAGGCGAGGAGTGACACAGCCATCTCAGGAATTAAGGAGTCGAGTGATTTCTATCTCTCCATCCCTTACTCCCTTTTCCTTTATCAGACAGCAATGTTTCTATGATGTGAGAAACAGAGCCCACAGAGTCTCAATGGTTGATTTCCAGAGAGAGGGCAGAACAATTGTGTCTTTGAGGAACAGTGAAAGTCAATTGTCAGACTTAATATAACGTCCTCTCTTCAGTGAAAAGCACCCTAAGCGGTTAGTCACCACTGTTCGCTTGTCCACTTGCATTACAGCAACTCATGCTGGCTCTAAATCTACTCTGATGTTCTAGATGTCACTCAAATACATTTTAAGATCCATACAACTTACATAACACCTGAGAGAGAAGAAGGTGCTGTTTGTTTATGCACCGGCTACAAAAGAGGGTGGGGAGAAGAATAATAAGAATGCAGGGTATCAGACATTGTAGCCTTGGCTGATCTCAAGGAGTAACGCAAAGCCAACTTTGTTTGTTTTAACATCTATGACACCTCCCATTCAAACATGAAGACAATCTTCATCGCTGGAATGTCTTTGCTGAGCAACCAGTATTTTGTCCCAACCCCACCTGCTGTCTGCCTCAGACGGCCTTGGGGGCTGGAGATACTTTTCTCCGGGGAAATCCCTGCACCAGTGCTTTCACATGCACACATAGAGCTATATAGATATATATAACTTATAGATACATCCACAGCTACACTGACCTCTGTGCAGCTTGTTAAGCCCTTACTATTACTGCGGAAGTGCTTCTCAACTACTGTATGTGTCAGCAACAGTCCCAAGAGTTTGCACGTCTTAATTTCAACCAAGTGCTAGACTGGCTAAACCCACTGATTAGTAATCTTCGACCAGAGAGGAGGATCTAATAAGTGGTATCAGCTGCTGTTTGGTTGGCATGAAAACTTGCATACTTTTGGTCCAGCTGCTTCAATTAGACTCTTTCCTGTCAAAGACAGTAAAGAAAGCTAAACTAAATGTTGCTTATTCTCTTGCGTGTTATAAGAAGTGCTCACTGCTTCGGTTTTTGTGCTGAATCCAATACTGGCCTGTCATATTGTAATATTAAGACAAGTCAATGCAGAGGTGTAGCAGATGAGTTTCCTGGGAAAGAAAAAAACTAACAGGTGTTGGTGGAGTCATGAACACTGACCTTAACTGAGGCAAGTGAGGCCTGAAATTCTTTGGAAGTTATTGTGGGGTCTCTGAATGGCTGAAGAAGAACAAAATGAAGACTTTGGAGTGGCCTAGTCAAAGTCCTGACCTGAATCCTATTGAGATGCTGTGGCATGACCTTAAAAAGGCAGTTCATGCTCGAAAACCCTCCAATGTGGCTGAATTACAACAATTCTGCAAAGATGAGTGGGCCAAAATACAAAACCCTTGATTGCAGTTGTTGCTGCTAAGGGTGGCCCAACCAGTTATTAGGTTTAGGGGGCAATCACATTTTCGCACAGGGCCATGTAGGTTTGGATTTTGTTTTCCCTTAATAATAACAACCTTCATTTAAAAACTGCATTTTGTGTTTACTTGGGTTATCTTTGACTAATATTTAAATGTGTTTGATGATCTGAAACATTTAAGTGTGACAAACATGCAAAAAAATAAGAAATCAGGAAGGGGGCAAACACTTTTTCACACCACTGTGTGTGATTCTGAACAGGCATGGGGAGATCAACAGAAGGCTTGCCTTCTATACCTCCAGTAGTATAATGTGACAAAACTGTAATAGTGCTTTGTGCTTAACGCATGTCCATCTTTTTCCACAGTTTGCCCATGGAGTGGAGTGCTGGATTCAGTGTACAGATAATTTTAAAGCCTTCCTTATTGCTTACTGTGGAGCATATGAACAGATGAGGAAGGGACAAAAACTGGTCCGTGTAACTGCAGCCACTGCCTGCAGCAATTCCGGTGTTAAAAGCTGGTCAGGGCTCTATAGTCAGATTAATGATTTACCTGTAGGAGATCATCGCTGAGGACTTCTGTTTTCTCTGCTCTGTGGGTGAGAAAAGACAACAGAGAGCATGCAGATTAGCACTGACAGACAACGATAGCAGATAAGTAGTTGTTCTTCAACACACTGTGCAGTCACTGTGAAAATATCTGCTAGACAAATGACACCACTCCTGAGAAACTGGTGACATGTTCAGCTTGAACACTAAAATAGTGTCAGGTATTGACCTGGACATCCGTGGGAATGTTTCGAGAAAGGAGTGCGTCTCTTTAGTTTGTTGCCATGGCTCAACCAGCCAAGTAACAGGCTGGTATCCAGGTTCTCTTCAGACTATACTGCTGCAGCTACATTAAGACCTCACCATGCTTTTTTGTGACAAGCTTGAATTGTATCGGATAAGAAACATTACAAATGCAGAGACTCTGATAAGCTAAATGAGGAGGCATGTTTCTGCCGCTCGACAAGTTTTGATTTCCTTAAGCTGCAGCTAGCAAGGTTCACGGTGTCGTGTACAGGGTAGCCACACAGTCCTGCTCTGCATGAGCCTATTAATAGCAAACTAATAGTTGGACTTGGAGAGGTCAGACAGATTAGATTCACTTAAAGGGAGAAGGCATTGAAACACAGGCTCAGCTCATACAGCTTATCAACACCTTCATACAGGCTGATGGCTTCTGTGGCTATTGGGGGGGGTCAAAGTTAAATTTTTGTCCACAGAGTATTTTCCCAAGTCTCGATGATCTCCAAGACTTTTGGGAAAATACTCTGTGGACTGACCAGACAAAAGTTGAACTTTTTGGAAGGTGTGTGTCCCATTACATCTGGCGTAAAAGTAACACCGCATTTCAGAAAAAGATCATCATACCAACAGTAAAATATGGTGGTGGTAGTGTGATGGTCTGGGGCTGTTTTGCTGCTTCAGGGCCTGGAAGACTTGCTGTGATAAATAGAACCATGAATTCTGCTGTCTACCAAAAACTCCTGAAGGAGAATGTCCGGCCATCTGTTCGTGACCTCAAGCTGAAGCGAACTTGGGTTCTGCAGCAGGACAATGATCCAAAACACACCAGCAAGTCCACCTCTGAATGGCTGAAGAAGAACAAAATGAAGACTTTGGAGTGGTCTAATCAAAGTCCTGACCTGAATCTTATTGAGATGCTGTGGCATGACCTTAAAAAGGCAGTTCATGCTTGAAAACCCTCCAATGTGGCTGACTTACAACAATTCTGCAAAGATGAGTGGGCCAAAATTCCTCCACAGTGCTGTAAAAGACTCATTGCAAGTTATCGCAAACGCTTGATTGCAGTTGTTGCTGCTAAGGGTGGCCCAACCAGTTATTAGGTTTAGGGGGCAATCACTTTTTCACACAGGGTTATGTAGGTTTGGATTTTGTTTTCCCTTAATAATAACAACCTTCATTTAATAACTGTATTTTGTGTTTACTTGGGTTATCTTTGACTAATATTTAAATGTGTTTGATGATCTGAAACATTTAAGTGTAACAAACAGGCAAAAAAATAGGAAATCAAGAAGGGGGCAAACACTTTTTCACACCACTGTATGTGCCTTTAAAGCAGAATATTAGGTAAAATATATGCTAGTAAGTCTGCTTGCATGCTCCAGCTATAGGGTTTATGCTACAGAGAAAATTTCAGTGAACACAGTTTGCTAATGCACACCAGAATTAGCATGGGAATTTATTACCATCAGACAAACTTTGTTAAATTTTTACCACAGCTGGTAAACGTCTACTCTACAAACCATCAGACAGCCAACAGCTGTCAGTTTGAGTTAGATGCTGTAAGTGTTGTAAGTGGCTGGTGTATGTTCAGATTCTGCACATAAAGAGTTAGTTCATAGTGCTCTCTAACATGATTTAGTGCCAATATAAAAGTACTGAAGAATTTCTATGGATACAACCTTATACTGTAACTTACGGTCAACATGGTTCTCAGTAAAGCACGAAGCGTGATATCTAACCCGTGGATCTAATGTGAATTGCACAATACTACATAGGAAAGTTCAGCCTTCTGACTGAAGTGACCTGTAGACAGTCGCTTCATTTTGGGTAACTGGAGCTCTAAACGAAGCATGGGCCCTCCTCCAAATACTGCTCTCTATGAACTATAGTAACCTCGTCACAGCTGCTTTCAATTACAACACAGAGGCAGGGAGCAGGGAGAAGCAGAAAGAGATTGACAGAGAAGGGATGATAATTTGGGGGTTCGAAGGAAAGAAATACATGAGAGATTTTGGGGGTGAAAACTGCCAAACCAGAATAATCTAGGGGATGGAGATGAATGGAAAGATTTTCTCTGGAGGAGAGCCATAGCCAAGCTGGTGAGGTCACACGTGCAGAGTGAGGACCTATAACCCACAGAAACCTACAGACAAGACTTCCAACTAGCTGCGGAAAAAAATGTGAGCCGCACACACACACATTATAATGCGTGCACACATACAGAGTGTGATTATAAAGCCACAATATGGAATCCATGTTCTGGTGTAGTCTACATGCTGACAAGCTCTTTATGTGGTCCTGTTGGAGGCCTAATGTAAAAAAAACAAACAAACAGTGTAGTCACCATTCATCAAGCAGACTTATCCGTTCATGAATACACGCCTATGGATCATACACCGCCTGTGCAAATTGATCATTCAGTATGTTTATATGCACACAAATAAATTGACTTCCCCCATAACTTGAGTTTATACCTTTTGTCCAGGGGGATTGTGACAGACTACACGGTAATGCAAATAGGACTATACTAGAAAAACTGAGCTACCTTAACTCGCTTTTGATGTTAATTGAGTTCTGCTTACTGATGTTAATGTGAGCAAGAAAACCTGGTGAGGGTGTTTCCATGACATTTGCAAATATTGCCCTAGCCTGGTTATATCTGAATGATTATTTATTAGAACCTCTTGTAAAAGCAACACTTGTGTGAACCAACCCCAAAAAGCACTGCGTCACAGAAGCAAAAATAGGCTGTGTACAGCCTGTGCAGAGGACAAACAACAACAAACAAAACAACAATTGTTTTGCCGGCATCAGCTGACCCAGAGGGAATAAAGCTGACCCCATCGTGCCTCACCGAAGCAGCAGCCTTTGGAGAAAGTGTGTCACTGTGCACTGCATGTGACTTGTTAACAACAAGAGATCCTCGCTGCACAGCCGTGGCCACTAGATCAGAATGGTAACCATGGCGCTCTACTATCAAAGTGGAAGGGGAGTAAGTGAATACTGCAGCCATAAGCACAATAGGGCGGCTGTTACCGGCCACTCAACACAATCAGAGGGCTGAGAAGTAGGGAGGGTTGCAACAGTTGGCAGCTTAAGGCATAAGGTAATAGATACTGACCCAGATGAAAGGAGCTGGAGAATAATTGAGTGACTCAGCCCATAGAACCTACCTAATGTGGCTGATTATGTGAGCTGTTACGCTAACATTATACCTGGGCAAGAGCGAGCAAAACATGGGGGTAAAAACTGAAACTGACTTTCATCCAATGTGTATTGTTGTGGTATAAGCTTAACATGTGCATCATGACAAAGCACAATGCCTCCTTCCAGGCAGATATTTATATTCCAATGTTGTAACAAGTAATAAATGTGTAATTAAACAAAATTTAAGTGTGTGATATTGTTTAGGACTGCAACTGTCAATACTATAAAATGTCAGAAAATTGTGAAAAAAGTCCTTCATAATTTCCCAAAACACCCCATAATGTCATAAAATAGCTTGTTTTGTCCAACCAATAGTCCAGAACCCAAAGATATTTAGTTTACTGTCCTATAAGCAAAGAAAAGCAGCAAATCCTCACATTTGAGACGCTTGAATCACCAAGTTTTTTGCATTTTTGCTTGAATTGAAATTTTTGCTCAAATGATCAAGTATCAAAATTGTTGCCAATTAATTTTCTTTTGATTCAATATGTTTTTCAGCTCTAGTATCATGACAATTTCTCTGAAGTCCAGCATTAATAGTCATGCCACATTATTCTGTCTTACCAATTTTTAATTTGGATGAAAGCATAAATTACTTTGACAGCAAACAAACAACAGCCTAGCTAATAGGTCGTGTCACTACCAGTACTACAAAGGGATCCCAGCTGACACACCTCTTTGTCCTCGAGGCACTGGCCTGGTGAGACACAGGGGAAAGTCACCTATCCTTGTTAATTCAACAGTGACATTTTGCTGATCCCTGTGGGGAAAGTGTCTTTCCAGCATGACTCCCTGTCGAGTGAATCAAGGACTTCCAAATACAATAGGTTGACATTAGATTGCAAAACACTGTGCTATTGAGAAGATTGTTGTTGTTAGATATGGCATCAAAAAGGATTTAACAGAGAATGATTAATAGTGAGGTGGGAGAAAAGCACAGATGAAAGCTGTATACATTCTGTCACTTCTCTCAGTTGAAGTGCAGGAGGTGAGAACTGAACTATTTGCGATTTTGTTGACCCCACTTTGGCAACCACTGAGCTACAAAACAGGGCACCTGTAGTTCAAAGAGATTCACGTTCAGTAAGTTGTTGTAAGCTCACGTCTGTATTGATTAACTGATTGACGTTACTCTGGTGTGGCAAAACAACTACCTTCCAAACCCAGATAAACTCAAAGTGATACAGCAATTACACTAATGTGATACTGTATCAGGGTTTCTCCCAGGAAATTGGTTAGCTGAGGTGGTAAGCGCTGGGTTGTTTGTCTCAGTACATTAAAGAAGGGTTTCTTTTTTTCCCTCTGACATTGAGACATGCTACTCTGATTAATGACTGCGAAGTTAACGTATAATGTGATCGATCAATGTCACCTGCTGAGCTCAATCAGGATTAAACAAACAAAATATAGCATGTTAATTAGTGAGCTTTAGCAGGGATTCAGACCGAAAACTGTGTTAAATCAGCACAAGGGGCTGGGTTGGTGGGGGCCTGTTGTTTACCAGTGAGACAATGAAAAACGATGCAGGAAGTCCAGAAACAAATTAATGTGTTTAAAGGTGTATCACACACTGCACAACAGTTTGTAATACTCAGACAGGATTTTACAACTCTGGAAAGTTATCGCGGCGGCAACTATTTTATCTTTCGTCAAGACGATTGTGAGGTAAACAGTAGAAATACAGCGTTCACGTTACAAAGCAATCCACCAGAAACGTGTGCTTGCATGTATGTGATTGGCCAATGCAGCGCCTTGGCGGATGACGTCACATTGCATTGCCGCAAAAGTTGAGCCTGGTTAAATTTTTTTTGCCGGATTCCCCTGCTTTGGCCCCCACTGCTGCATCGACAGACTGGCTCCATTCAAATGAATAAGAGGGTTACTGTCTGTCTGAATACGGTCTTAGAGGTGCAGTTGGGCGGATTTTATTACCGTTAGACAGAGCCAGGCTAGCGGTTTCCCTCTGTTTCCAGTCTTTATGCTAAGCTAAGCTAACCAGCTTCAGGCCGTAGCTTCATATTTAACTGACACATGAGAGTGGTATCAATCTGCTTGTCTAAATCTCAGCCAGAAAGCGAAAAATATCAAGCTATTGCTTCAATAAGCCAAATACGTTATTAGCAGAGGCACTCCTTATTTCAGGCGAGGTACCTCCACTGTAAAGCACTGCGGGGAACCCTGCATATGTGACAAAATGTCACTTTGAAATGTTTGCAAACAACCAGCAGAGTGCCTTCTACTAGCTGCTAGAAACTAAAATCACTTGAGTAGACTGAGCTCAGGCACCCCAAATAAACTCAGTTATGCGTTTTGTTGGTTCACCTGTGTATGTCTCAGGTCCAACAGATTTAAGGCTTCCTCCTTCACTTAACTGCACCCCTTACCTTTGAACCACCCCTTATTAGCAGCTTCTGTCCACACTCCTTGATGAGTGATTATCAAATTCCTTCCTCAGCCACTGAAAAACTTATCTAAGGCTGATTTCCAGACAGTCAGAGGTGATGTCATTATCAGCCAAACAGAGAAAATGTAAACATAACCTGTACAGTGCAAAATCCTGACCTCATTCTGGGTGTGTGGAGCATGATTGTTAGTTTATCTTTATTCAGATAGTGGTTATAGCCTATGACACCTTATTCATATGCTATCTCCTTTAAAAAAGGTGTTACTATCTGACCACATTAGCCTGCAGCAAACATGCATGTATAGGGCCAGAGAGTTCAAAGATAGCAAACTGAAATAAGCTTCGACAAAGAGACAAAAATCCTCGCCATGTTCCCTGGCATGAATCACATGCTGTTTTTCCCTGCACCTCAGTTTCACCCTCTCTCTCTCTCTCTGCATCAATCTCCCCAGCATTCTCTCTCCTCTTCTCTAGAAAGCTCTAACATGACTCTGGGAGGCAGTTTCCTGTTTGTTGAAGAAGAAGGAGAGATTTCCTCAGAGTGGCCGCTTGCTGGACACAGTGTTCTGCCTTTGCACAATCACAGGAACCCGGGGGGTAGCGGAGAGGGCCTTTGCACTCCAAACGTTTGCAGATGCAGATTCACAAGCAGACACAAACTTAATGGACAAAGCAGAGCATTCTTGCTTGTGCTGATCCAAACGGTGACAGATCACTCATTCAGAAGGGCATGTATATGAGTGCACAAGGGATTAACCCTAATTGTGCATACAAAAGAGCAAGCAACTACTGCACGCGCACACACTTACAAATGTCTGTTTTCTGCATTACACTCTCACCAGTTTTAATTTACTGCTGGTACACTGCAGTGAGGAAATTATGAGTATTCCAGCTGCCCCGTTTCTCCTGGTCTTGAATTTTGGCTGCAGGAACATTATTAGGGCAGATTCTCTTTGTAGACTCTGCTGATTGTGTTACCATCAAATAAACACTGCAGGGATGGCAAGTTGGCAACCCTGCAGTGTTTAGTGCATCTCTCCCAAACACTGTCAGTCTATTAACATCTCCCTCTGATTTGTCTGCTTACTTGTGATTATTTTTATTTTCAGTTAATCTATCACTGTTATAATTAGTCATTATCTCATGTAGCTCACTGAAAGTTATCAGAAAGTAATTTCTTAACGTTTATTCCTCTGATGAAGGGCCATAGCTAAAACATCCTGTTTTAATCAGTAAATAGAGCTAGCCTATATTTTTCTACAGAGCAAATGTTGTGCCTTTTATTTTTCTTGCTGATGGTTTACTTTTTTTGCTAGCAGCAGCTTGTCCTCCATCATGTATTCCCTTTAGGATAATATGAAATGCAGAAAGGGGAAACAAACACATTTTGTGCATGAGGGCTACCCCATAAGAGTTTGGGCACTTTTAAGCTTATAAATAACTCAGGTGATTAATGATCAAATATTACTTATAATCCAATTGTATGGTATTGATCTGTTAAACCATGTTTGTATGGACTGATGAAAGCATGATGATCATTAAAAGACAGACTGCTCAATTATAGCTATCTTTCTTTTGGCAATTCTTATTAAAATCTTGAAATTCTGTATTAACATGGACATATTTAGATTTATTAATGCGGAAACTATAATTTATTTTGCAGTGCTGCCTCTGCCTATTTAAAGATGACACATTATTGCTTTCAGCCTGTCGGCAGCTTTATCTGGCACCATCCAGTAGTGGGTGCACCCACTGTCCGCCTGAGGTGCCAAACACTGTTGACTCCCGAACACACACAGACTAACAACCACAAATACACACACAATTCCACACATCATGAGAGCCAACCTCTCATGATGAAAACATCCTTTGACATGTCTCACCCTCCTGTCCACACAAGGCCAGGCTGAAGCCATCGCTACTTTAGATATCCAGTTACAGAGGGGCACTATGTGTCATCACACAACAGCATTACTAGCACTAGTTAAGAAGACACAGCAGAACACATTCTCATTGTTCGGATTTATACTGGGGTTTTTTTCATAGGGTAGGATCCACTCACTAAATAGCTTAGACAGGAAATAGCCTGCAGCGTGCTTTAAGGTCAGAGGAAGAGAATGCTTGACGTGGAGACAGACAGACATACTTATCCATCACTTACACACAATAATCTATTTTATATGTTTTTAGGTTTGATGCCTGGTTGAAGCTGGGCGTCTAGTGTTTCACAAATGGAGAAGCTCTTACTGCCACTTTATCAACTCGAAGAGAAAGTGAACCTTGCTGTATTGGGCAGAGTATATAACAGCTCGTCCACTTCTGTAGCATATTAGATCTAATCTTTTGCCCTGCAGTTGGCGTCTGAACTCAGCTGCACAGGGGCAAGTAAGACCAGACATGTACTGGGCAGCAAAGGTCCTAGCTAGGGATGCACTAATAAACTGTCATAATTTGATACTGGTTATTGACTAATATTGGCTTTGAAAACCTCATCAGTGTATGCCCAATAATATTTTTAACTGTTGATATATGGCCTGTTGGGAAACTATCATTTTTGTGATTTTATTTTCTAGATGTAGCTTATGCCACATAATACACTGACACGTTTGCACATTTTACAGAGCAAACTCAGTTCCCATACAATAGACATGTCTGAAATCCTTAACCTCTTCTGCATCAGCATTTTTAAGACAACTCGTGCAAAAATGCATACAGGTATCTGTTGATAGTGTGGGAAAATCTCAGACATCAATACTAGCTTCATACATAAATATTGGTGCATCCTTACCCTTGGCCACATGCCTTACTATGTTTTCCAAAACACTCCTGTAATTTAACCCAGATATTGACAGCAGAATAAGATCTTATATTGAAAGAAAGTGACTAGCCCAACTGAGGAAGAGTGAGAAAAATGCATCATCACAAGGCTCGTTGCTGCTGTTTATTTCCCACGTAGATAGTGCTAACACTGCGTAGATGGCTGATTCAGTCTTTTTGGGGAGGACATCTGGTTGGGTTCATCAAGGAAAGCATTCCCCCCACCAGTTTTTATTAACAGTGTCATGTCTTTAAGACCTGGTTGTCAGCCATTAAAAGCAAATGATTCATTCATGAAAGACTATCCTCCTTGTCAACACAGCCAACTGATAAGATTTTTTTGTGTTAGTTTGTATAACATTTCATTGCCATAACTGCTAGAAAGCAAGTTAAGAAAAAGTATGGTGAACGGTTAGAAGTTAAATTATATCTACAAGCCTTGGAAGTCAGGTCAGAAAGACTAAAATAAAGTGTGTTTGCTAGTTAGCTGATGAGCTTCAAATCTGTAAACAACGCTGTAACAACTTCAATACTTGCCTGCCAACTGTTTGATTGGCGAGCTGTTTCATCCGATTGAACTGCTTCTTCATTTTCGGTCCCTTGCCTGTCTATCCTTCCGAAGTTACGGTTCAAAGCCGGGCTTTGGTTTGTCATGAAGTTCACAGGGCCTCTCCCCGTTTTAATTTTCCAAGCTGTCGCTATGACAGGGAAAAACAAGCGAGGGCCATTGAGCCCAAAGCCAATTAAAAATAGTTTGTAGCCTCGCTAGCCCCTAAGCTAGCCTTTCCCAAGTGGAAATTCTAGAGAAAAGTTCCCGTTGGGGGCGACGGCATGATCCGCGAACCTCCTTTTTTGTATGTTTCCGTACATTAAAGTCCCGAAGTAAGCCGTGACTAACTTTCACTGGCTCCAGCGGCTTTTCATGGCTCTTATCGGTTGCTGTCTTGACCGTTAGCCGACGAGCTAACGTTACCGAGCAGGATAATCCGTCGGCCGCTATTTCCCAGAGCAGAGCAGGGAGCCGAGTGAACAGCAGCAGCAGCTCACCTCTGCCCCTGCCAGCACACACACACACACACACACACACACACAGAGAGAGAGAGCGGCAGGAAGTAACGTTGGTGCACCGCAGCATCTACCAGACAGCACCACCTCCCCCTGGACACTGACAGGAGAAACCCACTCACATATGGAGCACTGTACTGATGGAAAACAATCCTTTAATACAATAGAACAAGTGCCATAATGAAAAATAATGACTTCAAATTCAGAATCCAGAGTAACTTTTACTGTACATTAACTTGTCAAAATTATTTAAACACATTAAGTGGTGCAGGTACTCCTGATTGGTTCAACTCTAGCAAAGTAGCATACTTAATAAGGGTTTTTTTGGTTTTGCATGTAAAAACTATATAAGCATCGATTATGCAAAGTGCCTACCACCATCAGATAAGAGTAAAACACGTTTTGCATTGACATTGAAATACTAAATTAAATCTTATTTGAATCCGAAGTGATTTCTTTACTATATATTTATTTTGTTTGGAGAACTTTGTTTTATTTCCTTCTGTACTAAGACTAACAGAATGAACTTTAGGTTATGAGTGGAAGACTCATCCCTCCTTAAAAATATCCTGGCTTTGCATGTATCAACGTCATGGATCATAAGGACCTCTATGAATTCAAAGGACAAACATGAACATAAAAGACCCACAGACCTCAGTAATGCAGTGTAACCCAGCTTCTTTTCATTTCCTGTTTTACATTATGCCAAGCATTTCACCTTACCTATGATGACCCTGTCTTTTGTTCCCTGGGGTATCTGTTCTGTTTTTGTTAAAAAACTTTTTTTTAAGTTAAAAAAAAAACTAAATTAAAGTGCCAGCAAACCCCAACATTTTACTTAAGTATAGGGGTGCACAAAATATCTGCCAGTGTATTGTATACAGGCAACAGTTGCTTAAAATGATGCCAATAATTGCTTGCACACTCTGTAATCAACTCATGGCTGTGCAGTATTATGAGCCGTGAGTGTGTGTCTATATATGTATTTTGATCACAATATCCTATTTTTGTTTAAATATGACAATTACCCATCAAGTTTGAATGAATAATGATAGATTTCTACACACATTTAATCTTACAGAAAAAAGCTTTCAGAGATCCACCTGTAAAAAAAATGCAATGGAAAAATAATATGAGCTCATAACATTGAGTGATTGCAGACACATTGAAAAAGCAAAAACTGCTGTGAAAATGATCAAATATGTGTAAAAAAATATATATATCATGCATCCGAATTAAAAAAGCAATGTTACTTTATATCAAAAGACCGCACACAGTAATAATGGACCACAAGTCAGATTTAATATTATAATATGTTGTATAGTCCCTGGATTAAAATGTGACACATTTTATCATTGAAATGAATTCCAATTATACAGAGGGCCTTTTACTTTGCTATATCTGAGACCAAAAACCCAGATTTCCATTCTTATTGTTTCTCCCCCATGTGGATTCTCAAATGGATTTTTAATAAAGCAGCTTAAGTTGCTTCCACAAGTAGGACAAGTCTTTCTCTCTTTCATGTGACTTTCTACATGCTGCATCGGCTTCTCTGAGGAATTCAGACACACTCCTCAGATGCCACATAGGAATTCTTGATTATCTGAGTTGAAATGAGGCGTCCTCAATGAAGTTGGTTTTGTAATGTTAGAATTTCCCACACAATCTGCAAGGAAATGTGTCAGAGTGGCTTTGGATTCCATATTTCACATGGGACTTAATGGATGTCCTGTCACTGTTCTGCACCTTTTCAATGTTTCCCCCCTCTGTAAATCTCTTTTTTTAACTCCCCAAAGTGTGATCCCACACCACTCTCTGTTTTAACTTTTATCATCCTTGCTGTCTCCGCTCTCATCCTCAGAATAAAACAGATGAGAGTGGTTGGCTGGTTCTGGTGCCTCTTATTCAGGCGCATATTTCATTGATTCAGTTGGGTTTCTGACTATTCTGAAGAATCATTTTACCTCCATTTTCCAAATTCTGAATTTGGTTAAGATTCCTACTACCAGAGACAACAAGAGGGGTAAATAATATAATATAATTTGTAAATTTCTTTTTGTAATCATAATCACTACCATCTATCTGTACAGTAGGTTTAATGACTATATTTGTCAATTTCAGGTAAAAGTCAACCAGTGCAAGGCTAAACGGGCCTAATTCTGTCTACCAAAAGATGATGCTCATTGTAAACACAGTAATGTGCACCTCAGACATAATGGAGGAGGTGAAATGGACTTAAAATTTGCCACATAAAAACACTACTGAGATTGTGTAGCGCTTTGCATTTAGTACTATGTATATTTTACTTTGTAAAATGTGATAAAATGATGACTTTTAATCTGAAAAATGTTAACCGGAAGTGTCAGCTGGTCGGAGTTGTCCACATATTTCTAGCTCCGTGCAAGTTGTTAGCCAAAAAATATTATTCCCTCGTTAAACACTGCTTATTTTAATTTAACTCGCAGTTTATTTACTACACACAAGTACTTCAGCAACCCGACTATGCTCAGAGTTTTATTGTTCTTCCTCCCCGTTTTGTTCAATAAGCCCACCTGTCAAATTGAGCTAGCCAGTTAGCTTGTAGCTAGCCAGTGTCAAGCTGGTGATCGAGATTTTTCAACGCTTACAGTTTTAATGTTGACTACATAACGCTACGACAGGGATCATTAATGGCAGCTCGGCAACCCTTCACAGACACGGATACTGCCGATGAAGCAGTGAGGGCGACCTGTGACGATGCAACCATATGTAAAAGGTAACAGCCGGATATGCAGTAGCAAAGTTCATTATTTAACGTTACAAATATAGCTTTAATTGTATCATGTTAAGGTCACCTAAGTTGAAGAAGTAAAGGAGTTATTTGCATATCAAAGGTCATGCTGCGTGAAACAATTAACCCATTTAACGTAGCTAACATTAAATGGAAGGCTACATCTCAGTTATATTTGACCACAAATCCCCACATTTCCTCCTAGCTAATTGTTGATGTTTTCAATCAATGTTGTAGCAACAGAGGAACATGGTCGTCCTGAAAATATTGTTTTTAATTTTAGCCCTGGTTTGCTAGTTGTCTTCTCTAGCCACACCTTGGCTCTCAACAGTTTCACAGTGGGGAGGTAGTGTATTACACTCTGCTGCCCATGGTTTATTATGGGGCAGTTTGTGGGACATGTATGGATCAGACCATACAGTATGGAGCAGAAATCTGCACAGATCTATAGAGCTGGGTCTTGATTCTTTGTGGAGTCAGCAGTACTAGCAACATTTTCGCATTTCAGGGTGTCATTTGATTCAATAATAATATCAAAAATGTTTTTGCTTTAGAGCTTTAATTATGTATGTCACCTCCTCATTAAATGTATCACTGTATACTAGGTTTGCTACCAGTAAAAGCTACTGGAAGGACCCCTATATCCAGTATTTCGCACGATCTGTAGGGGAGCGGAAGGCACCTGAAATCAATAGAGGTTAAGTGAGACTGTCCCTTCTTTTACACACATTTTTACTTTATTAAAAAGAAACTCTTTAACTCGGTGAGAGGAATCATGTGGTATAACTCATAATATTTATAAGCGGCAGTACAAGTCACAGCATCATACATAGTCTAACATAGTCTGCAGCAAGTGCCTCATAAGCACTGTACTGTAGAGTTGAAAAAATGTGTGCAGTGTACAGAGTGATGATGACTTATAAGATGACTATCCATATAACCAGATATTAACACCTCATTTTACAATGTGGTTAGTGAGGAGATGTCAGCAGTCAATTCTCACACTCACACAGTCGTAATGTTTACAAAGTCTGCCATATTTGTGATCTTGTACATTTTGTTAGTATTTTAAATGCTACATTGCAAAGTCACATTGCAAAAACATTGTGTGTGTTTTATTAGCTTATTTAACTGTCCTCTTATTTCATTTGACAGGTTATTATGCCCGTGTTCGAGGAGTTAACCATCTCCTTGATGCGTTTATAAGGAAAGCAGAGTGTGACTGTCAAGTAATCAACGTGGGTGCTGGACTGGACACCACGTTTTGGAGACTTAAGGTTTGCAGCATTGCAGCTCACTGCCAGCGCTCTGGTCTAAATGTGATTCCCCATAGGTCTTTTGATATATTTTTTTTGTGTGTGTGTGTTTATAGGATGAAAACCTCATGCCACGGAAGTTCTTTGAAGTTGACTTTCCAACTGTTGTGGCCAGGAAAATACACAATATTAAGTAAGACAACCATGCTTTTATTATATTTATTATAATTGTTAGTATTATAGTTTATTTTTATACCCCATACCATGTTCCATACATGAACCAGAGCAGCCATACGCTCCCCTTACAGATAAGAACATCTGGCTTTGATGGTTATACTGTAGGCCGCCACTGTTGTGGCGGCCTACGGGCCGAACAGCAGTGCAGAGTACCAGGCCTTCTTGGAGTCCCTGGGAGGGGTACTAGACAGTGCACCGCCCGGGGACTCCGTTGTTCTACTGGGGGACTTCAACGCCCACGTGGGCAACGACAGTGACACCTGGAGAGGGGTAATCGGAAGGAACGGCCCCCCTGATCTGAACCCGAGCGGTGTTCAGTTGTTGGACTTCTGTGCTAGTTACAGTTTGTCCATAACTAACACCATGTTCAAGCACAAGGGTGTCCATCAGTGCACGTGGCACCAGGACACCCTAGGCCGGAGGTCAATGATCGACTTTGTTGTCGTATCATCTGACCTCCGGCTGCGTGTCTTGGACACTCGGGTGAAGAGAGGGGCGGAGCTGTCAACCGATCACCACCTGGTGGTGAGTTGGATCCGCTGGCGGGGGAGGAAGCCGGACAGACTTGGCAGGCCCAAGCGTATCGTGAGGGTCTGCTGGGAACGTCTGGCGGAGCCCTCTGTCAGCAGGGTCTACAACTCACACCTCCGGGAGAGCTTCTCCCAGATCCCGGAGGAGGTTGGGGACATTGAGTCCGAGTGGACCATGTTTTCCACCTCCATTGTCGATGCGGCGGCTCGTAGCTGTGGTCGCAAGGTTTCTGGTGCCTGTCGCGGCGGCAATCCCCGAACCCGGCGGTGGACGCCGGAAGTAAGGGATGCCGTCAGGCTGAAGAAGGAGTCCTATCGGGCCTTGTTGGCTCGTGGGACTCCCGAGGCAGCTGACGGGTACCGGCAGGCTAAGCGTGCTGCAGCCCGTGCGGTCGCAGAGGCAAAAACTCAGGACTGGGAGAGGTTCGGAGAGGCCATGGAGGAGGACTATCGGTCGGCCTCAAAGAAATTCTGGCAAACCGTCCGACGGCTCAGGAGGGGAAGCAGTGCTTCACCAACACCTTGTACGGTGCGGGTGGAGAGCTGTTGACCTCGACTGGGGATGTTGTCGGACGGTGGAAGGAATACTTTGAGGATCTCCTCAATCCCGCTGTCACGTCTTCCGAAGAGGAAGCGGAGGCTGGGGACCGGAGGCGGACTCATCCATCACCCTGGCCGAAGTCACTGAGGTTGTTGGCAAGCTCCTTGGTGGCAAGGCTTGGGGTGGATGAGATCCGTCCTGAGTATCTTAAGTCTCTGGATGTTGTGGGACTGTCTTGGCTGACACGTCTCTGCAACATCGCGTGGCGGTCTGGGACAGTGCCTCTGGACTGGCAGACCGGGGTGGTGGTCCCTCTGTATAAGAAGGGGGACCGGAGGGTGTGTTCCAATCACAGAGGGATCACACTTCTCAGCCTCCCCGGTAAGGTCTATTCCAGGGTACTGGAGAGGAGAATTCGTCCGATAGTCGAACCTCGGATTCAGGAGGAGCAGAGTGGTTTTCGTCCCGGTCGTGGAACACTGGACCAGCTCTATACTCTCCATCGGGTGCTCGAGGGTTCATGGGAGTTTGCCCAACCAGTCCACATGTGCTTTGTGGATCTGGAGAAGGCATTCGACCGTGTGCCCCGGGGCGCTTTGTGGGGAGTGCTCTGGGAGTATGGGGTCCGGGGCCCTTTGCTAAGGGCTGTCCGGTCCCTGTATAACCGGAGCAGGAGCTGTGTTCGCATTGCCGGCAGTAAGTCAGACCTGTTCCCGGTGCATGTTGGACTCCGCCAGGGCTGCCCTTTGTCACCGGTTCTGTTCATAATTTATATGGACAGAATTTCTAGGCGCAGTCAGGGGCCGGAGGGTGTCCGGTTTGGGAACCACAGGATCTCATCTCTGCTGTTTGCAGATGATGTCGTTCTGATGGCTTCTTCAAACCGGGACCTGCAGCATGCACTGGGACGGTTTGCAGCCGAGTGCGAAGCAGCTGGGATGAGAATCAGCTCTTCCAAATCTGAGGCCATGGTTCTTGACCGGAAAAAGGTGGTTTGCTCTCTTCGCGTGGGTGGGGAGTCCTTGCCTCAAGTGGAGGAGTTTAAGTATCTCGGGTCTTGTTCACGAGTGAGGGACGGATGGAGCGTGAGATTGACAGGCGGATCGGTGCAGCGTCTGCAGTGATGCGGGCGCTGTATCGGACCGTTGTGGTAAAGAAGGAGCTGAGTCGAAAGACAAAGCTCTCGATTTACCGTCAATCTACGCTCCTGCCCTCACCTATGGTCATGAGCTTTGGGTAGTGACCGAAAGGACAAGATCGCGGATACAAGCGGCCGAAATGGGCTTCCTCCGCCGAGTGGCTGGGCGCTCCCTTAGAGATAGGGTGAGGAGCTCAGTCACACGGGGAGCTCGAGTAGAGCCGCTGCTCCTCCACGTCGAGAGGAGCCAGCTGAGGTGGCTAGGGCATCTGATCCGGATGCCTCCTGGACGCCTCCCTCGGGAGGTGTTCTGGGCATGTCCCACCGGGAGGCGGCCCCGGGGAAGACCCAGGACACGCTGGAGGGACTATGTCTCTCGGCTGGCCTGGGAACGCCTCGGGATCCCCCCGGAGGAGCTGGAGGAAGTGTCTGGGGCGAAGGAAGTCTGGGAGTCCCTGCTTAGACTGCTGCCCCCGCGACCCGGCCCCGGATAAGCGGAAGAAGATGGATGGATGGATGGATGGATGGACATTATGCAATATGTTACTGCTTCAACATGCATATTAATTTCTAATTTAAGCTTTAGTTAGTTAGTATAACTGTCTTAAGGACTACATTAAGCAGCATAAGTGAATGATGTTTTTTTTTTTTCCTTCTCTGGCTTTGGTATTGCAATGTGGGGTTGACATCTGTAGAGGGAGACAAAAGTAACATCTCTACATTTACAGCTGTTCAAGGAACAGTGGCAGTGCATTATTACTGTATGTTATCAGTACATGATCATTACAGGATGTCTATTATTTATTTTATGTCTGTTGTATATAAATGATAACTACCAGTATTCAGATTAAGCTATAAAAATAGTTCAGTCAGAAATATCTTGTATACTGCAGTAAGTGCAAAATAACCACAATTACTACTATGGAACCTAAGCTAACAAAATACAAATAATGTAAAAAATAAATAAATAAATATCTGGGTTCTTTTCTGTTGATAAAAGCGTAAAACTTTTAACATCATGTACACATGCTGTTGAATTGTATTGCATTATAATGAGTTTCTAATATATAGTCTACTCTCATTGATATAAATGTGGTGAAAAAAATATTAGGAACAAATGACCACACCTCTACAACAGTTTCAACAAAAACTGAATATTCTAAACTTTATGATAGTAGGATTTATTGCAGGACTTTTGTATTAGGCTGTGTTACTTTTAGCTAGGTGTGCCTAATAAACTAACAACTGAATATATATCCTGTATATATGTATAGATTATATATACTAGCAACTGAGTATACATGTATGTAATCTAGACATATATACAATGGTTTTTGGAGCTTTTGTAGCAGAGAACGAATAGTGTAGCATATAAAATGCCTGATGGTAGTGCAGCTTTATGTTGATTGTTGACAGGCAGTTTTGGTTATGAACTCTAATGGTGTTTTTTTTTTTTTTTCTTTGATTAGGACAAAACCGCCCCTGTCCAAACCCCTCATCGAAACCCACTCTACAGACTCTTTACTACTAGGTAATGAACAAAAGTTACAGTCATTACATGACATGTCTATGTAGTTTCGGTAAAAATACTTTTCTTGTCAGAAAATCTTTCTGTGCGTCTGTTTAGTATCTTTTCCAACTTCCTTACAGTGTATGTTTGTGTTTTCATTTACTCAGATGCCCACAGCCTTGACTCTGATCGTTACTGTATCATTGGGGCAGACCTCAGAGACATCTCTAATATGGATGAAAAACTGAAGAAGTTCCAACTTAATCCAGAGTGTGTGAATATATATTTTCCTCATCTCGGTTTCATCTCAATTTTATATATTCATACTAGTCATGCTGAGCAAATGATTTAGTTTAGGAAGAAAGCGCAAGTTAACCTGAGGTTGTTATTATTTTGGTCTCTGTCAGTTGTCATTTGTTTTCCCAGCATGTCTTAAGAAATCCAAGAATTGAAGCTTATCTCTGTATTTTCTGACTGTGAGTAACTCTAGATAACGGAGTCACTCGACAGAATGTCTGTATGGCTGTAATGCAGATATAATGTCTGACGTCAGGAGCCTGATTTGAAAGGATACTCCACCCAAAATGTATGTTTTGAGTATCAAACACTCAACCCCCCGTGGACTTGAAATGTGGCTGTACGCTGTACGTCATAGTTTCGCTAACATATTGCTAAATATGCTACTTCAAGGAGAATGGTAGCATGACATGTAAGTGTATATTACCAAATTCTGAGAAGTTTCTGTGGAGGTTTTGATCATTTGTTCCATTGTGAAGGAGCAAACGACAAACTCTTTAAAGCCACCTTTTAAACTTGAATTTACTGTAAAAGATTTAGGGTGGAGTATCATTTTATCGGTAGTAGTGGACCAACACACATCACTATTTTATAGTAGGATGTTGGATGGCACAGGCATCCTTTTTTGTACAATAGGATGTTTTTCTATGGCAAGGATAGCTTAAACTCCTTCACCTGACATGTTATTACCTTTATTTATCCAGGGAAGTTTGACTAAGAGCGAGGTTCTCTTTTTCAGGTAGCTGCCGGGTGTGAATGTGTAAATGTAGGTTGTTCAGTCTTTATTGTTTAAGAGCAAGGGTCATTACTGTTTTGTATTCTGCCTAATCACACTAAAGGTTGGAGTGAACATGTAATATTCCTCTGTGAATATAATATATTTTATAGTGTAAGTAGTTTTAAGATCACAGAGTATGAAGACTCCAGAGAGAAGCAAATCATGAGTGTAATGGCTGCTTATCTTTGTGCCTTTGCTGATAATTACCATTAGCAATCAGCAAGATATCTCAAAAACATTACACATTTCAATCATTTAGTGGAAAGGAAATAGCTTTGGTGTCTCTCCTGATCCAAGACATTTTCAACATTGCAAGATTTTTGAACAGTTTCACTGTTTTCTACTGTGCTTATCTGAATGAAAAAAAATATGTACGCTATGTTTACTTGCATATCTGGATCTGGATATCTGGATCCAGATAACTGAAATTAAATGAAATGTAATTAAAATAACATATTTGGAGGATTGTTTGGCCTTTGTAGAGGTACAGTCTCTCTGAGTACTTTCTAGTTATGTTGTTGTGGTTAAGTGTACTGTTCTCACTCCCAGATTACCCACATTGCTCCTGTCAGAGTGTGTGCTGGTCTACATGACGCCCTCCCAGTCCTCCAATCTAGTTCACTGGGCTGCAGAAACCTTCCACACTGCCATGTTCATCACCTACGAACAGGTAAACAAGAAAAATGACTTCATCCCAATTCAGCAGAAGAACACAGTTGTTGGCTTCTGTTATCCATGTCACAACTTAATCAAGTATCTGCATTTTCTGTTTATATAAAAGCACTTTTATGTGGCTTTTGTGGATTATAGATGTAAATACACAATAATTAGAAATTAAGTACTTGCATTTTTAAAAAGAAATTAAATTAAGAAATTAAGTACTTGCATTTTTTAAAAAGATTTGCAATAGTTGCAAAAATTGTAACTGAATTTACAATTTTTGCAACTATTGCAAATCTTTTTAAAACTAAAGTATTCCTCATCGATAAAAGTGGCTTCAACACACTTGATATGAAATTAGACATTAGATTTGACAATTTGTACCAGGCAAGGTATTCGAATAGACAGAAGTAGTATACAGTATGTGTGTTTGAGCTGAGATTTAATAATGTAGCCTTGATCTGTGTATCCAGGTGAACATGAGCGATCGATTTGGCCAGGTGATGATCGAGAACCTGCAGCGTCGCCAGTGCACCCTGGCAGGAGTGGAGGCCTGCCAGTCTCTGGACACTCAGGTAACCTCCAGCGCTCAACTCAATATTTCACAACCAAGACACCAAATAAGTCTTGTAAACTTAATTTAGGAATATTTTGAGTTGAGTGGCTTTGTGGGGCCAGTAACCTGCCCAAGTCCAAAATGTAAGAATGATTTGTACACTCTGTCATGAAGATCTGTTGCTTGTTGTACCGTTTTAGTTCTTTGTTGTTGTTTTTTAACAATAAACAAATGTGAAATATTTGAATGTGTATTGTTTGCAGAAGGAGCGGTTTCTAAAGACTGGCTGGGAGCATGCTGACGCTCTGGACATGATGACGGTGTACAGTATGCTGCCCCAGGATGATGTGGCAAGGTAATGCAGGCAAAACATCACTCAGCATGCCAAAAGTACCACTTAGACCTCCATTATACCCAGTTGTACGAAAACTGCAACATTTGTCGGATATACGCTTTACACAATTTCCTTCTCACCACAGCTGTCACATCCTCAACTTGTGCTCTTCTATCATATGTGATTGTTCAAAGGGATGCTTTGTCACCATCTGTTGATAGAGCAGTGTGAGCTTTAAGGGACACTCCACTGATTTTTACACATGAAGATCAGTTGACTCATCACAAGGGGTGCTACTTATCCTGTGAAACCAGTTGTATAATGTCGTCAGTGGCTCTGAGGGACCTTTCGTCAGAGAAAACAACCCTGATGATGTCATCAGATGTTGTCTCAGCTTTGGCTTGGAGAGGACAGTTTTTTTTTAACAGAAGACCAGCGTTATGAACTGATGGGTAGAGTTTGAAAGAAGTGGGCATTTACCAGGCAGAGGGTCCAACGAAAGATGTTACAGAGTTGCATTATGGGAAGTGTAGCATCCAGATGTTTGAAGCTTGAACCGTAGGAACTCTGCTGCGTCAGTTTTGGCTATTCTTTTTAAAATATGTCTGTCGCTAGTCCCTCGAATTTGTAGAAGTCTTGTACGGTATACAAAATCACTGGAATACCCCTTTACTGTTAGCACTTTTCATGTTGATGAGTTAGTGTTATTAATGGTTGATGACTTTCATTGACTTTGATCAACAACCAGTAGGAATTGAAACAACACTGATAAAACAAACCCTGTCCCATCCCCTTCTGTGAAACAAACAAAAGAACTCACATTTTCACATTGGAGGAAGGTCAGTTAGAAGCTTGAGTGTTGGTGCATCAATTGCAAACACTGCAGAATTAGTGTATTGTCAATATGCCAAACCTTAGAAACCTGCATTAAAGCTGAATGGAAGACAAATACTGAATGAAAAATACCTAACACTAAAAAAAAAGAACATTATGAGCATCAACAAATTAGTATGTGTTTTTAAGGTGTTTTCTGGTCATTTGGCCTCCTTCTGTATATAGTCTGATATGAAAGATCATATTCTAAGATGAAAATGTTGAATAGATGAAATTCCTCATTTCTTTTATTTCTTTCAGAATTGAGCGTCTGGAGTTCCTGGATGAGAGGGAGCTGTTGCAACAACTTCTTCAGCACTACAGCATCTGCTGGGCCACCAAGGACAAACTCAATTTGGGTAATGCACAATTATGTTACAGTTTATTTAAATTAATGGGTTTGTTAGCTTGGAAATATGAAACTACGACTGCTCACTTCCAGGATCATCTGTGATCACTATGGCGCCATGCTCTCCTTTAGTTTATTTACTTAGTGCTGCTCATGTGTTACATTTTTCATATTTCCACCCAGTTTGAATGTCTGTTGTGGTCATTTACAAGTGCAGGACATGTTCTGTTTCCTCAGGTCTGTCACAGTTGGCATTTTGAGTGTGAAACTGCTCCACTGTTGGACATGCTTTACATGTGTGTACGCCAAAATCACCAACAAGAGAAGGTGTGTAAAGGGAGACATTGGGAAAGAGGAAGCCTTTATTCTCCCTCAAGCCCTCGTCTGGGAGCTGTTCTGGCGTGAAAACTCCCTGTATCAGCAGAATGTGATTACATGAGCGTCTTTTGTAACCCAGTATGTGTTGAAGATAAGAGAGAATTATGTTGAGAGCTGTGAAGAGGTTTGTCACTACACTGGCACTGAATAACCAACTGTAAGATGGATCAGATTAGTTTTTTTGCTTACAGACATATTTTGTCTGTGACTACGCAATCACATAAAATGAGTATCTGCTCCCCTGTGTTGGAGATTAACGCATGTATGAAGTTTGAAGAATTTCAGATGTCATATATTTGTCCTTGTCTGATTTTTATGTGCTATTTTGATTTTATTTATTATTCGATTGTACTTCCCGGACACATTTTCTTACAAAACATACACGCATGCAATAGAACTAGTGTCAAACTGCAAGAAATCCATTACATGCAACTACTGGTTAATTTACATCTGCCCATAAAATGTTTTCTATTCTTGAGCTTCGAACAGCAAAGCGGACATGACAGATTAGTTTGTGATAGATTATATTTGATGAATGCTGTTTAAGTGCAGTTGAATAAAAATTTCCTTTTGTGTAAGACCGTGTTGCTCTGTTCATTAATGTACTATGTTGTGGACTTCATATCAGATTATCACTTGGGTTATCTGCAGTGGGAGGGACAAGCTGAGGAAAGATGTATCACTATAATAAGTTGTATGATTGTGTGTATTTAGCTGTACTGTATGTACTATAAAATGGATTGTGCTGTAAGGCCCATTCATAGAGAAATCAAGATTATAATGAGCATTTTAAATAGGCATCCATAAGCTATTAACGATCTTATATTCAGCTATTCTCAGAATTTAAAGCGGCTTTAATCCATATTTTTATATTAACGGATCATGTGACTACTTGGGTTTGCTTGTAATGAAGAACCCACAGTGAATTATCATCTGACTCTGTAGTTTTCCTTAGTTCTGCTATACTTTGTAGCATTTTTCAGATTTCATTTGGTTTTCCAGCTCGCAACTTCACTGTTTTGGTTGACTCTCACCGCTCTCATCACTGTTGTTTCCAGCGGGAGCAGGCAGTTCTTCGCGAAATATGTTGAACAACCGATTCTACGCTTCTTTCCTCTAAAGGCAGACTGACAAAGTTAGCACTAAGTACACATAATCAAGTACTGTACTTTAGTACAATTTTGAGGTACTTGTACTTTGAGTGTTTTCATTTTATACTAGTTTACTACATTTCAGAGGGAAATATTGTAATTTTTACTCCACCACATTTATTTGACAGCTTTAGTTACTCGTTAGTTATTTTTCAAATTACAATGTTCATTTAAAATAGGAAGGTTATATCACAATTGTCCCTAGATAGATTAAACTGACCTTTCATGGTAACGAAATAGTTTAGTTACTTTGCAGATTTAGATTATTAATAGAAAATATAAATCAGCTAATGAATTATTATATATCATAGGTTAAGTAATTAAAATTAACCCCACATTTACCAACATTAAAGTGATAAACACATTAATGCATCACTAATTATTATCCAGTAATATATGATTCTGAAATGGACCATTCTGTATACAAGGAGTACTTTTAATGTTGGTACTTTAAGTATATTTTGATGCTAATACTGAGTATTTTTTCACTGTAGTATTGCTATTTTTACTTAATTGAAAGATCTGAATACTGGTCAAAAAAATCAGTTATTGCAGGTTTAACATTAAAAAAACCCAAGTTTACACACTCTTCAGGTGTATTAAAATGATTTTACTGATAGAAAACTAAAAGATGTGGTTTCAGTTAAACACAACACACAAGATGCATCTTTGAGCAGTATGTGCAGCCCTGCCTGGCTGAGCTGTTTGGGACGAGCCAGTTTGTGTTTGTGGGGTGTGCGTCTGTTATTGTGAATGTGGGGACAGGTGGTGTCATCCAGCCTGCTGTGGCGCATGGACTGGCGTTGGGAGTGCTGATTATGGTGCATGACACTGAATTTTGTTGTGTGTTTTAAATGCTTGACATTGTATGTTTTTGAGCTAACTGATAATTTCTTGTCTTTACAATATTCGGAAGATCTCCATGATATTTTGGTAGTTTGTTCTTTATGCCCCACCAAAATCATGTGTAGAGCCAATGACCACATCAAGTCTTATTTAAAGTGAATTTGCCTTAACATGTGAGTGATTTTACTGCAATTTAGACATCATCAGGTAAATTGGCAACCACAGTTGAGTGGGCTATAGTTTCAAATAGTTTCATATGATTTTCTGTCACAGACTTGTTCTATTTGATACAACAAAGTTGGTACAAATACAAGAATCAGAAATTCTTTATTGATCCCCCAGGGGAAACTCTTTAGTTACAGCTGCTCACTATCACGTCAATGCACACTTGAGAATATAAGGAATAGAAGTACTAAGCAAATCAAAATATAATACGCTATAATACAGGTAAGATAAATTAAGTACAAAGTGGACCCTGCGGTGTCTCTGAGCGTCTACCTGTGTGGACGGATGGAGCTTCCTCTGCTGGTGCCTTATGTCCTAGCTCAAATATTGGGAGGAATAACTGATGCTTTTTTGGCCAAGGTAAGAAAAACTATGGAAGCCCAATTCTGCCAGGAAAAGAACACACACACACACACACACACACACACAAGTTGATAAGTTCATGATAAAAATACTCATGGCAAGTCAAAATTTTAATGTACATAGTCAAAATTATCAAACTCATGAGATATTAAGTGAAAATATAAGATAATAAATCAAAATTTAGACTTACTATCTCTTAATTTTGACTTAGTAAATCAACATTTTCAAATAAGTTAAAATATTAGATAAATCAAAATCTTGACTTACTATCTCACGATTTTGACTTAGTAAGACAAATGTTTTAGTATCTCAAAATCACACAAATTTGACATAGTAGGTCAAAAGTTTGACTTAATATCTGAAGTTTGACTCAGTAAGTCAAAATTTTGACTTATCTCATTATTCTCATGCTCATTATATCTCATTATTTACTTATCTCAGACTTTTTTGTTAATCCTGGAAGCACTTGGCCTTTATTTCCTGGCATGCTTTGTTGGGTAGGAAAAAAAAGGTGTAAATAAATGAAAATTCACTCCAGTCAAGTTTATTATGCACTGAATGATATTCAATATGTTTTACTTTCAGGCGATGTATATAATATGTATGCTGCTTCCCTTGGAGGAGCATTTGACGTAGTCACCAATGAGCTGGGTAACACCACTCTGGCAGAGATGATAATGACCCTGTTCCTTACCACGGTGGTGTGCCGTCAGCAGCCGAACCCGCTCATCGTAGGCTCCTTTCTGTCTCTTTGTGGTCGTTTTACTTCTCTTTGTGGTCATTTTGCATCTCTTAATGGTCGTTTTGCATCTCTTTGTAGTCATTGTCTGTCTCTTTGTAGTTGTTTTGCATCTCTCTGTATTAATTTTGCATCTCTTTGTAATTGTTTTCTGTCTCTTTGTGGTTGTTTTGCATCTCTTTTTAGTCAGTTTGTGTCTCTTTGTGGTAATTTTGTTTCTCTTTGTGGTTCTATTGCATCTCTTTGTGATCAATTTGAGTCTCCTTGTGGTCATTTTGTGTCTCTGTAGTGGATCCCTGTGCCTGTGCCCGATAGGCCCATTCAGTAATCCATCCATGTTCTTAACATGATATTAAATCATGTGCTCAGTGCTGTTGTTAATGACCAATAATGATCAGTTCACTTACTGAAGTATCACACTTTTGCAGGTTGTTGTTTGGTGACCAGAAGACTCGAGTTGCGTTGAAGTGAATGTCTAATTTATTAAAGAGGAACCGAGAGAAGACACCCCAACTGACTTGATGACAGCTTTTCCATTTCGATGTTCATACATTACTAAACAATTGACTGTAATATTTAAATTTGTTAGCAAAATGTGTGCAAATATATTTGTCCTTGGATCAGCTATAATTGTTGGCTCCTTCTCAATGACATGTTTGTATTTCATGATTCAATAAAGTGTCTGATATGATAGTGATCTGATAGCTACTCCTAACTTGGACTTGTTTGATAACTTCTGCAAAAAAGTCCAGAGACATTTGATAATAAAGTATTTTTGTTCTCATTGTTTGGGTCAAAGTCTTGAATGGAAAACCATGCTCTGATAGCTTTATTACAAGACGATTCAAGGACAGTGCACTGCATTGTACAATAAAGCTAGATTAGAATCATAAACTGTTGCCCTTGGATCAACTGAAACAGTGCAGTAAGTTACAAAGACAAGCTTTCTAAAAACAGATATATTCCAAGACTAGACATATACTGTGAATATATTGGTAGAAGGATGCTTTAGACCTCCTGCCTGTGGCGACCCCTGAAAGGGAACAGCCAAAAGGAAAAGAAGAAGAAGACATATACATCCTAAAAAAATAGATGATGATGGTTATAATAATGATGAAGATGCATCATCAGCCCTGTACACCCATGCCAACCTATCCATCCACTTAATGTACAGGAGCAACACTGTAGCAGTCGCACATAGAAATTGCATATAACATTTTTTTTGGCTACTTAATATACTGTTTATACTTATTTCCTTTAAACAAGTGAAAAATCAGTGCAGTAAAAATATTT
This sequence comes from Siniperca chuatsi, assembly GCF_020085105.1. NCBI lineage: Eukaryota > Metazoa > Chordata > Actinopteri > Centrarchiformes > Sinipercidae > Siniperca > Siniperca chuatsi. The sequence continues at coordinate 16,906,184 of NC_058061.1, forward strand.
CAAATTATTTTTACTGCACTGGTTTCATCTTTAACAATGTGAATTTATAAAGTTTTGTTAAGTGAAATCTTAATCTGCGAAGTGACTTGTAACTCTATGTTAAATAAATGTAGTGGAGTAAAAAGTACACCATTCCCTCTGAATTGTGGTACAGTTGAAGTAAAAAGTAGCACAAAATGGAAATATGCAAGGGAAGTACAAGTCTCAAAATCATACGGTACTGTCAAATATACTTGGTAAATGTACTTAGTTACTCAAGTACTCTGTCTAATATAATCTTATATCCACATGAGTGTGACACACTTAGATGTGTAGAGTGTAGAATGCATGAAGGCACTGACCCATATTGAGAAGTGTAAAGTCTGAGCCAGGGCTATCTTATCTATCTAGGCTACAGTCGGGTTACTCTAGGTATGCCTGTGCATCCAAGTAAAGAAATGATGATGATGAATAAAGCGGTCAGCCTTAAACAGCTCATGTCTTGTTTGGAACCTTCTCGTCCCTTTTACAAAAAGTCGGTTTGAGGACTCCGAGGACTGGATTACCTGGCCTGACTCCACCTGAAGACGGAGCTGGGGAGGTGTCAAGGAACCTGTTTGGGTGGGGATTGTATTGATATAATGAATCTGAGTAGTTGATGTTTTATGACCTGTGATGCAATTCCAGGTTCAGTGTGCCAGCTACTGGTGATGATTAGTGCCCTTGACTTTATAATCTGCAGACTGGGTCGGGTGCAGCTGCTGGAGGTGCAGACTGAGAGTTACAGAAGTCTCTTATAGGCAAAAATCAAACAAGCAACAATGGGAATTGAGAAAATGGAAATGGAAGACACAGACTCTACTCTGATGCAGAAGGGCAAGAAGCCGCCTGTATCCAAACCTCCCAACAAATACGAGACACTGTTCCAGCCCTGCCTGGCCGAGATAGTGGGGACCATGTTCTTCGTTTTCATTGGCTGCGTGTCTGTCATTGAGAACGTGCCAGCAGCTGGACGGCTGCAGCCAGCCCTGGTGCATGGACTGGCTGTGGCAGTGATGGTGGCGGTCATGGATAACATCAGGTAATTTGTGTAAAGAATGGAATGAAATAGAGTCAGATGATGTGTTGTCTTTGCTACATAATAATCAACCTCATCCATTTGGCAGAAGCATGTATTTTGAGTAGAAATGCAGATTCTGATCTCACCTTTTCTCTGCTGCTTCTCTGCCTCCAGTGGCTCACATTTCAACCCTCCCTTCACTATCGCCATCTACCTGTGTGGAGGCATAGACCTGAGGATGGTGGGGCCCTACCTCGTCAGCCAGCTGATTGGAGGAGTGCTGGGAGCTGGAATGTCCAAGGTCAGTTGAAAGTGATCTGCACAATATTTTGAAAGGATGCATGTCAGGGCTTTTGCACACACTTAAACATATAAAATCTAATTAAAAGTGACCCTAAAGTCCTTAATGACGCATTTCATAGATGATGACCCCTGCACAACGCTACTTGAACGCCACAGGAGCAGCGTTTGATATCATCAAGTCAGAAAGCCAGCTGTCTGGAGCCATCTTTGGGGAGGTGGCCATGACCTGCTTGATCACTATGGTGGTGCTGCTGGTGGCGGTCAACGGCAAAACGAAAACCCCGCTGGCTCCTTTCCTAGTGGGCTGTACTGTCATCATTAACATCCTGGCAGGGTGAGATAAAAGGGCGTGATGTGCGTCAACAGTGTATTGTGTCTGCCCTGTGTTAGAACATTTGATTTGAAAGTTACCAGCTCCAGTCAGTCGCTACTGGCCACATTCACTCTCAGATCCAGCTTCACAGTGCGCACAGCAGCCCACGGATGATAACTGACATTTCATTCAAAGTAAAAAAAATAAATTAAATAAAGTTCCTAAATAAAGTTTCCCTAAATGAAATAGTGACATGAAAATAAAATAAGGAAAATTACGACATTACAAACGTCGATATTTATCATTTATCAAGAAGTTTAACATTGAAGTATGTTTTCGGCCAAAAACATTAAGGACATTAAAAGTGTGATGTATTTAGCCTGTATTGTTATTTATTATATTTGAAGGAGTTATCTTTATTAATTTAATCTTGTCCAAATGCATATTTGTTTTTGCAAATTTCTACATTATTAAAGGATTTTAAAATAAAATGATTTTACAATTATTTGAAAATCATTATTTAGTTAATTATTTCAGAATCAGTTAATCGAAACAAGAATCTTCACGGACACTAAACGGAATACATTGATTTGAAATGCAAGTTGATGCAGCAAAATTAAATCTGTTTTCGTTGTTATTATAGTGTATTGTATTATTACGATTTCTAACCTTATTTTTGTATTAATATTTATACGATGACAATTTATATCATTTTTGCTGCCACAGTCGTATAAGACATTTTAACAAACAAACATTTCAAATCGTTTGAATAATTGAACCCCCCTCTTGTCGGTACAGGGGTGATGTATCAGGAACGTGTCTGAACCCTGCCAGGGCTTTCGGTCCAGCTGTGATGGCCAACTACTGGAGCTACCACTGGGTTTACTGGGTGGGGCCCATAGGAGGAGGTCTGGTGGCCGCTGCTCTGCTCAGGTAAGAGAAGCCACATAGATATGACTGGAATGTTTGAATGAATGAATGAATGAATGAATGAATGAATAAAATGACACGAGTGACAACACCACACTCACAATGTCGCTCTTGTGTTTCAGGCTCATTCTCGGTGATGATAAATTACGAGTCGTTATGAAATCATAACAGGCTCTACTGTATGTTTATTGTCATGCTGGCGACAATAAACCTGTAAACATTGTCTGTCTCGGCAGATACTTTAGATCATGTCATGTGGTCAGTTTTATGCTTTTCTTTTCTTTTTTTGCTTCCATGTCAAACTGTGTGATCGCTGTGTGGATTTTTCAGCCTGAAATAAAGATGAAAGCATGTAGATGATCTCTTCATTTGTTCCCCTGCCCATAAAACACTAACATATAAATGCATGTAGTGATTTGACTGTTACTTGTGCATGTATGGAGTGATAACACGTTTCAGGAGGCATAAAAGACACAGTAGCATCAGTTTTGGGCGGCATGCAGTTTATTCTTTAATTTGTCACCATGAGCTACATGGTCGCGTGGGGCAGACCGCATTCCACACTGCGGGCAGCTCAGCGGTATCTCTCAGAGAGAGCCAGGGACACGCTGACCAGGAATTTATCGAAGGCGACGTGGGCCTCAGGGGTGAAGTCCTTGGGGAACATGCTGGAGATCACTACGAGAAGGCAGTGGGACAGGATCTGCGGATGACAAGAGGAAACAATTTTGTATCAAATATATGGTTTACACTGCACAAATATGTTTATTTAATTTCAGAATAGAAGAGTTCGATGTTTCCACTTTCCTCCCATGTAGCTTAAATGCTCCAAGTACAATCTCAAAACTGGCGAATCAGCTTAAAAAAGAAAGCATTCTTTCGGTCGTTTAACAGAAATTAAGATTTGAACACTTCAATTGAGACTTGATTGCAGCACAAATGCTGTAATGTATGCGTAAATCAAGAGACCCGTGCGTAAAAGTACGCACAAGTCATGTCGGTGAGAGCAGATCCTCGATATAATGTGAACGTAATTATTTGAACGTCATCGCAGCACGTAGGCTATCTATCATGATATCATAGCGTACATGATGTCAGTCAGCCCTGTCTCACCTTGAAGTTGGCCGGGTCCACTCTCAACTGGAAGGCGTGCTGCTCGCTGAGCTCCAGCAGGCCGTTGGTCAGGTTGTCAATCTTGGCCACAGCCTGAGCGACTCCAGCCATCACCTTCTTTCCGTGGGCTATCACGGGGGCAGAGCCGGGACTCATGTCTGGCCAGTGGGAGAAGTAGGTCTTGGTTTGCGGATAGACGTTGAGCATCCTGTGGATTTGGAGAGGACGTTAAGGGGTGGGTATGATGGACAGCTGCGCCAAGTGAGCGTAAAACAAACCACTGACATGGAGCTCGCTAGACTCCCAATAATAACATGACGTTTTCTGTAATGAATGATGGTACTTAACAGGCTCCAGTGGCGCAATCGGTCAGCGCGCGGTACTTATAAGACAGTATTCAGCCGAGTAATGCCGAGGTTGTGAGTTCGAGCCTCACCTGGAGCACAGAGTGTCTTTTGGTTACTGATGATAGCGCTCCATAAAAACTGAACACTAGAATAATTTTGGATTTATATATATATATATAGTTGGAATGCCAGACAGGCTTATCACCTGTGTTTGTTTTTGGTTTTTTTTAAGAACTTTTTTTTAAAAGTTGGAATGAATTCACTTTGTTGCGCTAGTAAACAAGTTAAGCAACAAAGTAACTCAACTTTGAAATAAAATTGACCAGATTCTCTTATTGGAGCTCCTAAGCGAGACAATTTCGCAGGTTGGAGCAGAGATTTTGTTGCACTGACACTCTGTCGGTGACAGGCGTGATCTTAGGCCTTTCGTCAATCAAACTAATCACTGATCGGCTGCAGAAATAAAGTAAAAGCATGTTATAAAATTACCTCTGATATTAACTTGATCTATAAGTAAAAGTGACACTTACCTGCTCAGAGCGTCAGCCCCAATAGCATCCGCTGACTTGGAGATTTTGGACCACAGGGCCTTGACGGCAGCCTTGTCTTTCTCAGTCAAACTCATGTTTGGTTGGCTTGGTTCTCGCTCTCTTTCTCTCTACCTGAATCGGATTTGGAGTTCTACTTAAATTCAGTTGGCTCGAGAGTCACACCCACGGGAACGGATGCCAAGCCGCGTCCACTGACGCAGATCGGACCCTTCCCTCCCGCCTGATAGAAACTTCGGTGGCCGGATGCCAGCCCGAGAGGTGGTATCAGCTGCTCACATCGTGGGCGTCAGTTGGCAAAAATATGACCATGTATAATGCGTACCGACAAGCCTATAGAAGTTAGGGATGAAGCAGAGTTTCCCCCTGAGGTGCAGGAGGGCGTCAGGTCACAGGAGCAGAAACTGCCACGCTAAGAGGCCCGCGTGAGTTTACGCATCAGTGAGTGACGTGAAGTTAATATCAATAAACCTGATCTTAAAATATAGATCACATTAGTCGCTCACACTTGCACTAAGGGATTTACAAGACTTTCCCCCGTTTCACTCAACCATTCCAGCCAGTAGCGATAAGTTGCGATGTGTGACAGTTTTGCTGTGGCCTGAAGCAATTTAAGATAAAAGGAAAATGCAACATTCGGGAGGAAATCACTATTTGGATTCGGATCACTTTTATTAACATTGACTATTTATTTACAAGTTCAATACGTTTGTACAATGTGAGGATTTTCCGTTCTGAAGTGTATTCCTAGTTATTTGAACATAGGCCTGTACAGGAAAGTAGGTGCTGATTCATGCTTGTTATGGTTTTACAGTTGAGCCATAAAGAGCATTTTGGTTTTTTTTATTTAATTCCCACAATTTTCTAAAAACCTTTTATTCAACAAGCCAGAGAAATGATGAGTCATTTGAGGACACCGGTTACAAAAAAATCTGCTGAATGCATGCATGCTCATTATGCATTTTGATGAAAAGGCTACAAAATTAGAAGCAAAAATGTTTATTTGGACTTCCCGCAGCATGCACTCGATTAATCATTTCCTAAAAATAAATAATTACAGTCTTATCGCGTTGCAGCTGTGAAAGTCGTATAAGATTTATCAGTGATTTCATTTTTTTTAATTCGGCATTTTTGGCTCCAGCCATAAATTTATTTCCTATCGAGGAGAGGAAATAGAGCTCATAACCTTTATCACCGGCCTCAAGTATTTGCTTAATCCAAACATATGTGAGTTTTGGCAGCGGGCGCCTGGGTGGAGGAGGCGCTGCTGGAGATAACACCAGTGTGGTTCTACAGATAACACTCTGGCATGAAACACTCTCCGACTGCTTGGCAAAGTGACATTCAGTGAAACTTGAAATTGAGTCGAATAAACATAAATGAAGTTGCTTTTATCATGTATTAAATGCCATTGTTTTTTTAAAATACCTGTTTATAAGCATATTGCTGAGAAATGCTGCACATCAGTTTCAGAGAGGGAAACATATGTAGGCATATAGGCCTATAGTTCACTCACAAGTTCACATACATGTTTTCTGTTGTTGTCATTGAAATATTAACACACGCACTTTGCTATTTTAACAAACAATGACTTAATTCATGTGGTCCCCTGAGCGCTGCTGAAAAGCCACTGCTTTAACTTCAATAAATGACGCTTTCTACATCAAATAACAACAAAGCAACAAAATTACCGGCCCCAGTTAAGTAGTTCAGGATTCAATTACTGTCCCGAGGACTGAAAAAACAATCCTGCAGGTTAAATTAGGTTAAAGGAGTAGAACGAACACAAATATTTCCACAAAGCAAACGTCTTAAAACTTGGGAAACGTCAATTTAAAAGAGTTTAATGTGCAGTTTGTCCTGTTGTGAAGTTGTGTGTGGAAGATGATTCATTTCAAACGAAAAAATAAAGTGTTGTTAAATTAGATCGCCTCGTGCAAATTGCCTAATTGACTGCTTGCTGAAGGTTTAGCCTGAGAACATACGGACTTATTTGAACTGAGCCTGAAAAGTCGACGTCAATCTTTGGCATCTTAGTAAATCTGTAATACTATTAAAGCAATATCACAAAATTCCAGAAACTTCTGGAGGAGTCTGTAGTTTATCTGACACTCTTCATCTCCAGCCTATCACAGCTACCTTCTCCTTCTGGGCGGGGGGGAGCTTTGAAGCATTTAAATAGACCGGGGGTCGAGCTGAGGCAGTATTCAGCCTTTTCTTTCAAGCCTGAACAAAAATTAAACAAGAGCCGCCATGGTCGAGTGGACTGAACAGGAGCGCAGCGTCATCACTGGCATCTTTGCCAACCTGGACTATGAAGACATCGGCCCCAAGGCTCTGTGCAGGTACGGAAAACACTGCTCCTGAAGCCCAACTATTGTAAAGCAGAGATATCATTTTACAGTTTCTGGGACGTGTAATTAATCCTTCCACCTCCACTGGTCTTATTCCATGCTGAATTGTCTTTTCCCCCTGCAGGTGTCTGATCGTTTACCCCTGGACTCAGAGGTACTTCAGCTCCTTCGGTAACCTTTACAATGCTGAGGCCATCAAGAGCAACCCAAACATCGCAGCCCACGGCATAAAGGTGCTGCACGGTCTGGACCGGGCTGTGAAGAACATGGACAACATCAAGGCCACCTATGCCGAGCTCAGCGTCCTGCACTCCGAGAAGCTGCACGTCGACCCCGACAACTTCAGAGTAAGGTTTCAGCCTCTGGCGCTAAATCTCTCCCTCCATAGTCAGTTCACACACACAAAATTTAAGCAGTTTGACGTCACAGAGTCTCACATATATGTTGGGATATAAAATACATATGTAAGAACATTTCACTGCAAACCATGTCAAAATGTATGTAAAAAATGCAGTTTTCTATGATGCCAAATGTAGTCTACTTCTGTCATTACTGTAAACGCACGTAAAAAATATATATACAATAACCTACATATATGAAAGGTATTTAATGATTTCCCCCCTTCGTATAGCTGCTGGCTGACTGCCTGACCATCGTCATCGCCGCCAAACTGGGAAACGCCTTCAAACCAGATGTACAGGCCGCCTGGCAGAAGTTCCTGGCCGTGGTGGTGTCCGCTCTGGGAAGGCAGTACCACTAAACCCAGCAGCCTCCGCATCAGGACACCCGAAGGAGATCTAACGTCTGTTAACATGTGTTATGTGTCTCCTCAATAAAGAAATAAAGGCCCACTGAAGCAAAGTCTATTTGTTGTCCCTAAGTTTTCTTTTATGCGTGCGTAATTACGCATAGCCATCATATTACACCGAGGTCTGGTACTGACTGAGGAAGGGGCAAAGGCAAAATTACAGACTCTAATAATAATAATAACTTTTCCATAATAAAAGTTCCTTATTATTCAAACAAAGACATAGTAAACTGAGTTAATGAATAAAGTTATAGTGACCTAACGCGATTCTGTGGTAGCTTACTACTGAATTTCTAAAAAGCTATCGACCTTACTGTCGTTTTTGATGTTACAGAATTTAAATGTACGGTGGTTTTTAATTTTTCCCTTTATGCATGAGCCTTTAATGGTTTGCCGTAGATGTATGAAGCCTTTGCTATCTTGTTAGCAAATCATTGGATTTTTTTGTAGAATCTTTTGGATCTTCTTGGACGTCACTTTACACTCTATACTACTTTATACTACTGCCATATTTATACTATACTCACTGGTACTGTACATACATCTTCTACTGCACTGGCTCCACCTGCATACTTACCTGTTTACATCTCCATATATATCTATTTATTACTACCTGTTTATACCTGCACACATCACAGTTTATTATACTTAAAATAAATGTATTTATTTTACTACCTGTTTATACTACATTAACCTTTACATTAGTTTATATATTTGACCATTATTGCACACCTGTCTACCACAGTCCTATATATTTTAACTTATGCACTATTTCATGTTTTTGTGTCTTAGATTCTAATTTTACTTACATAAGCCCATTTGTATGAGCATTGTTTACGGGAGCCTGAGAACTAACAATTTCAACGACCGCATATGACAATAAAGAACTTGAAACTTTCTTGTAAGGCAAACAAATCAAAACAAATTTTACACACAACACACATTTCCACAATAAATAACACAAAGTTATGTGTTAAAGGCTAAAGGAATCCCCCTGATTGTTGCAAGGTTTTCGGTGTCAGCTGAGGACAAAGTGGATTTCAGTCCAGAGGTCTTGTTTTTCCGTGTGACGCCTGAACTCATCACGCACTTGAACCATCTCAGACTGCAGCTCAAAACAAACAAGAGCTCGAACTTCATCTTGAAGAGTGAAGCTCAAAGCCACACACACACACACACACACACACACACACACACACCTGGGCAAAAAGCCCCCAAAATAATCTTTTAAAAATAATTTTAAATTTAAAATCCACAGAATTACCTTCGCAGTCCTTGGTGGTCACCTTGAATGATAGAGGCTATTTTCCAGCATGAAGGTTTTATACAATATTTTTATTTTAGCTCAAAGACAGAAATAATGGCACACACGTATACCTACAGCTGATAGGATGAACCACCTCAGCGGTGGCCTCTCTCACCACTCGGGTCAGCTACCATAGATTCTGGATGAGATTTTTTATTTCCAAATTCCTGACAGAATTTGAACACTCAGACAAGCCTCTGTAGCAGTGCTCGAGAATCACCATGCAACTGCTTGTTACATCCAGCAGGTGGCCCCATTTGTATGTGTCTTATGAGACGTCTTGGCACTTCATCTTCTTCATTAATGTGTATTTGAAAGTCTAATCATGCCATCACAGAATCAAAATAATGTAGACCTACTAAATCACAGCACATGATTTTGTATTTGACTTCAGTGATGTCTATGGTTTCTAATCTTGTAATTCTCTGAATTATCTAGACAGACTCAACTCACAATGGTGAGGAGTTCTTAATGGAGCAACTAGGAAATAAGATCCCATAGTTGTCAAAAGAATGCCACTTTACCAAGGGCATCACATTCACTGTTCATTTCAGCACCAGAGACAGCTCCGAATTAATTTAACATGTGTTTCAGCACCAGGGACAGCTCCAGTTCACTAAAGGAGGCTACTTTCAGCACCAGACAGCTCTGTATTCAGTGCAGGTGTATTTCAGCACCACAGACCGCTCCCTATTTACTACTGAAACATTAAATAGGCTAATTAAGAAACTGTAGACTTCTACTTGTTTATGTAATGCAGAAGAAGAAAACGTTATGGGGGAATTTTTCAGAGAACAGATATCGTCAAAATTTGTGCAGGGCTTTGAAGTTAAGTAAAAATTTGGAATTGAAAGATGATGTGTGGTACTACAGATCTAACAAGACATCAAACAATGTGCACGCTGACTGAATTAAATATTTTTCTTGGCACAACAGTGTATAGAAATATTCTATTTAAAAAAAGCATGTAGCACCAGATGTGACAGTTTTAAGGTGGATTTTGACTGAAATAGTAACATATCCATTTAAATTTCTTTTAAGTGAAACAATTTGGAAAGTGACCACAGATGCCTTCTGCGGATTTTCCGTGTTTAAGGAATACTACAAATACGACGGCAAACATAGATTAAAAAATGATATGACACTGCAAGCTTACTCCTGACTTTAGCAATTTGCCAAAAATCCCACAGACTCGAAACTGTGTGGTAGCAACAAGATGTGGATGTGCAGATACTTCACACATTTCCAATATGACTACTTGCATTGTAGCCTTCTCATTTTTTAATCACTGCTGTTATATTTAAATTGTCAAAAATTTAAAGAAAGAAAATAGTCAAAAACCTGGCATTATGACTCAAAATTGATTTTTTCCACTTCTTCAAAAAACATGTTGACATACGTGACCCGACCGACTTTCACTTGTTGGCGCTCTTGATGATTAAGGGCTGTGAAGAGAAAAACATAAACCCATAACTTCTTTAAGACTGGCAATAAATAAATTTTTTTTTTTTAAAAATCAGCAAATGAGTTTGTTTTTTTCCCCCCTTACTTGTTCTTTGGGTGTTCGAACACGCCATCACTGCAAAGACCTGCTGTCTGGGTTTACAGGGAAAGGACATCTTTCACCGGAGTGTTCATCGTCCATGAGACACCACAGTCATGAACAGCCCATGCTATTCCAAACACAGAGAGGAAGGAGAACAGAGAGAGAATTAGTGGATGCAGAATATACCTTATAACAACTGCACTGTGTATAGTTCATCTGGGGAAAATTCATTATAATTCGCAATAGAGGGACACTAATTCAAGTTACCTTGTCTTGAGTTTCTTGAGTCTGTCTGCAGCACAGGCAGGTCTTCTGGCACCATAATTTAGCTCAGAGGTTCCTCATATTCTTCTGGCTCTAACTTTATTGTCTCTGATTCCACAGACGGCTCTTCTGACTCCGACTCCACAGACAACTCCTCTGGCTCGGACTCCAGAGGCTCCTGATATGACTCCGGGCTTTAACAAGCAAATATAGAAAAGAGCAAATAAATCATACCTGATGTTCATATTCTGGATATGGGAAAAATGATTACATACCAACATGAAACAAAATTGTCTACTGTCTATTTAGGTACCGGTCAGCAGCTGTGGTACTCTCAGCCTTATTATTATAGTTGTTTGAGTCATCATCGGGATACGAGCATGGGTCGTATCTCAACCTCTTGACTGGTTTGCCTTTTGCGGTTACAAAATCAAGAGGAAACTTAAGTGTAGATGTGTCACATTCAACACTCCTGTGTCACATTCAACACTCCTGTGTAGGGCCCTGGCCTGTATAGCTGTGAATAAACAACACAAATGATATGCTGAGATTATACAAAAAGAGCAACATTAATACAGAGGTCCCACACTCACTTGAGTAATGAATTTAATTTATTGTTTGTTTGGTGATTTTCAAGGACTCAAAATTGGCTTCAGTCACAATGAGATAGCATTAGAAACACACTTGTTTGAATTAAAAGCAGAATATCAATCTTACTTCAGTTTTTGAATGAATTATCCAAAATAGTACTAACAGATTTTTGCCTTATTTGAGTCAAAGCAGAGGGTGTTCAGTTTTCTGGTGCCCGACACTGGTGTCTTTAAGAGCTAAGCTGATGTTAAACCCTGACTGTACATCTCACCTTTACTTCTCTTGAAGGGCTTCCTGTTAGTTTGTGTTGAGACATTATGCTTGCCGATCTGAGCGGTTTGGCACTTGACATGGCTTACACATGGCTCTGCTCGACAAAACGCATCCGCGGTCCTCCCCTCTGTCTGGCAACCCACATCTTTAAGGATTTTGGACTGAGGAAACAGAAGTTGTGTTTATGGTTCTCACACCAAAATAAAGCTAGTTTTACACTCAAACTGCTTGGGTTGTACTTGAACCACTGGCTGAAAAGATATCTGCATTTAAATTGGGCTTTGCCTCACATAAGGTCTGTGGTTTACAACATGCTTTAAAGTTCCACATTTCAAAATGGCAACAAGTCTAACGTAGCTAACGTTACACGACTCAAAAGTTAAACGTGCGACAGCCCAACTAAGTAAATTAGCTTCAGGCACATTTTCAGCACTCACCTGCCGACCCTGTGGTGGATTTGGAAGCGCATCTTCGGTCAGGTGAAGCCGGACGGCAAAGCCCATCTGGGCCTGGGTGTAGTTGGTGAAGCACTCCGGGGAGAAGTGGGGGGCGCAGACTTTTAGCTTGGAGGTCCGAGAATCCTCCGCCAGGCCGAAGATCTGCAGCCACCGGAGAGCCCGCACACGGTCGGTCGGGAAAGACAACAGCTTCGTGGTGCTTTTACAACCCGGGAAAGTACATGTCATCACCATCCTGGTAAACCTCGAAAAGACGTATGCTAACTAGCTAACCTACTAGCTACAATTCCCAAACAAGCTAACAACACTGTAATTATCAATCAAAACTTGGAAAAGTACACCTAAACACGAAGACAACGCTATATTAGACTCATTTGAACACGTACTATAAATTGGTAGTAGTACATACGAATAGAAATACGTAGCAAATGCGCTTATGTAGAAGTTATAGATATTTATTCATTATTTTTAAAATCAAAACAGTTGGTTAAGTAGGTATGGTTTCTTCTTCTACGGCAGCTTCTTCTTCTCAGTATTTATTGGCGGTAGCAAGACTTATCAGTGCATTACCGCCACTCACTGGGCTGGAGTGTAAAAGCGGTTTATTGTCAGTAAAAAAACAAAAAACTAGATTTGCTAGACTGCACGTTTTCGCAATGAGCTTTTAAAATGTATACTTAATGATAAAAGGCTGAGGATCAAAGTTATTATTTTATTATTCATTATTTACTTTGGAAACAGCAATTGACAAAACAATTTCATCACTAAAGCAGTGTGTCAGTACAATTTTTTATTTAGAATTTTGCATCTGTTTCTGAGAGTTTGTGGGGAAAAAAGTCAAACCAAAATATAATTTTACCATATATATATATTTATATGTGTGTGTGTGTGTGTGTGTGTGTGTGTGTGTGTGTGTGTGTGTGTGTGTGTGTGTGTGTGCTTCAGCACAGTTTTCAGGATAGCCTACTGTAAGTGCATAGGTTAATTTCCCTGTTTCAGGGTGCCATTGGTTTCAATTCATGCCAGTATATTATGAAAATAAACTTGCAGAGATTTAAAATGAGTTTGAGTTAGATTAGTCATCATGATGTTGTAATGCAGCTGCAATCAGAGTGAATTTTGTTGCCCCGTTCAAGACAGTGCACTGATTAGCATTGCATATGCAATCAAACCCAGAACAAAATCAAACAGCATACATTTGGTAGTTTCTTTTATTGATGTTGCTGTTCAGCTGCTGACTCTTAAACATCTGATGTCAGAGTTTCCCACAAACACTGAAGTGCACCAGCATCAAATAGATTTTAAGAGTCCTCATTTACAACTGCATTACCACATAAATGTTACTTTGACAACAAAAATAATAAAGGTTACTGAGAGTTCACTGTAATGGAAGTTTTAAGTCTGAAAGTTTTCATCCTTGAATACATTTTTTTTAAAGCAATGGCTGACCACAAGCAATATAATAACTTCTGGTACACTTTGAAAATGGTCAGCAGTAGACCATCTGTAATTAATGGGATAAAACATGCAAAACCACAGGTTTAGTCCTTTAAGACTTTATATGATAATACAACATGACAACAGGTAAGATGTTCATTGCACGCTTTTATTTATACAAAACATTGCACTATAACAACCACACATACATAAATATTTCATATCATACTGCATCATAAATGGTTCATATACTTCCTAAAAACACGTGGCTGGGTCTCATCTGTATTTCTCTGCGAGCACGGCTGCGAAAGCTGACAGGTACTTGTCCATTGCTGCGTGTGCAACCGGCGTGAAGTCTTCGCCCATGTGACAGGCCAGGGTGACGAGCATACAGTGTGAGAAAAGCTGCAGAGAAGGTGAAGGTTTGTTATTGACAAACAAGTGAATGCTTATTCCAGCTGGGCCAAATAAAAAGTTCAGGGTTTAAAAAGACATTTTCGGATATCAATAAAATTAGGAATAAAAGTGTTTCATGAGTCTTTTGCCTGCAAACAAACTAGTTTGTACAATATGTCATCTGACTTAGAGGATGCTGTTGTTCAGATTTTTTTTATTCTTAATGTAACTGATGTGAGCTTCACTGGTTTGTGATCTGCACCCTTGTGATATGCTTTGTCAGTAGTGTAATTAAGTCATTTTCCCCCTTGAAATATTTGAGACTGACCTAAAGCACAACTGACTATTGCCTACCTTTTATGGAGTGACTAGTAAGGCCTCTGTGGTCTATTTTACTGCAAACCTGAACACTTCCTGCAACTAGTTCACAGTAAGTCCTTCCAGTGGCATCTTCACGCTTCATTCCTGTTATTAGCTGTTATTAATTGTGGTGATTGACAATCAAGAAAATGTCAATCAACATTATGCACTTGATTTGCACAGTAATGAGTAAAATAAAAGGGATTTTGGCCTGTGCAGATGCCTGTGAACTGATTATGCTTGGCAGCTAAAACACATGCACTGAAATGAGTTCTGAATGCAGTAAGTGCTTCTTGTTGGGGTAGTTTAAAGAGTTTCCCAGCGGGGATCAATAAAGTATTTCTGATTCTGATTCTGAAAAGATTTTTACAGCTTCAGGAAATAAGCTCAGGCGGCGAATCAGAAAACACTGCTTTTATCTGCCAGGGTAATCAGGGGGGAGGTGTTAAAAGTAGGGAGAACACATCACCCCTGCAAAACGCAGGAGCTAACTAATTAAAATGTAATACTGAATACTCAGTTTTCTGTCAAAACTTTCTGTCACACTTACTGTCCAGCTGAAGCACTGCCTGTGTTCAAACCCAGCAGTAGACACAGACACAGAACTTCATTTTGCTTTGTAAAGAACATGTTTGGAAGCCCCCACACGGAGAGAGACTGTCCAGAATGCTCCAACGACAACTACATTGCAGACATGTGCGAAACTCGTGCAGCCTAGTGCAAGCAGCTAAATGGCTGCAATGTGTTTCCAAAAGCCTAAAACCCACCTCTGAATCTCTTACATTTACTTTGTAATCTTGTAAGACACGCATGAGCCCAGCTGTGTCACTGAGAAACATATTGGACATCATGATGTAAATAAATACTTATGGCAACCCAATGCTACAAATGCCCCGATCTAACACATATATTATAGACTCCATTATAGACTCCAACATGTATCACAAGATACTTTACAAGTTACATTAAATAAGCTTTTATGGGAAGCAACAAGAGGTGTGCTCTGCAGTATAATGCAAATGTAGCATTTGGTGTATTCCACAATATTATTGTGTCCCAGATGTGTGCCAGTATATTATATCTCCATATATGGAAAATATATTTCTGTTGCATATACACTAACAGTATGTGTTAAGATACATGATGTATCAGACATGTTGGTTTTGAAGATATAAACAGCTGCTGACGTCTGTGGAGTTTTATCTGATATGGACATGAGATTATTTCATTTTCACATCACTGAAAACTCAGTACCACACTGAGTTACACGATTAAAAGTTATCCCATGTAGTAGTAGTAGTAGTAATCCCATGTAGCACCCAAATATACACTTGTATTGACATGATTAAAACCTTAAGAACCTTTTTAATAAGCAACAACTCATTAATTAAAGAATCATGAATTAATTAAGCGGCATCATCGGTATGATCCATCAGTGGAACTGATGCTCTAAATGCACCTTGAAGTTGGTCGGGTCTATCCGGAGCTGGTAGGCGTGCAGGGTTTGCAGAGGAGCCAGGGTGACGGTCAGCTGGCTGATGTCTTTGGCTCCTTCTGCTATGGCCAGAACGATCTTCTTCCCGTGAGAGAGCAGGTGAGAGGAGTCCGGACTGATGTCGAGATGGGAAAAGTATGTCTTGGTACCTGGGAAAGTGGCAAACATCCTGTGGAAGAATTGGGAAAAGTGAAATGAATTTGAATGAATCAGGATTTCTGTCAGCAGTGTTGCGATGATCAGTGGTGGAATGTAACTCTGTAACTCTTTAAGGTAAGTACATTTAGTAGTACAAACTTTACTTAAGTATTTCCTTTTTATGCTACTTTATACTTCTACTCCACTACATCTCAGAGGCAGATATTGTACTTTCTCCACTATATTTGTCTGACAGCTTTAGTAACTTTTCAGATTACAATTTTTCATACCTTTCCTGTCCAGTGAAACCCATGTATCTCCAAATTTGGTGGTTTGGAATGTTTCTGATAAGCTGAAGGATTAAGTTCCTTTATGGGTTGAACGTCTTAAGCTAAATAAACTATTTAAACCTTGGATTAGCTGCAAAATGCATCGCCATATTTTTGTAATTACAGAAATATTATCGATGATCAGAGGAGGCGAGACATGGAGATTAATTTTGGCCACGCCTTCTGCTGCTTCTAGTTGCTGCCATCATCATCATCATCATCATCTGTTCACTACACTGATCTCAGGTCACTGCCAGCACCTAGAAACCACTGTCTGAAGTATGATGAATTTGCAAATTCTGAGTAATGCCAGCATCAGTCATTTTAATCAACTTGCTCTCCATGGTGCCTCTTTCTCACATAGAATATATATGCTAACTAATTGCCAAACCAATAGTTAATAAATCATTTACCAATGCTATAACCACCAAGTCACAGTTAGAAATGTCAATAACTTATTGATAAAGGGTTTTAAACCATCAATTCTTTAGTAACACATGTTGATTAAGTCATTAATAAAGGGCCACGAGGGACCTACATCTTCATATGTGAATCCAAGTTTAATTGTTTACTTTTTTGTAATCACGATGGAGAGCTAAGATGAAGATCTCTTTGGAAGCCCTAACATTTATAACACCACACTTTCTTAAGCTTCTGTGGAAGAGAGTCGGGTTACATCCAGTTCTTTATCTTAACTGTTCATCAGTTTAATCTCTCCTTATTTTAAATGATAGACACGCTCTCTCGAGTATTAATACTTTATTTCAAATACACAGAAAGTTTATATTTTGGAAATGTACGTATGTACGAACCTACCTAAGAAGCGCATCTGATCCAATATCTTCTGCCACAGGAGTCAGTCTTCCCCATATTTCTGCAATGAGCTCTTTCTCACTCTTTGAGAGCATTGCAGCCTATTTAACTTGACTCTAGCTCTATATCCAGAGTGTATGAGCGGAGGTCGCAGACTCACAACAGGCGACAAATATGCGCGTAAAAGGGGTCAATCGACCATTTTAACGCAGAAGCGGATGGTGAGTAAAAGAGATGAAGTAATAATTCCTTCTGTGCGAAGGAAAGCGAGGTGAGATGGTAAGGTCTCAGCGTGTTGTTGTCCTCCTCTGCGTTATCGGACAACAGCCAGGGCAGGGTGGGGGCTCCGCGCCACGCGCTATCTGCTGCTTTACGTGCGTCACACTGGAAATTTCAACCAGAACATTAATGCGGCTGACCTTAAATTGCAGCTGGTGTGAGGTTGGTGTGGATGCTGGCTTACGAGGAGTTCTTGCTGTGAATAAATAAATAATTCCATTATTCCCAACTCTTAAAAATGTCTTTGTATTTCTTTAAAATGAAGAAAATGATTAAATGTGAGTCAGAGGCGTCGTTGCAGCAGATATTTTGCAATGTGGGGAAGGCCTTTTCAGATAAAGTCTCTCAGCTGCTGCTATCTGCAGCTCCATGAGCTGCTAGTCAAGGGGCAGTGGGTGAGGCCACCCTGCATCAGATATCGTTAGGAGGACCACCAAGCTGTGTCTTTTATTAATGCAATTGAACTGACACCATCATGCAGAAGAGTTGGAGAGCAGGCAGGGTCAAATATGTTTTCAGTGAAAGAGCAAACAACATTTTTCTGATATAGCACTTTTTAAAATATCAACAATTCAACAACAACATTTGACTGCAGTCTTGATAACGACCCTCCAAGTGTGAAAAAGCCTGCTGAGTTTTGAGTGATATTCGTGTGAGACGTGGTCTACCATTTTTTTCATGCTTGTGCTAATAGGCTGGAGCCTCTCAGTGAGGTAATTAAACAGGTATTAACATGAACAATGATCACCAATGTCAGCTGAAATAAAGAAAGCCTTCACACAGGGCCTCTCTTCAAAACAGGGCCTCAGAGTCAGGCAAACCCGGACCCGCCCTAAAGCCTTGGTCATGTCGGTTGATATTGTGCTTTTTAGTAGTGCATATTTCTAAACAAAGTTATAATTAATCATATTATTGCATACCAAATGACAGATCCTGGCTTTTGGTGGGCCCTGGGGTTCTGGGGGTCTGGGGCTCCAGGGAAGTTGCCCACTTTGCCCCATTGATGATTCAGCCTTGATTTTTAGGCACAGGTTTAGTCCAGAGCTGCACCAAACAGGCAAGTGACAATTTGATGAACCACTTTTTGTCATTTGGACTATTCAATTACTTACCAATATAACATACATACAACATACAACATACAGTAGATTAGATACAATATCGACTTTTTATGTAATATTAATTCCACTATTGGAATAAATAAAATGAAAGAACCAGGTTAGACATACTTTAAAAAGACTGGACTATAAGCTCCTAAGATCTTGTTCAACTATTTATCAACCGAAATGAAGAAAGCTAAGTCCTCTTCCATCGTGATTCTGGACTAGACTGATGGGAGGGTCATCTTCACTCTGTGACTGTTTCTACATTGATTGTGTATTGATTGTCAACAAGTCAAGCAGTTGCAGGAACAACAACTGTCAGGTGTTTTTCATGGGTAGAAGGACGTCTGTGCAATGAGACAAGAGAGTCAAACCTGAGGTTATCACATAGGAACCTCCCATCACCTCCAGAAGGCTCTACAGTAATTATAGTGACCTTGCATGAGCGCCCACCTCCGACCCCCCACACTCATACGCAGTAATGTTTACAATAATTACATTATGTTTACATCAGTCACAGGGATATAACAGGTTGGTCTCTTGAGTTATGGTCACTTTTAAACTTTAATAGACTATTTAAAAACATGCAACATGCAGTGCACATCCACAACAAATGCAGTATTTTATCTTTAAAATATTTTTTATTTACTTTTTTAGCATTTAATTCATTTAGCATTACCAGACCTTTCGCTGTCACCTGTTACCCAGTATAGTGATGAGGGCTGACTCAGCATAACGAGGGGATCTCATGTTCTATGCAGTTTAACAAAAATGCACAGTCATGCTTTTGCCTCAATAGGCTGGGAACACAGTTAAAATGATATAAAGTAAGAGGAAAGTATTGTTAAATCACCACTTTAACTTGATTTTCTTTTTCAAAAAACTGAATTAATATTCTACTCTATCATGTTACCTGGCATTATTAAACTAGTATACTTGTTTTGTTGCACTACAATGTATTTGCTTGAATGTGACTTTACATCTTGAATAGCCTATTTGCAGTACTTGCACCGAAACTGAAGGTAAATGAATGAAACTGAACAAAGCATGAATCTGATTTACCCAACTTCCTTCATGTTGACAGTATTGCTGACCTGTCGTCAGATAACAAGTGTTTGGCACACGTTTTACACACAGAAGCCAGAATCAGAATCAGAATCAGAATCAGAAATACTTTATTGATCCCCGTAGGGAAACTCTTTGTTCCAGTAGCTCTTCTTTACGTCAGTGCACACAGGAGAAAACGATAATTTAAACTATAAACAGGTCCGAAATAAATTAAGTAACATGTTGGTATAAGTATAAGATAAACTAAGTGTCGAGTACCAAGTGGGTTTACTGGTAGATGGTGAAGTACAGTATAAATACAATGTCACTAATTATGTAATAAATAATAGTAAAAGCGGAGGTGCATGTACTGTCGAGAGTAATTGAGGTATATCCGTAACAGTAATAAGAAAAACTAACAAGGGAAAACTAATATTGCACTTGAGTAGTAAACAGAATATTGCACAATTATTATTAAGATGTAATGCTCAATGTCCAGTTTAGTGACCTAGGGTCAAACAGACTAATCCTTAGAGGGAGGAGTTAAATAGTTTGATGGCCACAGGCAGGAATGACTTCCTGTGGCGCTCTGTGGTGCTCTTTGGTGGGATGAGTCTTCCACTGAAGGTGCTCCTTTGTTTAGCCAGCACGTCATGGAGCGGGTGGGAGACACTGTCCAAGATGGCGTGTAGTTTGGCCAGCATCCTCCTCTCTGACACCACCGCCAGAGAGTCCAGCTCCACCCCACAATGTTACTGGCCTTACGGATCAGTTTGTTCAGTCTGTTTGCGTCCGCTACCTTTAACCTGCTGCCCCAGCATGCAACAGCATACAGGATAGCACTGGCCACCACAGACTCATAGAACATCTTCAGCATTGTCCGGCAGATGTTGAAGGACCTCAGCCTCCTCAGAAAATAGAGGCGGCTCTGGCCCTTCCTGTAAACAGCCTGAGTGTTCCTGGTCCAGTCCAGTTTATTATCCAAGTATACTCCCAGGTACTTGTAGTCCTCCAAAGCCTATTTCAGCTTTCAGATTGTCTTTTCATGGATGAATGGTTATGGTTACTATTATTCTGAGTGATGATTTGATTACATGTGCTGTCATTTCAGCTGCAGGTAAAACTCCGCTGCTCCAGGTGAGGCTCGAACTCACAACCTCGGCATCACTCTGCAGGTTACTGTCTTATAAGTACCGCGCGCTGACCGATTGCGCCACTGGAGCACATCATACTCGACCACACACACAGTTTACAGTCTAATGACAGGAAACAATGCAAAAGGTCATGTGACACCTGGGTCAAGATCAAAGTCCAGGAAGTGCTGCAAGTCATCTACCCAGTGGACAGCTAGAACACATAAGAGACAATGGACTAGACTTTACTACTCCTTTACTTTATTGAACAAGTCACAATGACATCAAAATGGACCTGTATTGAAAAATGAAAAATGTGTGTTGGTGACAGAAGATGAAATGGCTGGAATCTCATGAGCACAAGTCCCTGTGTGTATTATGCATCGCAGAGTAGACGCTGCAGCACTCACAGGTTGATCTAACTATAAAAGCAGGAATCTCCGTCTGGCTGTCCTTCGAGTGTCGAATTTGGTGCAATCTGGCCAGATGGTGGCGCTATAACAACGAACTTTACGTTTTGGCCTGTAACTTTTGAACCGTAGTCTCAGAAACAAAATTCTTTATTTCCTGGATTCTGTGGGTCCAGACGAATCGATCCATATAAGCCACGCCCATTTGCGTTTAGCTCGATTTCCCGCCATTTTGAATTTTATCCAAATCTGTTTTCTTCGCTAGTCCTCCTACAAATTTTGAGCAATCTTCACCAAAGTTGGCACAGAACATCTCTTCTCTTGAGAATCGTTCATCCACTTGGCAGGTGCATTGCTGAGGACATAAGGGAGCGCAGTGTGGACTGCGAGCTCTTGAGATCTAAGGGACATATTTATTAGTATATTTATTAGTACGCACTGTGTAGTGCTCATCTTGTGTGGTTGATAATAACAGTAAAGGTTAGGCCTATTAATATAGCACTTATCAAAACGAGCAGTTACAAAGTGCTTTACAAGGCAGACATAAAAAAAAGTAATACAAATATAAATAAATAAAGATAATAAGAAAGCCTAATTACAACTTGATGACAGCGTTTGTCAGCCAGAGAAGTGGAAAATGTTTAGTCTAAGAATCCCACAGGTTATTGTGAAGCGACAGAAAACCTATTAAAAGAATAAAACAATTGTTGGGAACTGAGATTATTTATGTTCATCACTGAAGGAAACTTATATCTTGTGGTCATAATTATTGCTTTTCTTCCCTGCGTGTAGCCTATGTTGGCTGTGTAGCTGTGAGAATGTTTGGACTATTGATTCAGTAATTCAGTTTCTTCAATTTAGAGTCGTATGATTTTTAAATGTCTTTACATTGGCTAAATTTTCTATGCAGGCTGTACTTAATCAATACATATGACTTCCAAGGGCTAAAATCTTCCCAGTCTTTCTCTGATTCTCTCCTCAGTTATAACAGTAGCATCGAAAACAAATAAAAAGTTACGATTGACAAACTTAGACCAACGTGAAAACACTTCACACTTGGCGGTGTATTGCTGAGAACCCAAGGGAGTGCAGTGTCGAGCGTGAAGTATTCTACTTCCGGGGTCCAAGCAATCAGACCGCTCCGAACGGCCACGCGCTCCGAGCGGGCACGCCCCCTGACAACGGCCACGCGCTCCGAGCGGGCACTGCACTGATGTTTATAAAGCCATTTTCTCAGATCGTCCGTCGCACTGGTGTAGCTCAGTGGTTACTTCGAACAACAATTCTTTGTAAGAAATACTGCTCTCCCTCCCTCCCCGGGATCGAACCACGGGCACTGTCCAGTGTTTTCTCTCCCTCTGATTCCACAGTAGCTAACTTTTACAGAATGTCTTCTTTAAGAGGATAAAAGCACTGTTGCAGCGCTGTGACGTTGTTTCTTCGCAGCAGCGTCCCAGTAGGACCTACAGAGCAGACAACAGCAGCCCGTACAGTCTGTTTCCTGCTGTTACGGATGCACAGGTGTAGCTCAGTGGTTGCTTCTCTCAAGTCTTTGTGATTTCGCGGTTCAATCGCTCCGCGGGATCAAACTACAGTCGCTGTCCACGGTTTTCTCTCCCTCTGGTCTAAATGCTCTCATAAACACCATAGTTACAGTGGTTAAACCGGGTTCAGTCTGGCGATTTAAAGCGTAAACACTTATTTCCGCGTCCTCGTGCTATGCAGTTTAACAAAAATGCTTTTCGTCATGCCTTTTTGCCTCAACGGGCTGGTCATACAGCTAAAATGATATAAAGTAAGTTAAGTAAGTTGTTAAATCACCAATTTAACTTGATTTTTTTTTTCAAAAAACTGAATTAATATTCTATTCTACTCTATCATGTTACCTGACATTATTAAACTAGTATAGTTGCACTACAATGTATTTGAACAAACCATGAATCTGATTTAACCAACTTCATTCATGTTGACATTATTGCTGACCTGTCGTCAGATAACAAGTGTTTGGCATTTTAGAAAGTAAACACACGGAAGCCTATTGCAGCTTTCAGAATGTCTTTTCATGGATGAATGGTTATGGTTATTATGGTCTGAGTGATGATTTGATTACATGTGCTGTCATTTCAGCTCACCTGCTGCAGGTAAAACTCCACTGCTCCAGGTGAGGCTCGAACTCACAACCTCGGCATTACTCTGCAGGTTACTGTCTTATAAGTACCGCGCGCTGACCGATTGCGCCACTGGAGCGCGTCAAACTCGCACTATCTTCATTGACCACACACACTGTTTACAGTCTAATGACAGGAAACAATGCTTCAGTCATTCAGTGAACCGAACAGCAAGCCACTGACTGACATGACAAAGCATCATGCTTCAGAGCTGCTGAAATGCTTTGGGCAGGTTTGCACCCAAAACCTAAAAATCTTGTAAGTTCAGCAGTTGCAGAGATTTCCAAGTGAGAATCAAAACACCTTCAAATAGAGCTCAACATACATGTAGCAGGTACATGTTGCCTTTTTTGTTGTCAGAGTAGTCTAATCATCCAACTGAGTAATGTGATGATAAATTCCAGTTTATTATTTGACCACTAGTGATTTGGATTGTGGGTTGAACTGTTAATCGCAGCTTTTGTCAGCCACCATGGTGAAACTGAGCTGCTTTTTTCGTCCTCCACGTTTCTGCAAAACACTCCAAATAAGCCAGTAGAATTGTCCCCTTCTCGTCCTGTTATCCTAGTCAGGATTTGTCAGTGAGTTTTGACAAATCATGTTGACAAGGCCAGTTTCCTGCTCCAGCTGTCGCACTGGTGTAGCTCACTGGTTACTTCGACCAACAATTCTCTCAGGAGAATACGCTGATCTCCATCCCGCCCCGGGATCAAACCATGGGTGCTGTCCAGTGTTTTCTCTCTCCTCCTGACCTGCTGTCTTTCATTCTGTTAAAGACTCTCAGTACCTCCATCTCAGCTCGGTCTTCAAGATGCCAGGACCTCTGGCTGACTTACTGTGAAACCAAATATGTCTACGCATGCACCACATCAGCCGCAATACTGTGACTGTTACAGGGCTGGAATTTCATTGAGTGAATATTATCAGATGAACACCAGAGGGAGACAATCACCAGGGTGAGAATCAAACGGGGTTCTGTCAGAGGTGGTAAGTGAGGTGTGTGTACTGGCGCTTCTTGCAACCACACATTTTATTACAGAACTCGAGCTTTAATGGACCGGAAGTCTGGGGTCAAAGGTTTCAGTGATCCCCGCAAACTCTATCTGCAGTCTGGTTTGTCTGGTCCTCTTTCCCTTTGCTGTCCAAAATCCAAACATATTTATTTCCACACATGACTCAAGACCTTTGAATCCACTCTTCAACTTGGCAGATATATAAGCTAATGAACCAAGGAGCACTTCTTTCAACATGCCACTGCCCACAGTAACACCTAACCACAGTGGGCCCGCATGGGCATGCTAGCTGGAATACAACACATAAATTCTGCTTACACAGTAATGTATCAGCAATAATATACAATCCAATATAATAAAACACTTTCACCGGGGCCGTTCTGCTACCTAATGTGTACTTTTACTTTTGATATTTTAGGTACATTTTGCAGCTAATTGTATTATACTTTAGTGAATTATAAATGCAGGACTTTTAATGGAGTGTTTTTACATCTCAGCACTTCTTCTACCATTGGACGGTGTGCTGTTAGTTCACTATGTTGATGGTGGTATAGTTTATGGTTTCTGTTATTCAGAATAATTTATTTTTGTTGGTGTTATATTCCACTGTTGGGAGACTCACTGCTAAACCTATGTTGTCTTTGTTCTTAATTTTTCCACAGTCACTGCTCTGGCCTCTGTTTGTTACTGTGAAACAAGTAATCCCATGTAGCACCCAAATATACACTTGTATTGACTGATCCGTCTGTGGTCTGGGTCAGTTTGGGGTTATGAGAACTTCATAAAGAAGTTCTAAACGTTACTGTTCTCTTTTCAGAGCAGACTGGTCTCGCACCACACGAAATGTCCATATTCATTTTATCACGTTTGAAACAAATATAACCAGTGGTGGAGGAAGTATTCAGATCCTTTACTCAAGTAAAAGTACTAATACCACACTGTTACAAGTAAAACTCCTGCTTTGAAAATGTTACTTAAGTAAAAGTGTGTAACTATAATCAGGAACATGTACTTAATCGATTGATTGCTTGGCTTGTAAAACTTTTGAAAATAGTGAGAAATGCCATCACAATCACCCAGAGCCAAAAGTAACACCTTCACAATGCCTTGTTTTGTCCAGCCAATAGTACAAAATCATTAAATATAAATTGAAATAATGAATTAAAAGAAAATGCTCACATTTGTGGAGCTGGAACCATGAAATGTTTTTCCATGAATTATGACTAAACGATCAAAATAGTTTTCTGTCGCTTAATTGATTAATGGACTAATGGTTTCAGCTGTACTTGTAAAAACTGATGGATAGTTACATTGATAACGAAACATCATATTTAATAAGCTCTTTGTGTGTTTTGTATGTAAAACTCTTAATTTGTAAAGTAACTAGTAACTAAAGCTATCAAATAATTGTAGTGGAGTAAAAAGGACAATATTTCCCTCTGAGATGTGGTAGTAGAAGTAGAAAGTGGCATAAAAAGAAAAGACTACAAGTACAAGTACCTCAAATTTGTGCTTGAGTAAATGAACTTCCACTTCCATTCCACCACTGAATATGACCCAACCCTGCTAAAATATTTTTTTCTTTATTATAGTTCCTTTATTACTCCATTAATGACTACATTTCTTCTAATACCACAGGTTCTGTAATAGATTTTGTTAAATGGTCAGCAGTACATGACTGAAGTGTACATGATTTGCTGAAAAACATGCAAAAACATTAATGTAACCAACCAGTATATGACTGGATTACATTAGTTGCTGATGTTTCATTGTGATAAATCCTCTGCACAAAACCTAAACCAACATATTTTTTTTAAAACCAAACAGTTTTAATATGATATATGATGTTAGAATCAAAGACAGCAGGTTGAAAAGGGGTAATTCATTCCTCCTTTGAATGAACAGGTTTCCCTGTAAAGTCTATAAAAGCTTCTTAAAGTGAAACCCACCTCTCCTGTTTCCTGCCCCAACTGATTATCCTTAAAGCTTGTTTCCTGCAGCTACGCATTGTAATCAGTTTTTACAAAAGGAAAGCAGTTCTCTGTATGTCCTGCACGTAATGTGACTCTCACTCTCAGTGTGCAACACAACAAAGGGCATGCTGCAGTAAACAGTATTTAGAAGCAAGCCTTCATTGTCTAGGCTGCATAGGCTAATAAATTAAAATAAGTTATTCCCAAAATACATTCCTAGCACAGGTGCCTTCCTCCTGTCTTTATTGGTAACTCACATGTATAAAAGCTCAGGCCCAGTCCCTCCCAACAGAGGCCCATTTGTCAGAAAGTTTGCCAGTGCTGCTTCCTGTCCTGGCCTCCAGCAGGAAGAGGTTGGCTTTAAAGTGCAGCGGTGCTGCATGTAAGCAACTTGCAACCACAGGCAGCAGGAAACGTGGTCGCTCTGCACTGCTCAGTAAACACAACATACACATGCTTACACATGCAACTTACCCTTACACAATGCACATTTCTCCATTATGCACATTAATAAGAATAATTATGAGTCTGCAGTGCTCCTTTGGTTTTAAGTTCAACCCTTCAAAAGCTGCAAGATGTTTAGTGATGTTCCTTGGTCCCTGCAGAGAACAGAGATAAAAATGAAAACAGTAAAAACATACTGTATCTCTTTTACATATGTGCACACACACATATCTGTTTTACTGCCAGTGGTAGGGCTTGTCCACATAACCAGATGCCTTTTTAAGAGAAACTCTTCAAGGAATTTCTTTAACAGAGAAACAGATAGTGTCACATGATGAAACCTTAGTGGCAGTATTTCTTTCTTTCTGTCTTCCTTTTTTTCTTTGAGTGGAAGTCAAGTATGTGACGCCACACTGAACAAACACTACTTCATATTAATCTTCTCTTCCTCACTCATAGGTTTTGTGAAATAAAACAACTGCCAAAACATGTTCTGATGTAAAACCATGGGGGATAAATGTACACATAAAAATATTTGTGAACAAATACACTGAAAGCTCTGAGCTTTTTGCTATTTCCTTTAGTGAATGTTGGGAAATCATCCTCCCACAGATACAGAAACAACACGTTGCTGCCAAAATGGCTGGAGTTGTTATTAAGGATTCACAAAGGTAAGTTTTGGTGACTTTCAGCGTAATATATTGGAGGGCATTTGCGTATTTGTGATTTGAGTTTGCAAGTCATGTTGCCCCCTCAGCAAGGTTAAATGTAAGCTCAAATTAGTTCAGAACAGTACAGCCACAAACACTGCCTGTATTTTATTATTTCTATTGGCATAAGGTGTGAATTGCATCCTTTATTTTTTTCAGGTATTCAGCACCACACCAGAAGTGAAAATTCATCCCTACCACACCCAGAAACACCTGGCTGGGCATGTATAGTGCACAGTCTATAACCACAAATATGATCCTCTGTCTTTGTACTGAGCTGTACCCTGTGTGCTGTAGGACACCGACCCTGCAGGGGAAACTGTTGCGGGGGATAAAATAGGCAACACATGCAGCATTTCCCAAGGCACAAAGTGACACTACTATATATCAGTGCACAATGTTTTCTTCATGCACTTGGAGGAATCCTTCAAAGCAAGCACATCAGACATTTGCAGCATATCACTCTCTTATATTTGGGGCCCCTGGCTAGGTTTTATATAGGACCTGACAACAGCAACAAAGAAGTCGCATTTCAAGAGTATCTGTCAGTCAAAGAAGTGGGGTTCAACCCCCTCATCTTGGCAAGGTTTTCCATGGTCATGTGGTCAGTATGACAAACAATGGCCCTCAGACCAAGTGATACATATACATATTTCTAATCAAATTTACCTTAAATGACTCATTAATGTGAGCATGTTTGTCTGTGTGTTAGCCCTGTGATAGACTGGAAATAATGGAATGTGAGAAATAAATGAACACCAGGTGACCAGCGGACTCAGACATCTGTATCTGGCTCTTCTTGTCCACAAAGTCTTTCTTAATGCAAGAACGTCTGGACAGTTTACAGATTACATTATCATCCCTAAGGTTTTGTGTAATATCCAAAACATGTTGAGCTGAGGATTCAGCTTGACCCTTCAATATAGAATAAAGTACCTCCAGTGATGAAGGCAATTCTTCAAACTCAAATTTGCTGTCAAGTTTAAATTAGAACTCATCCTGACACCTCAACAGGAGAAGGCTTGCAAAACCAGTGAATAAAAGAAAAAAATATCTGTAATATTATTATTATATATATTCTGTAATAATCAACCATTAACAAGTGAATGAGCAACTCAAGAAACAAACAAATAAAAAAAACAATATTATAGTATAATCTGGATTGGTGTATGAACAGTCCAGGTATTATGGACTTGTTATGGATTTAAGGCTAATCTGTAACAAAAAACACTGCATGCTGCATGGCATAATACATGATATTAGCTTCTATTTTTAATAGCTGTTAGTGTATTTAATATTGAAAAAGAGAGTACACAGATTACATAACAGTTTTCTGCTTCTCAATTATGTAAAACTTTATAATTACAACAAACTTGCAGGTCGCACTTACGCTAACAGCTACCTGCAGTGCTCCGTTTTACCGTTAGGGGGCGCCGTGAAGTCGGCCGGCGGAGCAGCTGTTCGGCGTCCCGTCATCCAGCAGCGGCAGCGGCGGCAGCAGCAGCGGCGGCGGCAGCGTGGGCGGACCGAGAGACACACAGTCACACCGAAACTCTGAGCTGGTGCGGCGGGCGGACAGCAGCAGAGGACCCGGTGTGAACAGAGGTTTCATTCGGCTGATGTTTTACATCTTTATGGGACGCGAACACCGCCCTCGCTAACATCTGGAGCTCGCGCTTGATAGTGAAACTACTCTTCCTCGTGCCCGCGTGATGTGTGGTAGGGATAACTTATGAAGTGAACGGCGTTAGCATCTCACCGGCGGAGCTACGGTGCTGTGCTGGGCTGCAGGAACCGGACTCAGTTTGAAGGTAAGCGAGGGAACACTGCGTGTCACACCGAGCCTTGTCGCTTCACACACCTCGCTGTTTGTACGCCGGGAGCACCGAGCTGACAGTCACCATTTCGTTCACAGTGCAGGTTTGCAGGTTGTTTTTTTTTTTAACGGCGCTGCAGCACACAGGGGTCTCAGGGTGGGGTCTTCCGAGGCTTACAGAGGACACCCATGGGCGACAGTGTCAGTTAAACACATATGATGTGTGCTTACATGGAGACTTTTACACATCTGGACTGGCCTGTAAGCCTTTCAAGTTAAAATGCCATTCTTGTGAAGCTTCTGGTCAGGTTGTCATGACAGGAGTCAAATGCTTAAAGTGAGAGGAACAGGTGTGTGTGTGTGTGTGTGTGTGTGTGTGTGTTTGGCTTTACTCTCTCTGTCTGACACACACACACACACACAAGCATAGGGTATTATTGCCAGTGGTAGATTTAGATGAAATCTTCCCATGATTCATCTTGTTTTATTGATGCCTTGCTCTACTATGGTTGGAAGGCCAAGGCATGGGGAGCTCCATTAATATGGATCTAAGAGGTGTGTGTGTGTGTGTGTGTGAGAGAGAGAGAGAGAGAGAGAGAGCGAGAAAAGAGAAAGAGAGCATAAGGCATTCAATATCTTTTAACCCACTGGCAAAATTCCCTCTATATTTTACACGCTAAAATGCTGTAGTAAAGTCATGCACACACAGTACATGATGCACACACACCCGCACAGGTTATAGAGTGATGAATCGATTTGAGAGTGCTTTGGTGTTGAGATCTGGCTGCGCAGAAATCCCACAGAGACAATTAAAGTACTGACCTGTGTCATCAAGGATTTGTTTTGGCTTTGCATTTGGAAATATGTTAGGAAGCAGACTTTTGGGCCAGATGGCAGGAGCACACACACACACACACACACACACACACACACACACAAACAACTGGAACAGCCAGTCAGAGTTCCTACTGAGGGAGACCGGATTAGTGGCCAGGGTTTGAACCTGTGACCTGCAGTGCTCAGTTGTACATGGACACTAATTGTTGAGTTAATGACACACATATAACAGTTTTGTATCTTTGAGGACCTTCCAGACTCTATTCTTCTACTCATGACCAGAATTCCCTCACTTTTTTAGCAACTGTAGATTATGTTCCTGTGCTTTTGTTTCTTCCTCCAAAATGAAGTTACTTCATGCAAAGAAGCAATCATTTTACAAAATCTAGCATTTCATTTCACACTGTGCTGTAGCAGGTGGAAGCATCTTGTTGCCTTGTGTTTTAGGTTGAATAATGTAATGCAACTGAACTTTAGCATCTGATTGAACATTTTATTTTGGAGGGATGTTGCGCATTTATGTTAAACGTTGAACACTGGAATATTTTCTGCAAAACATCAACTTTTATAGCAATTTCTTACAACTTTGCAAAACATCACTGCTGGCTTTTCATTCACAGTGATTAATTGTTTTTATCAACTAAATCCAGTTGTTTTCTGTGCTTTTAGGAACTAAATGGGGGTGAATGGGCCTGAGAGGGTTGGCAGAATATGTTAAAAAAGTATATAATTTTGGCACATGCATGTAAAAGCTGTTAAAATTAGGGCTGCAATTCACTATTATTTTCATTATTGATTAATCTACTGCTGATTTTCTGGATTAATTGATTAATTGTTAGATCTTTAGAGTGGTGAAAAATGCCTGTTCCTGAAGCCCAATTTGACATTTTTGTTTTTGAAAACCCTAGCGGAACCTAAAACTAATCTGAATGATTTTAATCTTAACTGTAAACTGAAAAGCAGCACCACATGTGAAAAATTATCTCTGCTTTGCAATAAAACATGTCTTGATTTTGACACTCAAAATAACAACTGAAAGTGCTTCACATAGTCTGAAGGCGAAAGTAGAACACACACACACACACACACACACACACACACACAGCTCTAAACAGGAAGCTGACAGCATCCTGGAAGATGTTTCATCTGGTGTGAACTGTCACTTTGTGTACGCAAGTGTAAATATGATAGGTGTCTGTGCGCACAGTGGCATTTTGCAGGTGTGTAATTTTTTTTGTGTTGAGCGTGTTTGAACATGTTGGATAGAAAAGAAGCAGCGGTGACCATAGCAGGTTTATTTCTGGGCTGCTGCTCTCAGAAGTGAAATATACCTTCCTGTTTATACAGAGTCCTCCGCCGGGTGCATCAGGGTAGAAAACTGGTTTTACAGGAGCCCTCCAGCAATTTTCACAATGCATTTTTCATGGCAGTTTGCCCATAAGTGGATCTT
The DNA here is from genome assembly GCF_020085105.1 of Siniperca chuatsi. Taxonomy (NCBI): domain Eukaryota; kingdom Metazoa; phylum Chordata; class Actinopteri; order Centrarchiformes; family Sinipercidae; genus Siniperca; species Siniperca chuatsi. The sequence continues at coordinate 16,937,728 of NC_058061.1, forward strand.
CTCCAATGCCTACAAGCCGCACTGTTTATCTTTCTTGTGTTTTATGCCACTGCTTGTCACTGCGCAAGTAGTTCTTTCATCTAAGATATGGCTGTCAATGAATTTAAATAGAATTTTGAGTAAGTAACTTTAACAAAAGCAGGAAAGAATAGCATGTGGAGTTTTGTTAACTAAACTGCCAAATTGTGCTGGGAGACACTCTCAATATCTTACTCAACTTTAAATTGTTACTTACATCTGATTTTCTTTTTACTCCCATTTGAGGACATAGCCCATGTCCAAAGCATTTGACCATTTTGGTCATGTTATGTACGTTCATGTTTTGACAGAATTGAGGCACTTGAATGACTATTTCTCTTTCTTTTTCTTTTTGTGTATTAATCAGGTATAATGAGGTCAGATGTCAGAAAATAGTGAAAAATGCAGATCCAAAGGAACGTCTCAAAAGTGCTTGTTTTGTCTGATCAACAGTTCAAAACTCAAAGATATTCAAGTTAAATCAGAAAATCTTCATATTTTGTAAGCTGAAACCAGCATTTTGCTTGGTAAATTACTTAAATCAGTGGTTAAGTAACTATTTGGCATGTGGCTCCTTAAAGGTGGGGTATGCGATTCTAATCTAATACACATTTTTTTGTCAAATTCAGCGAATATGTCCTCATGGTCTGCTAGCTGTCCGTGCTGAAAAAACTCCAGTGTTTGTACACAGCCCTGGCTCTGTAAATGGGAAACAAACAAAGTGGCTCGGACCGAGCCACACAACACTATTCCAGCCATACCAGCCATGATTTGTGTCAGGTAACGTTAAATGACTTGCCCACGGACATTCAGCTTACTTTCTAGTTTGCCAAGATATGCTGTTGTTGTGATGTTAGCTATAGTAGCAGGGGAGTTGTGAGTATCGCTGTCTGGAGCTGCTGTGCTGGCTCTGGGAAACCGTCTCGTCCTCTCTGGCTGTTAGCTTCGCAGCAGCAACTGTAGGGACAGTTTGCTAACCCACAAGCTAGCTAACGTTAGTTACGTTACTTGATGTGTCGTTGTTCGTTCTATACCATGGTGTTGGATTTCTCCAGAATCGCATACCCTGACTTTTTCTCTAGCGCCACCGTGAGGTTGACATTTTTCATTTTCATGAAATTCCTTGACAACTATTTGTTGGTTTGCTGTGAAATTTGGTACAGACATTCATGTCCCCCTCAGGATGAATTGTAATAACTTTGGTGATTCCTTAATTTTTCCCTTAGTGCGATTATCAGGTCAAATTTTAAATTTGTTTCAAAAACTTTGATTTATGACCAAATACCTAAAAAAACTAATGACATTCCCATCAGCTTCAGCTGTACTTTGTGTTTAGTGCTAATTAGCAAATGTTAGAATGCTAACACACAAACCTAAGATGGCGAACATTTTACCTTCTAAACATCAGCGTGTTAGCATTGTCTTTGTGAGCATGTTAGCATGCCGAGGCTAGCTCAAAGCACTGCTTTGCCTAAGTACAGTCTCACACAGCAGCTAGTGTGCCTTTAGGCTCTATTTTTGTGAACTCAGCAGCGTGACTTGCAGTCATGCGGTGCCAATCGTACTTTGGCCAGACTCGTTAAAAAGAAGATGATGCATAGAGTCAGTACTCCCCTGGTTGCCCGGTGATTTTTGGATTTAGACACTGGGAGAGGATTGGTAGGAATGGACGGCCCTGAGGGAGTTTTTCATGGGACTGTGTGTTTCCAATGTGTCAGTCACCAACATGCTTGCTGGTTTACACTTCAGCCGAAACTGTACAGAATAATTAATCATAAGTTTCATGTGCACGTAAGCATGGAGGTGTCTGTGGTTATTTTGCCAGTATCTGGTGCTGGTTGCAAATATGTAACCAGCGGATCTGTCGTGCGTAATTGTGGCTTTACAGTGACATCATCATTTGGTTCAGATCAACAAACACCATAGTACAGCCTTTTGTCATTTACATCAGTTGTATGATGTGTGATCTGTGATTTGTGTAAGCAAAAAAAATCACACCTTCAGCTTCTACCTGACGAGGCTGTCGTGCAGTTTGTTTTACCTCCTGTCCCCCGAAAGACCAAATGATCAAGATTTGAGCTGATACCCAGCAATCTGGACAGGGATTTCTTTAATTCTCCCTTTCTCTGTTTCTCTCTCTCATCGTGTTTCTTTCTTTTTTTTGTCTTGTTTTTCATCACACTGAATCAAAACCCGAATGGCCTCATCAGCATGACAGATACGCCTGTGCTGCCAGATCAGTCTTGCAAATCAATCACAGATGATTGAAACAAATACAAAGCAAGTTCATACATGCATGCTATTTTTACTTTAAAGAAAAAATAAAGGGAAAACCAAACATAAGATCACTATATTTCAGACATCACAGAGGTAATTTTTTAGCAATCTTTACTCATTAGTGTTACTATGACATAAATATACATTTCCTCTTTTCAACACAAAGTATTATTTTAATCTTTCTTCTGTGTTGAAAGTCAGCAACTCACTACTGTGTTGTTGGTTTAATTTTCCAGCCTAGATATAGAAATAGAACAGCTGTAGGGATATGAACAAAAAAAGTACTTCACATCAAACAGATTGTCGAAGGTTAAAGGGAAGGATCAGTGACTGTACAGTGGAAGTATGGACAGATGGGTCACTGAGTGGTCATGAGTGCATCATTGAATGAAAAGTATGATAGGAGTGATGAATAATGGGCAGTTGTCATGCAGTTACTTTGAAACATCCATCTTGTGAATTTTTTCATTTTTTCAATTAAATGCAAACTTTCCAGCTGGGTTGAAGCTGCATAAACAGGTTTCCTGACTGTCGGAGGAACATGTAAGCAAAATTGAAGAGTCTTTGAAGAGTTGACTTGCACTGGGAACGCTGCCTCTGAATGTGTCAGCACATACTAGAGGTATTTTATGAAAACTATTAAGTATTCTACTGTAACAACTAATGGCTACACAGTGTAACGCGGACCCCTTATACAGTATATACAGTATATGGGACCAAAAGCAGGCCATTCATTTTAAAAGGTCATGGTCGACGGACACACATGCACACACATCCACTTTTGAGCAGCCGTGCAATGATATTGAACCATTTCAGGATTTCCCCCAGGAACTTGGTTAGCAGAGGTGGTACGCACACATCAGCCCCTTATTGGGCTGTTTGTATCTACTCTTCCCTGCTTGAAAAGAACTTAAAAAATGATTTACTGTAAAGTGAAACTGGACTGTCAATGTTTAGATGTTTGATGTTTGGTCAAGTTTTCATTCATACTACTACCACTTGGAGTTTCAGAAGCTGGACCTTTTAACCATTTATCAATTCCAAAATGTGAACAATTCATTATATTAATTCGTATCGTTATATTTTAATGATAAAATATAGTCTATAAATAGACTAAGGGTGATCAAAATTAATCTGAACAAGTTTCAACACCCATGCAACTATTCCGATCTCACAACTTGTTATAAACTCTATGTACGTTCATAGTTTATTTGCTCTGTCCCATGTAGTTGTAAATGAGTAAATCTGCAACTTTCTTAAAGGCACAAAGTCCACTTTAAAACAGGGCATGCCAAACTGGTCGTGTGGGTAGTTCATTTTAGAAGGAGCATTACAGCCGCACTGGCCGTTTGGCCGTGGTATAATTCCTGCCTTGATTAAAGCTGTCTGTATATACTATAGAGGGAAATGCTGCAACAGCAGAGAGGGTTCATAGCTTTGCAGAGAGAGAGAGAGAGTGCACCAAATGTGTTGTCCAGGGCGGAAGTCGGCCTGTCTGATGCAGCGCTTCCAGGCAGTCGTCCTGCATTCCGCACATGATTCTGCACCGGTGTAAATGTTGACTGAACATTATGAGACATCGCTGTCGCCATGTGTGCAGGAATTTCCCGCATTAAGTGCTAGATTTGCAGGAATCGATGAAATTATGCGCAATCCCACACTGAAATTCAGGCCCTGAAGTTACAGGTAGGGAAGTCAGAAAGTTTTGAGACATAAGCACATTGTTGGTTTTAGTGTTGTCATGGGATTTGTTGACAATAAGGAAAATATGGAATAATGCCAGCCTTATCCATTGCAAAGATTTGTACCATTAAACTTCTAATTAGACATTTTTCACAAGAAATTCTTCAATAGAAACCCATTGTCTTTTTCTTGAACTTGTAACAAAAAGCCTGGATGAATAGCAAATTGCCTGTCAAAAAGGAATTTTAATCTGCCCATTATGTGGCATATTCTGGTCTCCAAACTCTTCTTCAATGTCCATTTGATGACAATGCTGTCCCCTGGCCAGAGTTCTCCTGAAAGACTCCAGACTTCTCTATGAAGTTCCTGAATAACTCCTCTCTGTTTCTTTGAAACCACAATTATGACCTCCATTTTTTTCTCTAAATATTCTTTTCAGAGCCAATTCTCTCTCCCCCCGCTATCTTACCCCAATGTGGCATCTGTGGGCAATTACCATTAAGTTTTCATACAAGGCCAGCCAACAGAGGAAGCTGTTGTATTGGAGTCCGCAGCATGAGTTTGCTGGCTGCGTAGAGGGATGGCAGGAAGGAGGGATGGCGGGAGGGATGGATGGCTGCTGAGGAGGTCTATTCATGTCTCCAGGCGAGGCCATACTTGAGTAGAAACTTATTGTGACGGTGACCTCCCTGTCACCATACAGCTAACACAAAGCAGCTTCTAATGAGGGTCAGCTGAGCTGCTCTCTTTGTTTCTCATCCTGCTTGTCAACTCTGTGAATTTAGTTCAAAATTCAAAATTTTGAACATAAACTCATTCATTTTAATCTGCGTGAACTGAACTTTGAGCTAGCTGTGAACTTGCACAACACTACTGCTGCTTCTGGACATGACGCTGATGAGAGCGGTGAGACTGAAGCAAAACAGTAAAGTTGAGGGTTGTAGATCCAAAGCAATGAGCTGAAAGAAGCGAAAACACGGTGTGATCCATTGTCTTAAGATATGGATTATTTCCGTTTTATTATTAGAGAAATGTTGTGGTTACAGATTAAGTGTTAAAAAAAACCATATCCTGTCTCATGCTTCACGTCACTTTGACTTTTTCAATATTAGTAATAAAAAGACCATCATATTTCCCTAAACTTAACCAAGTGCTGCCAGTGCCTTAACCTAACCACAAAAACCTTCCATGATATACAAATCTGTAAGCGCAACCACTATATATGTCGGGACATAATTCCAAAACTATTAGAATTACAGTATGTCAAAATATGGTTGTGCCTAGCTGAAGCCTTGCAATGTTAACGAAAGTGAAAAATGATTTGTGTATCCGCCCCGTGATTCGGATCTGCTCCTAAATTGAATGGGTTCTTCCTTGGCCCATGCTACACCCTTTCTAGCCTGATTACCAGATTAATCTGCTGTGCTCATGTTTCATTTGCTCTGGCAGATACGTCTGGCCCCCCTCCCATTCAGACAGATTTCCACCCGTCCTGGAGCTGGTGGGGCCAATAACAACCGTTTATCTAATATGGGGCGGGATTGATACGATGACTGACAGAGGAGTGTCACCGGTCCCGATTTGAAAAGTCACATGTCATGCGTTTTGCTGCTCTGATTGGTTGTAGGTCTGGACCTGTGTCCAGTCTGCAGGTCCGTCCAGCGCAGGGCACCAGGCTCATAAGACTCAGATCAAACTGTCAAACTAGGCAGTGCTGATCTAATAGAAACACATTTTAGTGTACTGTTTAGCTGGTTGTAGGTGTATCCAGTGTCCAGAGGCAGTTTGGTCTGCGCCCGTTGATAACGCCCGTTGGAAATCGAAAGTGAACAAAGAGGTTCCAGACTAATTTGCAAATGCATATTAGTCTGGAACCTCTTTGTTCACTTCAGATTTGTGATGCCAGGCTACACCCTTCCACCAAGTTTCATGAAAATCGGGCCAGTAGTTTTTCCATAATCCTGTTGACAGACAAACAAATAATAATAATAATAACAAACAGCACTGAAAACATAACCTCCTTGGTGGAGGTAATGAACATTTGGCATTATGTTAATAAAGAATGTAACGTGGGTGGCATTATGTTTCTGACAAAAATATTTGCTGTTGCAAATTAGTAGCATATAACTGTGATTTCTAGAATACAGGGTTGATGAAGGAGATTTTGCTTTGGTGCTCAGCCAACCTTCCTTGGATAAATAATGTTTTAATGAGGAGTGCGCAATTCTGAGTGGATTTTGAAAGCAGGGTTTTCAGAACATTGTTTCCCTATGACTCATGGGGCTACAATTTTCCTAATTCTACAAATGTGGTCAACATGTGGTTGATCAAGTCCTCTACTGTTATCTTTTCTGTATTTTGGCCAAGAATTGTTTTTACCAGCAGTAGTTTGAGGGTGATAATGGCTGTAGTCAATAAACATGGTATTGTTGCTATAATGTTCACTTTTGATTTGATGGTCATGATAGACTTCAGTAAAAAACATCATCGTACTCATAAAAACTTAAAAAAAAACTTGACCTCAAGTATATAAACCTCATAATTATAAGTTCAGTTTGCCCTGTTTTGTTGCAAAAGTGTTTTGGAGTTCTGCCTTTTCAGTGTTCTTCATGGAGTTGGTTTGTAGTTCTTGGCAGAGCAGCCAGCCAGAAGGTTGTACATGGACTTCAGCAGCGAGACACTCCTCATTTTAGAGCACTGGTTTGTCTCTTGCAGCTTCGTGTATGATTGATGGGTGAGTGGTAGGTTTACCTTATGCACACTCTGTGAGGTCCATTAAACTTGCCAAGACAAAACTCTAGTGTCTTTCTGTTTGCACCTCTAATAAAATCTATACCTGGTAAATCTTCTCAGGACATTGGAAACTTAAGGGCACTTTGGCCTCAATTACTCTACTACATAGGAACGTACTTAATGCTGAGAGTAAAGAACAAAATGCCAAGTGAAATTGTGGAAGCAAAATATTCCCATGATATAAAGTAAGTAGGTATCAAAAAGGAAATATTTTAAAACACTTTAATGTTACATACATTTTTATTCAAGACAACACCCAGTTGAAAAAAGGGACAGGAGAAAAGAGAATTAGTTTTATTCAACAGACTCAACCGTGAAGTAAAAATAGCATGCATGTATGAACTTGCTTTTACTCTTTTATATCACTGTCATTAATATGCATGAGTGCTGTGTCAGCACAGGTGTATCTGTCATGCCTAATGAGGCCATTCTTGTTTTGACTGAGCAAGCTAATGGGTGGGAAAATGAAAAAAAAAAAAACGTGAATAGTACGCAGAAACAAAAAACAGCGAAAGAGACACATTACCCTTCTACTTCTGTTAACTTGTGTTGAGAAAATGGAACTGACACACCTTCAGGCAGCCATATTGGAGGTGCTCAATGTTAGCAACGTTAACAGGTGATTATATTTCTATTATGACTTGTCTGTCTCAAAAGAGTTGAATGGACATGGTTGGTTGGACATTAGTTGGTGCTGTTTTTGGCTGAAAGGGATTCATTTGTGCTAATTTTAAGTTTGTTAGCTAGCAGCCTCTTAGCTAATTAGCAAGCTAAAAAAGCATTTTTTAGCTTAAGCTAACTGTTCTCACACTACAGCTCATTTGGAGAAATACTGAAATACCAAAGGGATTGTAGAACTACTGTTACCTGTGTTGCAGTAACTGCAGTTTGGAACCAAATCTATTACTGAATTAACCGACACCACCATCACATAAATGTTTCTTAGGTCTCTTTTTATGTTCCTGATTATTATTGATTCATAAATAATTTGCATACAGATAATGCAATAATTTGGTATCTTTTACTCTCTGTGTCTCTTACGTTTTGATTCCTGTTTCGCTTCTTCTCTCTCTTTCATCCCTTCAGCTTCCCTCACATCATCCTGCAGTCTCTAGCGGCTTCTGTCACCAGCTTCTATTTTATAAGAGACTTGACTGGCAGACGGGAACCAGGCATCCTCTCTGCTGAGAAAACTCTGCTAGATCCTCTCAAGTCCCATACCTGGCACAGGAGCTGATAAACCATTATATTCTCTCCAGTGGCATTTTTGGCAGTCAAATGTGCCATGAGGTGTTGGAACAGTTGGAGTGATGAATGGCAATGCTGGCTTTTTCTTTAGAGAGTTTTTCCATTAGGTCATTTGTGCTGTATTGCCTTGCAGCTTGCAGTGAATTCTTACTGTTTAACCTGACAATTAGTTAATCAATTAATCTGAAATGATTTTACCCAAAGCTTTTACTGACTTGTATATCCAATCTGATCAAGTCATTATAAAATACTGTAGAACCTGTTTAATGAGCAAGAGGATGTTTTTTGAGGCAGACCAGAAAACTTAAAGCTGCTATAATCAATATTATTACATTAACAATGGATCAAATGACTCAGTGAAAGTGGTCGCTTGCTGCTGTACTCTTCAGGTCTATGGGACGTTTTAGCGTCTTTCAGCTCATTGTTTTGGTTTTAAGGCCCATAAATTTACTGTTTTGGTTTAGTCTCACTGCTCTCATCACTGTTGTTTTCGGATGCAGTAGGCAGCTGTTTACAGCAAAAAAGCCCTAAAAACCCACTGTACGCTACCTGCCCAGCACCAAACAGCAAGCAGACAAAGTTAGCAACTAGCTGGTGAACATAGCAGAGCATTAAGCAGCTAAAGAGACAGATATTTCTCTCAGGAGTTGGTGATGACCAAAACCGAGCTAGAAGTACAGTGAATTTTGGAGTTACATTCATCAGGTGGCCACAAACTCAACTCCAAGTGAATGCTAATGTTGCTCTGTATATGCTGTAAATAAATAAGCAACTGTTGTCTAACAAGTTTAGTATATCAAATTAAAAGGTGATAATACATCAGTGATGTGTTTACAGCTTTTTTCCGCTGCTCCCATGTCCCAAAGTCAGTTAATCAAGTTTTCTGCACTGCAAGCATTTTGTAGTAATGTGTCTAAAAAAGTGGCTGTATCTGAAAATCTGTTCGAGCCACTGTCATCCCTCATTAGCATAATGATAATGGAGGGTTACATGCTATCTCTGCAGCTTCACCAAAACTAAACTTACCGTATGGCTCAGAGGCAGGAACAGGTAAATTAATGCAGATGTGGCATAGCAGGCAGACGGACATGCACATGGACTCGCACACTCACCACATACATAGAGGTATGAATTAACAAGCACAAACATGCATGCATATACACACTTATGTACACATTGATGTATCAAGATCAAGACTGTTACGTCAAGGTTTTATTTGATAGCAAGCCCTGCAAAGATCACACCACTTTTTTTCTTTACTTGTCTTCCTGTGCAAGCTGCTTCGTCAGAAATATGTGGGTGTGAAGTGCAGTGGGTCGGGGTTTGAATATTTTGAGATTCAAAAGCTGCTTTCCCATAGGCCCCATGTCAATCTACAGTAGGAAACACATCATAGCAGTAGCCTATACCAATCCTTTCGTCATCTCTTAATGACTTCCATGGGAGAAAGATCTGAGCCTTTTTGATTATGCAAAACCATAACCATCTCTGCTTTCGCCTGGTTTCAAGTTGCCAATTAAATCTGTCCTGCTTAGACAGCTGAGTAGTGGAGATGATTGTGCTTAGAGGCGAACAAAGCATGTAGGCCTGACCTCTGATCTGCTCTGATTGTCTGTGCTACTGTTTATCTCTGTACAGCTTTTTTATGCTGTTCACTTATTTATTAAGGCCAAAGGACATTCTACCAGTGGAGAAAAACATCTTTCTGAATCATATAAGCTTTACATTCAGTTCTACAAGCAACTAACAACTAATCGCTCAATAAAACATCAGAGCATAGTGAAAAATGTCAATTTCAACTTCCTAGAGCCCAAGGGGATGTCATCAAATGTCTTAATTTTTCCAACCAACAGTCTACAATACAACGATATTCAATTTATTATAATGCAAGACAAGGAAAAGCAGCAAATTTTCACATTTGAGAGGCTAGAACCATAACGTTTTTGGCATTTTTGCTAAATCCACAAAATAGTTGCCAATAAAATTTCTGTCAGTGGATTAATCAATTAATCGACTAATCATTGCAGCATTGCTGTCTATATTTTCTCTCTTACCTCTAGTCGTGTCTAGCTATGCACATAAATTCAGGTTTATATGTGTTGAGGTCCTCGAGATATCCGTCCCTGAGACTTGTCCTGTGTCTGGATAATGCACTGGTGCTGTCACTTATTCAAAATTTGAACTACTGCTCGAATGGGAAAAATATTAAATATTTGACCTGTAAACATAAATTTGAATTCAATATTCTCAGCGTAACAGTTTGTGTGTTGTACTCCAGCAATATGGATATGTTAGATGATTCTCAATATTAATGAATGCCCACAGAAGGATTCACAAATGTATTTCGTGATTTATATATAAATGACTCTCCTGACAAAAATATTTTTCAGTGCACACAAAAATATTTATCGTTGTATATAAATGTAAAACAAATCCACAAGCAAAAAAAAAATAAGGTTGACAAATGTATTTCTGATGCACACAAACATTTTTCTTGTTTTAAATAAATGTAATAGAAATCCACAAATATAAGTATTTAAAAGTATTTGCAATTTTCATCACAAACACCTTCAAATCTACGCTTCCGTGATTGGCTGAAGCGGAAGGAGCCATCTGATTGGCTACAGATACTTCCCTGTTGAAAAAAATGCATTTGTGTATCGAGCCACGGCAGGGGAGTCTCATAAAAACCCACACACAAATGCAGTGAAGTTCACAAATGACAAGCAGTTTGTAAATGCAGGTTCAACAGTTTGTAGATAAATGTAACAACATCCAAATATATAGTTCCTAAAATGCACTGTCCATCATCATACTGCATACCCTATTGCCCTTATGACACTAGGCTATTGTTGTTCTCTTTGCTAACATAAAATGGAGAAAACTAGTGAGACCTGTTGTATGGATAATCATGACAAACTAAACCATCTCAGAAGTAGCATGTGGAATCATTCTGGATTCAACACCACAGATGGAAACATTTAGATAAAGGTAAGGCTGCTTATTGATGTAAAATTACGACAACATTAGCCTGTTGCTTAGGTGAGGCAGTGGAGGCAGTACAAACTGCTAATTCTACATTGTAGTTTAGGGTTAGGCTACGTTCAAATTAATTCGAACATCTTAAGTGTTCAAATTACCCGCTTTGGTACCGAACTGGTAAGACACATTGCTGGAGATTTTTAAATGTCTTACCTTGATATAGTTGTTAAGGTGAATGAAAAAGCTTTATCATGAGTGCTCAAAATGCTATTCTACAGTACAACTCCAAGCCTGCCTCACTTACATTTTGCCGCTGACAGTTTTAATGTGTTTAAGCTGCTGTGTTTTGAACCAGATAAGCTAACAGAATTATTCATTGGCTTTTCTTCGGCAGCCTTTTGGAAATATTTATACATACACAGTACAGTGTACTTATATTTAGTATGTTATTTGCTCCTAATGGTGTAAATATTTCATATACTTTTCATTATTCACTGGTAAGTGTCGCAGAGGGACCCCATATGTTACACTGTTTGGCTTCATGAAGAACCTTAACAACACACTTTTGGTCACATAGGAACCAAAGTCAGGTCCCTCACATTCACGAGTTGAATTCACTGACATGGTAGAAATGCTGGTACTAAGCATTTTAAAAACATACAACATACAACAACAATATATATTTTGGGTCTAGTGCAGGTTTGGGACAGGTGCATGGGCTGCCTAATGTTGCATGGTAATTACTGATGATTGCACAAGTGCACTCAAGGTGAGATTTCAACTCAACCCGAGAACCACACACTGACCAATTGTGGCACAGCAGCACCTTTTGGCAGACGGCATTCTATTCTCGTTAGCTTGCATCTTTTGCAAACACTTAGATGTAGCATTTAAACGTCAATAAACCATTACATTCATATTAACTGTAAACAAATGATACCGTCAATGAAAAGACCAGATTGCATTTGAATTTGCTGGTGTGCTTAATGGCACAGGAGATTGCTTTACACAACAGGGCGAGGGCACTGGTTTTCTACTAAAATGGAATCGAAGTTTTTGAGAGTTTCTCACAATGGCAGATGGTGTACGGATTTAAAGGCAGATGGAAAAAACACTTTGAAAATCTTCATCCTCTTCAGTAAAGTGAATGAGAAAACCAAGTGTCACCAGGAAGTGGGTAGGGGATACAAGTCCTCAAAGATCTTTTTGTGACGGGAGGGAAGAGGGGTTTTGGGAAAATATGGTCTTAATTTTAAGAAACACAAGCTGTGATAAAGAAACTGGCTTGTACGAAGCTATAAATCAGCTTGACTACAGTCTTTTTTTTAAGGTGTCACATTTGACATATTTATGTATAAAAATGCTACATACACAGTAGCTTTAAGTAGCTGCTTCCTGTGTGTGTGTGTTCCATGAGTGGGGTTTTCTGTGTGAGTTTCTATATAAGTGGGTGAGACACGTTCCAGCACCCAAGCGCACTGATGTGAGTCAAGGCGCAGCAGCACAGTGGCTGATTTACTAATGAATTGCTCACTCTTGTGTAATATGTGGTAACAAGATGAAAGACAGACACCACAAGACAGTCCAAGCAGTGTTTAGACAGATGGCTTCAACTCATTAACACCCCCAGTGTGAGTCTGTCAGAATAATCAAACCCTTTAAACTACAGATTGATGTTAGCATTTTGAACAAGTGTTGTATCATGTACAGTCAGTGGCTGTTTACCATATGAAGGAATTTGGCAATTTTTTTGGTATCTGTGCCATTTATCGTGAACATGCCCACAAACTTTGCTTTCTGGGCAGCTCACGCTCAATCACATAATAGCCTTAGATCCTTGAACATAAGCTACACCAGCCCACAAGCTGCACCTCTGTTCAATATTTCCACTGTTTCAAAGAAACCAATTACCAGAGTAGATAAATCTACATTGGATAGTAGAGATTCAACAATGCTGCGACAGGGCAACACTGTGTTTGTTTGCTGTAGCAATAAGCTTCAATCATGCCCTTTTACTATTCCCAAATCCCATCCTCACTTTCGCGGTATGGGTCCAGCTAAATTAAACATTAGACGTCTGATTGAATTTATCTACATATGACTGCAGACGAACACATGAGAAGATTACTGAGTTTTAGTTTTCTCCGTAGATGATGTTTGAATGATTACAGGATGATATAATACATGGGATGATAATGTGGAGTCACAAAAGCCTCAGCAAGTCAAGAAGTCGAATTTGGATGAAATATTGGCCAGAAAAGAGATCAGTGCTCCTTTGTTTTCTCTGTTGATGCCGTTTCTCTCCATTTATCATTTATGGTTTTGCTAACTGACATACTGCTTCTGTTGTAGCAGATGTTTAATCATTTTTTGTTGTTTGTTTCTAAAGGTAGCAGCAGATTACACACACACACACACACACACACACAGGTCACTTTTGGGGACATTACATAGGCTTACATTCATTTTCTGGAGACTTACCCTAAACCTAACCACTACTTCCCTAACCCTAACCTTAACCATTGACCCAAAAATCAGCCTTTTCCCAATTGGGGACATGGCTTTTGCCCCAATTGGACCTGCCGTCCCCAATTAACTGGTATTTAGTCTGATATGTGTCCCCAAAAGTAGCCTAAGTCAGACCACACACACACACACACACACACACACACACACTCATACTACAGCAGGAACCTGTAAACTGAAAGGAAATAACCTACTGTGTTATGACTGTAACATCTGGCACAGCTGAGAGCCCAGAGCATACGTGGCCCTATGGTGGGGGGTGGAGGGTAAAAGCACACAGCATAACTCACTGTTAATCTATGTGACCTACTCATGCTTTGTTACATCAGAACAGGAGGATGAAGAAAAGATGCAGATGTACAGTTTTTTAGAAGCTTTTAGAGCTATTGAAACATCTTAAAACTACAGATTTAAAGGAATAGTTTGGAGAAATACACAAATTCTTGCTCAGAGTTAGATGAGAAGATCGATACCACTCTCAAATCTGTACAATAAATATGAAGCTACAGCCAGCATTAGCTTAGTTTTCATAAAGACTGGAAGTAGTGGGAAAAAGCTAACCTGGCTCTGTCGAAATGTAAGAAAATACTAGCAACTCTAAAACTCACTAACTAATACATTGTATCTTGTTTGTTTAACACGCACAAAATCCGAAGTGTAAAAATATCGAGTTGTGGATTAAAGCAAGGCTATGTAACTTCAGCAGAACAGTAGCTACTGTGGCTGCATGGGACAATTACAAGATAATGATAAATGCTAAAACATAATGTAACATAATGTAGCACAAGTCGAAAATCATCAAGTCAGTGAACGGATTCCCTGATGTCTGTAAATAGCAATATCCAACTAAAGTTTGCTAACATTAGCCTCCATAAGCTACTGGTGATACCAGACCAAGTAAGGCTGTAGCAGCAAAATCCCTGAGTGGGCTGACTTGAGCAAGGTTGTGTTTAATTGCTCATGAATTCATCTTTTTATTTGTAAAAGAAAGAATTTGTTATTTCTTCTTTTAAAAGTTACATAGTCCCACTTGAAACAAATGAGATATAACATGTTAATTTGTGAACTTTAGAGGTGCTGGTAAACGCAAAGCATATTTCCCAAAATATTGAACTAATCCTTTAAGATGGTTAAATCATGGACAGTAATTAAATTATTATTATTAAATTATAATTTCCCCTATGACAAATGACTTACAAATTTTAGTCAGCTAACATGTAATACTGTCTTTGATGTATTTTCTACATTTGTTTCAGTTGTTAATTTGATTGTTGGTCAGACAAAATAAGTTTTGAAGACATCACTTTGGACAACTTAGGAAACATGCACACATGTGACATGTTCAATAATCAAGAATCAATAATTGCAGTGTGCTTACCAAAGCAAAGTTCAAGACTTTCAAGGCTTTCAACTGGAGCTGGCAATTTTCTTGAGGCTGCTGTCGGTCCCATGACCACAACTTCCGAAAGCATTATCCTGAAAAAACTGCATTAACCCTAAAGTTAAAATGGACCCAGTGGTGCTGTTGGACAGGTTGTAGTGCCTATTAGAGCAGAACAGTGCCAGTGTAATAAAGTTCAAACCTACCTGGACTGTCTGAGCATTAATCTGCTGAAGAGTCCCCAACCAATTAACTTGGAAGTGCACTGGTAATTGTCAGTTTTACAGCACCTTCCTCTTGGAGAGCAAAGAAATTTAGCCCCGATATGCCATTTACCTGCCAAAAAACAATAAATATCTGTTGGACCTAAAATTCAGCAGGTATCTGGCTTTTTAAACACAGCCTGCACAAATGCAGCCAAAGTAACCAAGGTTATTCTGATTTATTTTGGCTCATATAGGGCTCACAAGACTGGCTTTTCAATAATGAACATATTTTGGCAGCTGCTGTTGCTCGATGCCAATATTAGTGGATTCACTCACAGAGACGAAGTAAATGTGCACGCATTTTTTGTGTGGAGCAAGCGTGTTAGCAGTTAGCTTGGCAGCTGCAATAGTTCACCAGCTAGTCCTGTCAGTAGACAGTACATCACCAAGTTTCTTGAACCAAATATTATGCAAAGACGCACGATTAATTTCACTGTGCCACTTTCTGGAGTTCATTTTCACTGACTTTTGAGGAATTACAAGTTGCGAAATGGTTTATTATTATTATTTATTTAAACAAATATACAAAAATAATATAGCTACATAGCAGATTGCATCCAAATTATTGATACTACCCTGCTACCCTCAGATCTGTCAATCATAATTCTGGCAGTGCATTTAATGTTAAGCAGCAGAGTAAATGAATGACAGCAGGAACAAGAGCGAAGACAGAAAAACAAAGAAGAAAGAAAGAGAGGGGAAGGGGCAGATGTTTAGAGACTAAAGGGACACAGAGCAAAGATAAGGTTTTGGACTGCTTAACATAAAGATCCATTGAATATTAAAGCTTGTTGACATGCAGTCGCAGTGAGTTTCCATGCCACAGTGACTGGGTGCCTCAGCCTCAAAGACCAGAATCAGGGAGCAGTGTCAGGACAAGTCTTGCTTCAGTGCCAAGGGGATGCCTTTGTTTTATTCTGTCTCGGCATGTCAGGAAATGTCACCCTATGTAAAAAGGATCCAATTATGCCGCTGTTTTGCTGCAGTCCCCTATAGGCTGCAGCGCTGCACAGAAGCTCCACATTTCCTGTGATAAATCTTAGAAGGATATGCTTTCATTTGACGTGGTGTGAATTAGACTTTCTTTGGATTTAATAAAACACCTTTGACTGAATCTTTCATGTATGTATTGAGGAAGTACTCAAACTGAGAGCTTTAAACATGTGTATGACAATTTTCTAATCTTTGGCTGATAAATCTTAACCCAAATAGAATAAAAATGACCTTGTTTAGATGTTAAAGCCCAGTAGTTGACTCAATAAGACGATTTTATGATGATAGTAACTATCACTTCTTCCACTTTGAGAATGAAAGTGAGAGGACCTGGGTATCTGAGGTTCCACTTCTTGCTAGGTGCTGATGACACCATAGCAGCAATGTCGCAATCCAGTCAGGGGTCGGTATGAGCCTCTGTGGCCTGACAGCAGGGCGATGTCATGTGCTGTACAGCACAGGGATTACAGCCCCTAATCTGCCTCTTATGAAAACCCAACTAGAGAAAAAAAAAGAGAGCTCATGATTGTGGAATAACAAATGGTGGATGTTGCAAACAAGATGGAAAAAGAGATTGATTTTTGGACCACACGCCATCTCATCTTTAACTGTATGGAGAATTGCAAAAACCTGACATGTGAGGCTGAAGCAAAGGCTGTCAAGTTAGTGTTGCTATACTGCATGCATGTGAGTGTGTGTGCAGGTTTGCATGTGCATGTTCATGCTTTACCGTAGAAGTACATCTGAGTGCGTCTGTGCTCCTGTCAGTGTGCACACAAACACACAGAATAAGCAAAGGATGTGGTTATGAATTGTTCTGGTGGCGGTTTCTATTTGCAGGGATGTGTTTATCCTCTGTGACCCTAAAAGAACGCACTGCCTTCCACATGTGACCACAGAGAGACCAAAACACTGACACGGGCAGCTGAGAGGCAAAAGAAATAAAAGTCAACTTTGTGTAACCTGCCTTTAGGGCCGGTCTACGTGTGTATATGTAAACATTATACACAGCGCATCAACATATGTATCCTATAAAAAATTCAAGTTTATTTCGCTTCACAAGGTATTTGTTTGGTCAGGGCTCAGAGTTTCAAGCCACTATGTATTTTTTTATGTCATTATTGCATCTTTCAAATCATTTTGATGGCATATTTTTTCTTTATTCTTTTAAAACAAGACTAAGAGTCTATAGGCATGTTAGCGACTCTCTGAGGCTGTACTCGGGCACAGCGGTACTTTGAGCTAAATGCTAACCCCATCATACTAACATGCTGATGTTAAGCAGGTATAATCTTCACCATGTTCACCGTCTTAGTTTATTAGCATGTTAGCATGCTAAACAATTAGGCTAGTGGGAATGTCATTTGTTTTGCAGCTATTGGTCATAAACCAAAAGTATTAAGTGTGGGCGTGTGAGTATTAAAGTAGTAAAGTCACCAAAGTTATTAGGACTTTAGCTATTCCTCTGTGCACCATAGATATCAGTATTTCTAATCCATCCAATAGTTGTACATATCAGAAAAAAGACATATCAGACATATCTGTACTGAATTTCATGACAATCCGTCCAATAGTTACTGAAAATCACATGGTAGCACTCGAGTAAAAGTCTGGGGATCACAAAGACAGTAGGTTTTGTCCTCTGGGGAGCATGAATGTCTGTGCAAAATTGTTTAATGTTAATCCATTCAATATGAGTTATTTCAATCTGGACCAAAGTCCAGATCTGATGGACTGACCAACGCCACTAGTGTGGCTAAAAATGAGACCGTGCTGGTGGAGGTGCAGTCTATGTGTTGCCGATGTCTTTTTTTTGAGACTTTAGTGACTTTAACTTTTGGTTTGGCTAAAAATTTTCAAAGGCTACAAATAGTAGCTTTAACATTCAGTATTAAAATAAGAATTTATGTTAACTTTTATAATTTAAACACCTTTTATAACTAACTATAACTACTCCCTGTACTGGGGAATTACACCCGCTGAAGAAGGGCTGATGAAGGGCAGGAAGCTTCAAATATTTTGTCTACCTTGAGTATAAAGTGATCCAGTTTGAAACTCTAAATCTAAATTCATAATTTTGCATAACATTAAGGAATCATACAGTGTCAAATCCATTGTAGAAGAGAGAAACACAAACATCCGCACCTCCAGTAACCTCAGTAGATTAGTATGTGATGGAACAAGCCGTGATGTGTTTCACACCTTGGTTGAATGGCATGGAAACACATGCTCAGCTCATGCTTTTGCTGTGTTACTACTCCCATCTACAGCTGAGTAATCACACTTTTTATTTGTCCAGACACCCACCTTTTACTCAGAGCCACAAGTTCACACCTGTTCTGTAGGCATTGCTGCACAGCTTCCTGGGAAATGTAGGAGTTCACTATCAAGGCAGTTTGCATGAGAGCTCACATACCAGAAAACAGAATGATATCATTTAGTGCAAAATAGATAACCAAACTGATTTGAACTGAATGTATTTGACAAGTGAGTGTATCAAAAGGGGGATTTTTCCCTTAAGGGTGTAGTGCAACTGTGATTGCATTTGTGTGTGCATGTGTGTGTCGACGTTTGGAAGCACATCCCATCCCGTCCGTGCCGGTGAGTATCAAGAAGTCTTCCAGCTGGCGGTGTGCAATGTATTTCAGCTGGTTAGACCCGGCTTTTGCCAGAAGTTTGAATATTGGTTCCAGCACCACGTATGATTGATTAGATTATTGTTCGCTGATGGCTCTATGGCAGGAGAGGGGGGCCTGTAATTTCACTGAATGATTCACAGCTGAGATCTACAGGAGCTCCTCACTGGTGGTCGCTCATTTAGTGTCGCCAGAGCCCCATGCAGATGTCCTATTATCTAGAAATAGTCCCACCACTCCTGCTCAATGACTTCCCCTTGGCCAAAGCTATAACCCAACTAGAGAAACACTAACGTTTTTTCAAACTGAGCTGCAGCACAGAGTCATTTTTTCACATTAAATGTCATTTTAGTAAAGTGTACGGGGGAAAATACATTTGGAAAAGACCGGGCGTGTAGTCAGATGATAGAGAGAAGCAGACGTGCTATAAAACTACCCATCAAGGCCTTTATTCACCTCAACAACGGGCCTTTACTAGAGGTAGACCATAATTCCCTTTGCCTGGTCTGTGATATTTAATATGCCTTTAAGAGATAGAATTCACTGAATTTATATATTTTTTGTCCTGTAGCCTAAATCAACTGAGCCGAAATATCAGCCGATATTATCATATTGCAGATATGTTGGTATCGGGGTATATGTCGGCTGATTATTAAGAGGAAAATGTAGTACAGAAAATATGATAGCAGGGTGAGAGGGTGAGAGAGACAAGGACAACATGCACTCTCAAGGGTGAGAGAGAGACAAGAGGAGAGGCTGGATCTCCTGGAGGACGAAGATCCAAACATCTGAAAGGAGGCAGCGACAGCCAGGGGAGAGAGAGAAAGTTCCCAGGACAGAGTCAGACTGTCTGATGTCAAACGGGAGCTTATTCCGGAGGAAAAGGCCCTGCAGCCAGCTGACTTCTTTTTAACTCTGGGGACAGACAGGAGGCCTCTATTCTGAGAGCAGAGAGCACAGTATGGGATATAAGGTTTAAGGAGGTCAAACAGGTATGAAGGGGCAACCCGTTTACATTTTTGTAAGTCATCAAAAGCACCTTAAAGTCTGATCCGACAGTGATAGGGAGCCAATGAAGGGAAGCTAAAATTGGTGTAATATGGTCAAATTTTCTATTTTTAGTTAAGTTGCAGCATTCTGAACTATTTCAAGAATTTTAGTACTAGCATGCAGCATACAAAATGTTACAATAATCAAGTCTGGATGAAACAAAGGAGTGAATTAGGATCTCTGCATCAGCCAAGGACAGAAAAGACCTAATTTTAGTTGTTGCGTAGGTGAAAAAAGGCTGTCTTGGTGATTTCTTTAATGTGCTGATTAAAAGAGAGTAGCATCTAACATAATACCGAGATTCTTGGATGTAAAACTTTGAGAAATCTAGTAATGAGTGCTACTTTAAAGGCTAAGGAGCCTTTCATTAGCTGACCCGACTAGCTGGTTACAAGTTACGTTAAAAAAAGGCTTGTTCACGATAGCACATCATCTGCATTATTTCCCTACTGTGCGAAATCTTGTTCTAAATGGTACCAGAGTTTAGGGTAATGTTAGCTGCTTCGTCCTGAGACAGTGTGTGTGCTTACTGCAGAGGCTCAGGTTTGAATCCAGCCTACCACTCCAAGTTATGTCATCTCCTCTCTTACTTTCCTGTTTATCTTTGGCTGCATCTATATATAACTATATAAAGGCAAAATCATAATTACAAATGTAAAGAATTACCATATGTGCCACCATTATTGTTGTAAACTGCATTATGTGCCGTGTGAGAACTGAGAGAACAGTCAATTTGACTTTGTGGTGGACATCCAGGAGGCTTTATCTTTTTTCTTTTTTTTTTGTGGTGGTGAATTTGTGGTCTGGAATTCCAAAGCCTCAGCACTTTGTACAATTTAGTGAGGGGCTATTCAGTGCATGATATAGTTCTATTGTAACTATGTGGCACCAGTGACACGGTAAGCAGCAGAAAGGTGCTCAGGTTTTGAGTTTGTGCTTCACCTGACGAGCTCAGCAGCTTTAAAATGCAAAAGTCTACGGGAAAAGAAATGATAATTTTTTGTGTTGGCACTTCATATTACATGGTACCACTGCAAACAGCCTCATAAGCTACTGGCCCGCTCACTGGCTTTCATAGAGATGGAGAGATGTCTCATTCATTCCCATACTTCCACTGAAATGGTTAAGCAGGAAAAACCCTTTCACTCTCCAAATGCCTTCCTTTACCCATAAATCCATTAGCCAGCAAACAACAGGAGGAGTGGAGGCTTTGGCTCACTATTCTGTGGCTTTCCCTCTGTTTGTGTAGCTCAGTTGTTCGATCTATCGTTCTCTCTCTGTCTGACTCTGTTAGTAGGTGGCCCACTACACTCAGACAACTTATTCTTGCGTGAAAAGCACACTCAACAGCGAGTAATAGCATCCCGCTCTGTTGTGTCTGTCTCTGTTCATTGAGGGCATACTATATGTGTGCCTGTCTGAGTATAAGAAGAGAGCCTTACCTATGAGGATCCTAGCACCATCTTGTGGTGTTGGAGCATAGCTGCACTAATGCCCTTCTAAAACACTGCTACATTGACTGTTCTACAGAGGCTCCAGTGGCGCAATCGGTCAGCGCGCGGTACTTATAAGACAGTAGCCAGCAGAGTGATGCCGAGGTTGTGAGTTCGAGCCTCACCTGGAGCAGTGGAGTTTTAACCTGGCCTATCACTCACAGGAAAAACTCTGACAAGCTGACAGAAATGGTTTGTCTGACGAGATTACACTGCATGAATCACAGCAGACACGAGCATCTCTGCTGCTCATTACACACATTGATTCCACCTGTATTTATATTAAATAAACATATACAGTATTTCGCTAAACATTTCCACATTGTGAAAATACCAACTTTTTCAAATAAAAGCATCTTTGTATAGACACAGCATCTGGCTGAACAAATAAAATATTCAAAAGTAAATGTTCAAAATATTAAAGAATATTATTATTATTGAGTCACAGCCCATCGGCACATGCAGTGAACCAGCAAACTAGCTGTGGATGTATAGCAGCCCATCCTGATGTAAAATCACTGCTTCATTCCAGTTGTCATGTCAGAGCATTTTATTAGTTAGTTACTATTAGTTTTACCAGTCAGGTGTACATAAAGATATATATTTCATATATTCTAATGGCCACCTGGTAGTCAGATACACAGGAGAATGAATTAGATTAAAAGAAGGTAGTGGACTTACAGTATCAGCAGTAAGTTTATTTTAAGAAGAAATGTTGCAATTATGGACATTCATGGGGAATTAAACACACAATAAAAACATTACATTTATACAACTGCAACAACCAGTAAACCTGATCAAATCACAGGACCACTGTAGACAATTAGAGAACCAACAATTGGTCTATAAATAACTAAATGTTGAGAAAAGGGGAATATAAAAAACTTACCATTCAAGGTAAACCCTGGGTGCATGGTGCACTGATGAAAGGACTGGAGGATCAATGGTCACGAATCACTTGGTCCGTCGAGTTAGATTAGACAAGTTCAGTGCTGATGGTCTCACTCTGCCTTGTTATGCACGTTATTTGGAGAAGATGCTGAAGGCAGCTGGCAGACTAGTAGCTTTAAACATTTGGATTAAGCAGTTCCAGGCATTTGCAGAGACATGGATTACTGTTGATTTCGTGCACATTCTGTCTGTAATTACTCAACAAAGCTGGTCAGTTTGGGTTTTTGGCTTTTGACAGTTGGATTTTTTTTTCTTTTTTTTTTTTTGCCGTCGTGTCTGTGAACGTATTTTGACTGTGCGCATTGCCCTACAAACCCATTTCCTTTGTTTGTGTCCAGCTGGCAGGTGTAGGGGGAGCTAGTGAGCATGGATAAGCCAGGCAGCAGAAGCAGCAGCCTGCAGAGGAAAAAGCCGCCATGGCTCAAACTGGACATCCCCACCATCCAGCTGACGCCGGACGACACGCCCACACCTACCCAGGTAAAAATCAAATCAAAGTCAGTCAAATAAAAGTCAGAATAGTTGAACTGTATTCAGAATAGTAGTTTAGACAAGTAGAACTATTAGAATTGTAAAATTCGGTATGTAACTAAAAATGTGTGAGCATGAACGCTCATTCTCAACGTTAGAAACTCTTAACAAATGGTCCACTTACTGGTCTTGTCTAGAGCTTTCAACAACATCTCACAGTCTTCTTCAGCAGATTGAGTTTACTCATGTCACGTATTGACAACTGAGCAAATGCTATACACTGAGGAAGACTGTGAGATACAGTTTAAAGCCTTACCTGTAGCTGATCACGGTTAGACTTTTACAGAGCTTTTACTTGTTTTACTTATTTCACATTCACATACTAAGACACAGAGGGCACATCTGTTTGTGTGCATGTGCGCGCGCGTGTGTGTGTGTGTGTGTGTTGCAGCCGGTAAAGCGCCTGCGCAGTGTCAGCATGCCAGGGGAAAACCCTCAGACCTGCATCGCTGCCTTGGAAACTTCCAACAACTACCTCAGACCTCCTCTGGAGAGATTGCCCTCTTTCACACAGTCCATCAAGAGGTTAGACACTCATTCATCAGTCTCTTTCCTCTCCGTTGATTTTCTCCAGCTGCTAATTTCCTTCAGGATGTTGTATACTTTCTAATTCTAATAATTCTTCTCTAATAAATCTGTAACAAAACTAACTTAAGCTGCAGCCTCCTTTCTGATTTAACACTAATTAATCTTGCTCTCTTTTCTTCTCTCTTGTCCTCCCTTTTCTTTGATTTTGCCTTATTTACAATCTGCTTTTCCCCACTGCCTCCCTGTCCTCTTCTCTACATGATGCAATGTGTGTAAAGTGAGAAAAGGGTGCACTTTGAGCGGGTCAACACAGTTCCCCCAAAGGGCCAGAGGGGCCCCAGGAGGGTGTCAACCCTCCGAAGGCGGTCCTGCATCCCCAAAATACTGACCCGACGGCGTTCATCTATACCCAAACAGATCATCAGGTACAGGAGAGGTGGAGGAGGGAGGGAGGGTAGTGGTAACAGCAGGTTGAACCTGTTTTGGTACTGAAGTTTCTATTTGAAACAGGATGTTGAATATAATGCACTGAGAAAATGAAGGAAATTTTAAAATGCTTTTGGCATAACTTGGAGCTGTCACATATTCTTTAACCTGCTTCTGGATTAGTGGGGTTTAAGACCCACCAGTTGGACCTCAATGTTGACCAAGTGGTGGGCCAGTCATTTCAAACCCACAGTACTTTATTTTAAAAGTGGCTGTAAGCAATATTTTTTAATAAAAACAATGGATCAAATGGCTATGTGTAATGTGAAAGGGGTTGCTCATATTGACTAACCGACAGAAAAAAGGACGGTGTAGTCCCTCATTCGTCCAGGAGTGTTCTATCGTAGAAAAGGTTTCAGTCGTAGTCATCTGGACACTGTTTTCAGAATCAAGACGTTTTGGCTCCCATCTGGAAGTCATTCTCAATTGTGAAAAAAATGGACCGATTTCTGAGTTCCCGGTCCATTTTTTCACAATTGAGAATGACTTACTGTTTTGATTCACTCTTACAGCTCTCATAGCGTGGTTTTAGGCAGCAAGCAGCAGTTTTTAGATAAAGCATATACTGAGCACCAAACAGCAAACAGACACAGTTAGCGACTAGCTGGTGAACACGGTGGAGCATTTAGCAGCTAAAGAGCCGGACATTTCCCTCCAGAGTTGGTAGAGACCAAAACAGAGCTAAAAGGAGAATGACTATTGGACTTAGATTCATCAGGTTGCCAGAAACAGGACATGATGAATGCTAAATGTGCTCTGCATCAGCTTGATGTGTAAATAGCCAACTGTTTGCTTACAAGTCCGCCACATAAACTTAGAAGGTTATATGTCAATATAGTGTTTACAGCTTGTTTCTGTTGCCCCCAAGTGGACAAAACAATCAGTTAATGCAGATTTGAAGCAGACTGTGTTGACCGATATTTTCAGCACAAATAAAATAGAGCCTCATTGCAAAAATTTAAACAGTAAGTGTCAACTTCGGGCATACCTGCCAACACTCCCGTTTTTCCTGGGTTTCTCCCGTATTTCAAAGCCAAACTCCTGTAATTTGCATGACCCTCAAACTTTATTATGAATACAATGATCCAAGTTTTGGATGTTTGTCTGACATCACCCAACTTGCCAGGTCGTCTATGAAACACATCTATACACACAATCCACACACTACATACAGTTTCAACCCTACTGTTATCGCAGCCTGGCAACCCACACCCCGATCCAAGGGGCGTGTGCGCAGCTGCTCTCTGTGCAGGCCAGCTAAGTTAACGTTAGCTGTTGTCAAAATGTCAGGGCACGACAGCGTTCCTCCTCCATTATGAAACCAAAATGTTGACAGGTATGACTTTGGGTGTACAGTAGGAGTAGTATTTGTTGACTCTCCATTTTCCATCAAGATGAGATTTTTCATAGAAGACCAATTTCTTCATGAGACCAGAAGCAACAAAACATAGAAATGGACTATCTAATAATACACAATGCAGGCTGAGGAAAAGTGAATACACCAAAAACACTTTTTTCCCCCCTTGATGTGTGGATTAACTGAGTTTTGCACAAAAGTTCTATCCACAGATGTGACGCTCTGAACCATGTCCATGACACATGAAGGCTGCACATAAGCTCTCACACACACAGTGTGTCAGTATCAGTCCAGGTGGCATACAAGACCACATGGTTTGAGGCAGACAAAATAATACAATTACTCATACAGACTATCTATGTGCCTCACACAGCATGTGGGCCACATCAAAGCGGCCCCTCTCATAGTGCTAAATTGAATGTAAATGTTTGAAACGGAGCCAAGGCTAAAACCTTTAGACGCTGTCTTCAAAGGAGTGTCTTAATGTCTTAACTTTATCATGGTGTGGTTTACTAGCCTTGTATGTGTATGTGAGAGAGAAACGGAATTAATGTGTTTGATTTTTACGAGAGAATTAATGGGATTGAGGGGAAATGTGTGTGTGTGTGTGTGTGTGTGTGTGTGTACATGACTTGTTGGAGGTTAGCTGAGGTAGCTCCTCCTCAAAAGAGTGCATAAATACACGATAAATCTTCACTATTCAAACAAAGTGTATGTTAGTATGTGATTTGCTGCAAACTTCTGGCTTGTAGGGTAACTGGGAGGACACCCTGATGTTTGTTGATCTGCAGTACAACGGAAAAAAGATCTTTATGAGTCATTTTTCATGTTAAGGAGCCATTAATTTTGACAGCTCAGGCCACAGAGTTACACGGATAGTAATTTATTTCGGTCACACTGATGCTCATAATGATAGGTGTTCACGCTCAATTGGACTGCTGACACGAATATATCGCTGCAAAGCAAGGTGGGGTTCAAGCTAAACCTTTGTGGTACTGCTACTCCACTGTATGAGTGCGTATGTGTGTGTGTGTGTGTGTCATGTTCAGGCATGTCCCAGTGCCCTCCCTTCATCTCTCCTCCCTCCTAATGTGGATGATGCCTCCTCTTTCTTCTCTCCCTCCTTCTAATCTCCCGTTTCCTGTGGAGTGCTGGTGTGTTAGAGGGAGAACTGGTGTTTACACACACTCAATGCAAAACCAGGCAGAGAGAAAGAGAGATGGGACCTTATTGATAGAGATCGTTGGGGCTCTGGATGGGGGTGGGAGGGTATTCAGTTTGACAAGGACCAGAGTCTTCTTTGCCCAGTAGGTTACATCCTATTACGCAAACTCTCGAAGAGGGATACTGGGAGGCCTGCCAGCCACTGACACATTCACACACTCTCTCACACATACACAGTCATATGGAAACTTGTGTTGTGCACTGGTGACACAAGGTCAGAAAATTTAAGATCCTCCCGCTTGTCAGTGTGCTGAATGACTGAGTCCAGCTGGTAGAAGACTGGAAGTCCTCTGTGGATCTCTTTACATCAGATTCCCATCCGACAGAGGAGATCAGCGCCAGCTTTTCCTCTAACCTTTGATTAACCAGGAGCTCACTGAGCAGGATGGGGATGTTACACAGAGTCTGGGCATGTGGTGATCATCCTCTCTTTGCGTAACAGCAAGTGTCACAAGGTAGCCTACTGCTGGCCTGGACATCAGGAAATCCCCTTATGGAACACTGTGTGTGTGATCTGCGGAGGATCAGTGTGCATTCAGCGGATCGGGGTTTAATACTGTTCAGGGGGCAAGCAAGGACACTATGTTAGTGATGCTGGTGATGGAGGCTATACAGCTCCACAGTGCCTGCCACCCTCAGGTATGACCCAGTCCCTTAACCCCTCCTGGAGCTCTCTGGACAGGTGAGTGTGCTTTCGCTCAATGGGGCAGATACTGAACAAATATGTTGATCTGAGTCAACTTGAGGCACTTTGGCCAGTGGATGGAAATGTTGAACAAAGCCATTATTGATGTATTTAATTTATTGTGGAGGGATTAAGGTTTTCTTAAAATGAAATATAAGATATAGCTAATACTGGCAAATTTTAATACAGCCAGCAGTTTCTTAGCTTAGCTTAGATAAAGACTGGAAAAACGGGGAAACTAGCCTGGCTCTGTCCAATTATAAAGAGAGCTACCCACTAGCACCTGCAAAACTCACTAATTAACATGTTACAACTCGTTTGTTTTATTGATACAAAAACCAAAGTATAAGTGCTGGTAGGTGGACTTTGTTAACTTTGGACAGAGCCAGCTGTTTCCCCCTGTTCACAGTCTTTGTGCTAAGTATCAATTCCCTCATGTAACTCTCAACAAGAAAGCAGATGAGCGTATTTCCCAAAATGTCAAACTATCCCAGTCAAAGTAGCAATACCACAGTGTAGAAATACTCTAAAAGTAAAAGTCCTGCATTTAAAATTTTACCTAATTAAAGGTACATATTAGCAGCAGTATTAGCAGCAAAATGCACTTAATTAACGTATCAAAAATAAAAGTACCTATGCAGCAGAATGGTCCTGTCATTGTCCTTAACTGTAAGTTAAGGCATTAGAACCATAGATTGTATTAAAAAATGGACGAAGTGTACGTGACGTCATCCATGTGTTTCTGAAGAGCCGTTAAAGTGGGCAGCACCGGTGGCTCCAGCCGTCGCCATCTTGGCAGTGCCTGATTTCGGCTAATTCAAAAATGGGCAAAGAAGTGGAGAACGCAGTGTTGTAGCTGGTCGCTAAAAATGCGTATTTTTTGCATTTCATTTTTTGTGAGTAATATCTGAAACAGCAAAGTAATGAGGAACTATAGCTGTTAGATAAATTAAGTGGAGTAAAGAGTAACTGAAGTAAAATTATAAAGAAGCATAAAATGGAAATTTTGTATTTCAGTATAGTCACTACAGTGTTTTATTTGATTGATACAGACAGTTTTGGGGTGAAGTTATCACTTGCCAATATTTCACGACAATTTAGATTTTTAAGTTGGATAATTATTTTCCCAAAAAAGACAAATATTCTGTTTTTCCTTAGGAGGTTTCTTTTTCTCAGGGTGTGAAACAGAATTTAGATCACCATGACACTAAAATTCCCCATTTGGGCCCAGAAATAAAGAAATTATTTTAGGCTCTTTAGGCCTTACATTAGGGCAGGGAGACCATGCACACCTATTCAGTGATCAGGAAACTGACATTTCTGCCCTTAAATAAAGAATTCTCTTACAAAACAACAGCGATCTCTGGAAAGAGTAAAAGAAAAGTTGAGAATGTCCTTGCAGGTTTTTGTTTGGCTAAATTACTCTTAGTCTTCTCATAGTGAAGTAACACTAAAACGTTGGTGGATTTATCCAATCAGAAAACTCAAGACCTAGTATCAATATTTATCTTCTCTTCTGTTTTTGTTGTCTATTTGTTCAGTCACAGTATTTGTTTAGATTGTACTAAGATTTGGCCCTTGGCCTTTTTTCCCTGATGAAATGAACGCCGTCTAAGCCTATAATTACGGCACAGTAGATTGCTGATTCATGTGTACCAGCCTTACCTTGAGGATATGAAAACTAATTCATGTGGCTTAACCTCGCTTTAATCTTTGATTTGTGCTGTTGTCAACCAGTCGTGAATATTTTATTTATGGTTTTGTGTGGGCGAATATGACCTGCATGCTGATCGGTGCATGTGTGCACACACCCGCTTATCTAAACAAACGCACACAAACAAATGTCATCTATCTTGAAACAGGCTTTGATTCACAATGTGGGCGAGTGTTTGCATCATGTTTTACATGAACAGTGGATGTTATGTTCGTCTTGATTATCAGTTGTTTTTTTTTTACTGTAACTTAACTGTAATGATTTATCATTCAATTATTTTCATATTCTGACCTCCTCTCCTCCTTCTCACTGTCTCTGTTTACATCTTATTCTCAGAGAGGCCCAGTCTGACTTCCATCTCTCTCGGCTTTCCCAAATCTGTATTCTTTCTAAGACATTCCTCTCTGGAGGGACAACAATCAGGGCTGCGCCACCCCCTCCCTGCCTCTATGCAGCCTTAAAAGGCTTCCCCAGCTGGCGTCTTTCTTGATGATGAGGCTTGAGTGTTTATTACTGAGTGTTCTGCTCTCCAAACAGTTCCCCGAAGTGTGGCCTCCCCCTCCTGAACACGCAGCCTGGCATGCAGGCACTGTTTCATGGAAAAAGGGACCTGGATGTGCACACCGAATGCACATTTATTGAGTTTAAATGAGAAACACAAAAACACACACAGCCAAGTCAGGTCATCAGCTGCAGGACTATCAGGCAACATCTTCTTCTTTACTGCTGACTGAACAGAGGACAGTGGGTCGTATAAGGATCAAGACAGTATTTTTCATTCAGCCTCTCTCTGCTGGGTTGGCAGTGTCCATGCAATCAAACATGCACACATACACAAAGAAAGAGAAAGATACTAGAAGGGAGCTGAATTAATGAGGATTTCTTAGTCTGATATGTTGATATGTTTCACAAGAGTTCTTCGTTTAATAAACTGACCTGCTGCAGCCTGATCATAGTGTTCACTGTGTACTGCTTCTTTACAGATATTTTCATTTTCTAATCACTTAACCTTCATCCAGAATAAAGTTTAAGCTGATTTGTGCTATTGAAATAAAATCAATTCTTTGTGTTTCAGCCAAAGGTATTTCATCAGTTTCCATTCACCCTACCCCACACAGTCTTTCTATTTCTATCTCAACTCAACAGCAGTTTTAAATGATTTTTTATTAACTATATTAAACTATGCATTTTGGCTTTCTATTTAGTATTTAAGGTACCAAAGAAAAAGTGTTAGTTTCCATACTTAATTGCGAAACCAGATGTCTGATGTATGGTTCTCCTCATCAGTATAGACAAGAAAACAATCAACAAATGAACCAATTAATCAGTCAACTAATCCCCAACAAACAGCTGCAATCAACTAATCAACTAATCAGCATATTGTTCTGCCAATCAGGAGGGACGTACAGCTCAGTCTGCCAAAGAATATTCAGGTTTTTCTGAAGCCTAAAGCAGATTATGGACAAAAATAAACTAAAATAGACAATGAGGACAGCAATGTTATTATTATTTCATTATCCATAATAGTTGACATGAAAGTTTGGCTCAGTCCATTGCCATGACTTGTAGAAAAACCTAGATGCTTTTTGAGATGAAGCAATGTTGTTGCCTTAAAGCAATAACATGGTAAGACAGCCGATTACTTATACTTTCTTTTTTATTCTTGAATAGCTGCCTGAATTTACCTAAAAAAAACAGAAATACCTGCTAATCTAATAACATTCCCATATGCTGTACTTTGTGTTTAGTGCTAATTAACAAATGTTAGCATGCTAACACACAAAACTAAGAGGGTGAACATAGTAAACATTATACCAGCTCAGCATCATGTTAGCATGCTGACATTAGCATGACTGTAGACTCTTAGTCTTGTACACAAATTCAAAATTACAATTAAAAATTACAAATATCTTTATTGTAAGTAAAATTACAGAGTACCTGTTGATTGCTCTCTGCCATGGACATTTCTAATTTCTCATGTACCACTCCTAAATCAAACAAACAATATTCAGTTTTGCTAACCAGAGTGCGTCTTCTTTCCAGGGGTACAGCTGACTGGTTTGGGGTGAGCAAACACAGTGACAGCACCCAGCGATGGAGGAGGAAAAGCCTGCAGCACTGCAGCCATCTGTACGGGGGTCTAAAGGCGCAGGTGATAAGGGAGATGGAACTTCACAGCCAGGACAACTTCTCCCTGGCCAGCACTGAGACCCCTCCTCCCCTGTACCTCCCACCCCACCACCCCAGTCACCACCACTATGGCATGCAGAGGGTAGGCTGGCGCCTGGGGCACCTTAGAGGGATGGAGGAAGAGATGGGACAGTTATTCACCTTTTCCTCCATCACATTTTCTCCCTCACTTTTTTACTGTCTTTATTTCACATTTGATTTCCGGCGCTTGCTTTACCACTTTGCTTTGTCATCTTGCCTAGGGTTCAATTGATGGCTTTTTGAAGACTAATACATGAAGCAAAACTAATGCATGAAACTCACAATGCTACTACGCAGGCATTACCACTACTGTAGCACTGTTAGTATTAATTATGATAACAATAGTATCAATACATAATGCTTTATGTAATCTGATTAAAATGTTGCAGAAAATAATAATTTAACAGCAATTTATTTATAGCTTCCCCAAATTATTTTCAAACTTTTTTGCAAGGTAGCCAGTAAGCTAGCTTGCTTTGTTAGCTTAGCAGTGTTTTGTGTTTGCGGTCTCAAAATTTGATTCTGACACATTGGTTTACTCTGTGGACATTTGAAATGCGTATACATCCAAACAGACAAGCTTGTAAAAGCCAATTCCTGTTAAGAAGTTTTCTCAATAAATTCTATTTTAGCTATTAGCATGCTAGCATAAGCCACTAATTGCTAGTGCTAGAAATGTGTTTGTAACAGTATCAGATATTACAATAGGTATGATATGAGAATTTTATAAGATAATCGTTGTAGTCCTCATCCAGCATATTGATTGTTGGATGAAGCAGCACTGGGTGATGGTGTAAATGTATAGTGGACAAATCTCTGCTGCTATTGTGAAGCATAAGTTAACCAATAAACAATAATCTTTATTACTAGATCTTGAAAACTGCCATATAACATTAGTAAAATATCAATTCTCTATCACTAAAACCTACTGATTAATCACTTTTGTCTTTTAAAAAAAAGCTTCTTTCCAAAACCTGGTACATCAGTCTAACCCTAGTTTAGATGTGTGTTATGTGTATCCTTGCTGTTTACTATTGTGTCGCTGTGTGTTTACTGTTGTGTGTTGCTTGACAGTTGAGTATGAAAAAAAAAGCTATGGTGAACCAACACATATGTACTGGGTGTATGTGTGTGTGTGTGTGTGCAGATTGTAGACCCCCTGGCACGGGGTCGTGCCTTCCGCATGGTGGAAGAGGTAGACGGCTTCAGTGTCCCGCAAACTCCCATCACGCCCGGCACCGCCTCCCTCTGCTCCTTTTCCAGCTCTCGCTCCGCCCTCAACCGATTGCCACAACGGCGCAAACGGGAGTCTGTCGCAGTCATGAGTCTCAAAGCTGCAGCAGCGCTAATGAAGGTGTTTGTTTATTTTTTGTTAACAGTAGATTTTGAAAAATTACCAAATATTATGTGCTTTGCAAAATCTGTGCTTCAAACACTTGATCTTCCATAAGTCACTTTTTTTGCTTCAAAGCTACTGCGAGCCCTGTTGCTCTGAAATTGAGATTACTTGTCTTTTCTGCACATTGTGAATGCACATTAGGACCAGCTGTAACTGTTCCTCACTTGTACTACTGAATGGTTGCAGTACAAATGCATTTGTAATCCATTATGGGCAGGCAGCAGTAGATCACTCTTTTCGCTCTAAAACAGACTGTGGTCTTTTTTTCTGAAAAGGAGATTGAGCTCATTTGTTTGACATTTTGTAAAAAAAGACCAGGAGTATAGTCAGCCTGTAATTTACACATTTAGAAACACTGAGTTTTCATGCATATGCATACACTTTAATCTCCATTATCTTATGCTTTTGTGAAGAGATTCCTAGAAAAACTACATCCGTTATATTCTGATGAGTCCCTGCCTCCTACGCATATGAATGGATGGGTTTCATTTCTGAGTATATCTGTGTACTTGCATTACTGTCTGTGTATTCATGTGTGTGTAGGCATGTTATATAAAACCTGAGATCAGCTTGTCTTATTGCGGATTAAACTCAGGCGAAATATCTTACAGTAGAGCACAGATGAGTCTCTCTATGTGGCCCACTGGCTACAGACTCACACATATAAAGGGATGACTGGATGTTCAGTGAGTGTATCTGCTTGTGTGTGTTGGGTGGGGGTTACTGAGGGAGTTTCACCAGCAGATGGTTCGTGATAATACTCACCAAATGCTCATCTATCTGCTGAATTGCAGTCCAGAAGTGCAGAGCTAATCCACTGAAACACACAGAAGTCGCTGCTGCTACGAAACCATCAGACACAATCATTAAGAAAGTACAAGTACAGTCAGGGATTCCACCAGATAAACTGTCAGGCATCATTGCACCTCAGTCTGATATAGCTGTGTATGATAATAATAATGATGTTTGTGTGTGTGACTGTGTTTGTGAGGGCCGGACGTTAGCCGACAGCACCGCCGGGCGATGTCGCAGACGGAGTTTCATGCCCCCTAGTTTCTTTGAAGACGACACTGTGGACTTCCCTGATGATCTGGACACTTCCTTCTTCACCAGAGTGAGCTGTGAACACACTTCCACACACTGCCAGGATAACCTTTAGTTTATCATCACTTAAATTAACAATTTCAAAATGAAAATGATGAGCAGCTGTTCTTAATGTCCAACAGCCTGCAGTCACACTGCAGTTTCTGTGGGTTTTTTGTAGGCAAGGCAGGTATTTTCTTGTACTCTGGGCAAAGCAAAGTAAACTAATTGATCAAAGCACCTTCTTGTGGTCCGAGTATACACTATATACTGTATTCTTATGTATCCCCATCAGGACGGCCTACAGGATGAGTTGTCCACCTACGCTGACGAAGTTTTTGAGACACCATCGGAGGCTGCCCTCCAACAGCTGGACGAGAGTGAGCTCACAGGAAGTGCGCTGGATAAGAACGAACTGGAGAGGAGACACCTCATGCTGTGGGTTTATATTTTTTATAGCATTATTTATATTCACACATCAACCTCTGACATGCTGCAGGGGAGAGAGTGCTGTATTATATTATCATGCCCTGATTGAAACATTCTCCACCCGACCCCACATTCATTTACAATGCTTTCTTCCATTTTCCTCTTCCTCAATCCAGGCCCTTAGAGCGAGGATGGCGGAAGGCAAAAGATGGCTGTTTGGTCCAACCTAAGGTGCGTCTGAAACAGGAAGTGGTGAGCGTCAACAGCCAGCAGCGGGGACGAAGGATCGTGGTGCCCGTTAAGAAGCTGTTTGCCAGAGAGAAGAGGCCCTACGGGCTCGGCATGGTCGGTCGTCTCACAAACCGGACGTACCGCAAGCGTATTGACAGCTTTGTCAAAAGGCAGATTGAGGACATGGATGATCACAGGTAAGACAGCTGATTCTATTTTCCTTGGAGGATGACTTTCCTCTGATGTGACATTAGAGTTTTAGTCCCAGCAAATGGAGCCTGACATTGTCCTTCTGTACTCCCTAGGCCTTTCTTTACCTACTGGATCACATTTGTCCATTTGCTCATCACCATTCTGGCTGTCACCATCTACGGCATTGCCCCTGTGGGCTTCTCCCAACATGAAACTGTCGACTCTGTAAGTATATTTTATAGCATTTATTGTGATTAGATTGGTATATTGTCAGTGAATTTGTGTTGAATTTCCACTGAAAAATTTTTGACTGAGCAATATTAGTTCAAATACTTTTTTCTTTTTTTTCTCCTTTTTTTTGAGGTGTTGAGGAACAAGGGAGTTTATGAAAACGTTAAGTTTGTGCAACAACAAAACTTCTGGGTGGGTCCAAGCTCAGTAAGTATTTTCTATCTTCCATTTACCATCTTCTATCTATGATTGTGCTTTACTCGGCTTTTAAGTGGTGGTCAAAATGGGAAAAGTTCCAGTGTATTAAACTCTAGTAGTCTAGATCTGTGATTCCTAACCAGGGGTCGTTACCACCAGGGGTAGCTCATTTGAAAAAAATTTAATTATGATTTGATTAAAATGAAAAAAAAACCCAAAAATCTACATATTGAGTCAGTTTGCAATTGGGAGTGCATGAAAACTAGTTAGCAAGCAAGCAGAGAAGTCTAAAATTAATGGATAAATGGTTAAATTAGCTAACGTTAGCTAAAAGTAATAGATGAATAGTTAAATTAGCTCGCTAAAACTAATGGATAAATGGTTAAATTAGCTAACGTTAGCTAAAAGTAATAGATGAATAGTTAAATTAGCTCGCTAAAACTAATGGATAAATGGTTAAATTAGCTAAAAGTAATGGATAAATTTAAATTAGCTAGCTTAACTAGTAGATAAATGATTAAATTAGCTACCTAAAAGTAATGGATAAATGGCTGAAATAGTAAGCCAAAAGTAATGGATAAATGGTTAAATTGGCTTGCTAAAGGTAATGGATAAATCATTGAAATAGTTTTTTAATAGTTGTATTAAAAAACGATTGTACCAATATCACCTTTTATATAATGAATAGTGTTAAATAACATCCAGTTTAAAATCAATTCATATGAACACATTTGGAACATGACAGGTGGTGTCGATGAAGGGGTACTTGAGCTCATGTGAAGGCTGAGGGGAGTAGTTCAGACAAAAAGGTTGGGAACCACAGGTCTAGATCCACAACCTCACTAAGCTGTGATGTCATCCCCTGCTGTCCTGCAGGAGGCACTGATCCACCTGGGAGCCAAGTTTTCCCCGTGCATGCGTCAAGACCAAGAGATCCACAAACTGATCCAGGAGAAGAGAGCAAGAGAGAGAGAATCCGGCTGCTGTGTAAGGAACGATCGATCCGGCTGCCTGCAGACGTTACAAGAGGAGTGTTCGGTCAGTGAAACCCTATTAAAACACTACTACTACTTGCTTCAATCAGTCTTTGTGTTTATTGTTTATAGCAAGTACTGTATACAGTATAATATAAGATGTCAAAATTGATTTAACAGAGATATATTGAATAGAAATGTTACATGGAGTACCTTTAGGCAGCTTTTGTTGCACCATTTAGTTGCACCACTGCACAAGCAAAATTAATACAGAATAAAGTTAACAATCATTTATTTCCCTCTGTCTGTCTATCTTCTACTTGCAGAGTACCCTTGCAGTGTGGGTGAAGTGGCCTCAGCACCCCAGTGCTCCCTATCTGAATGGGAAACTACGCCAACATGGTTCAGTCTGCCATCAGGACCCCAGGTAACATAAAAATGCTCTCTGTATGATTGTTATTCTTGTGTTTTAATGGAGTACACTTAGAGCAGCATTCCATTACCACTATTATAGGGACCATAATTTAGGCAAGAGCAACAACCTGCTGACACAATAATGTAAATACTTCATAGACATCATTTTACTCCATGTGTGGACTGTATTGTTGGGGCTCAGTCACTCTAGTCACGTCTAATAGAAGACGGGAATGGCCAATGTTAATTTTTTAACTTTTGCTCTTGATTTTTTAGAATTTGTCTGGAGCCAGCCTCAGTTTCGCCTCATGAGTGGCCTGATGACATCACCAAGTGGCCAGTAAGTACAATTACATGTTAACAGTTTAAGCATTTAGCTGATGCTATTATATTATATATAAACTATTAGATACTCAGATAATCAAAACTGCAACTACCAGTCAGTGTACAGAGGTGCTATTGGAGAATTTGGCTCAATATGAGGTCAGCTGCAGCTCTAGATGAATTTAAATATCAAGAGGCTGACTGAGAGGGACAGGTGCGGTGTTGTTGTCATGTTCAGTCAAATTGCTTTGGTATAGTCAATATACTACATATGTTGATGTAGTCTGAATTATGTGTTGAAAATGTGTATTAATGCATTAATGTGCTGAAAACAGCACTGCAGCTTTGTGAATGTGCTGTAGGGAGTAAAGAGAGTGTTTCTAAAAGCTGGCTACAAAGGAGAAAGCCCCTTCTCTGAACATTATTTTTTGCATTATAATAATTAAATTTAGGAGTTTATAGGGTCATTCCTTGAGGTGAGGCTCAGTCTCAAAATCATCTCCTTGTTAGCCATTGTCTTAAAAGTAAAGTAAGTAACACTTCTACACATAATGCCTAGATGGCTAGATTTAATGTTTTTTAAGAAAAACAAAATACTTTTCCTCTGATTATGATCTGTAGGTTTGTACAAGGTACAACTCTGGGAATCACACCAATCTCCCCCACATAGACTGCACCATCACAGGCCGGCCCTGCTGTATCGGGACCAAGGGACGGTAAGGATCAATGTCACTGAACGCCACAGGAGTCACGAGATGGGTTTGACTTGCCATACATGTAACGACTATGGCTTAGCTGGTATATATTTCCTAGGGCTATTACCAAAAAGTTAGTATTAAAGCTGCTGCATATGTGTCAGTGTTAACTACCTTCAAATTGGACTATTTTCACAATGTAAAATATTTTGTGTCAACACCCTTTTTAATGGCAGCACAGAAAAGCCTTTGAAACAGCATGCATACGGTATACAGGCAATGTATATCACAGGTCAGTGAAACTACACTAAAACCAGGACCAATGAAATTCTGTCAGGTTGAGCAGCTACTTAAAAAAGACCTTTTATTAGACTTTTTTTTTATGAATAGTTAACATCAGACGAATGTTACTTGACAACACTGTGCGGGATCAACAGACTTTGATCCCGGTTTTTATGTAACCAGGGTGAAAATACTGGAAATTTTAGCACATTTATTGAAAGCTAAAAAAATTATGTATTCATCTCATTTAAAAATCCTGAAATATTGGTGATTTTTCTGTGAGATGGTGCTGATGAAGCTAATGATGTGTTGCATGTTGTAGATGTGAAATCACTTCAAGAGAGTACTGTAACTTCATGCATGGCTACTTCCACGAGGAGGCTACTCTCTGCTCACAGGTAGGACAAGCAGACACACACTAATTTCTGTATTTATAACCTTTTCTTTGCCTCAAATCAATCTGACTGCTTTTCACAAACTATATACAACTTGCAAAGTGTATTTGTGATGCATACAGACATTTGAATTTAAAACACCGCTGCTCCAGATGAGGCTCGAGCTCACAACCTCAGCATTGCTCTGCAGGTCACTGTCTTATAAGTACCACGTGCTGACCGATTGCACCACTGGAGCCTGCAGTCAACTGTGAATTGAAAGCACTTTGGACTGAATTCAACACCCTCGTTTTCCACCACAGTATGGCAGTGGATCTTCAGGCTGCCTGATGGCACTTCAAGTCGTGACTGTTTTTTCACCCTGACTTTCTCTCTCTCTTCCAGGTGGCTTGTATGGATGACGTGTGTGGTTTGCTGCCTTTCCTCAACCCGGAGATCCCAGACCAATTCTCCCGACTCTGGCTGTCTCTCTTTCTTCATGCTGGGTGACTGAACTCTATTCTTGTTTTTTGTCCATCTCACAATAGGCCTTAGTATTTAAAGCAGCACTAAGAGAGATATTTTATGTGAAAATAGGACTGCTTTACCTGCTTAAATCACAAATCAGTTAAAACAGTAAATTGTAAGCTATCAGGTGGGTTTGGGTCAACCTCTTGTCTGTGTCTGTAGGATCCTGCACTGCCTGGTGTCAGTGTTTTTCCAGATGACGGTGCTAAGGGACATAGAGAAGCTGGCTGGCTGGCTGAGAATCTCTATCATCTACATGCTAAGCGGCATCACAGGCAACTTGGCCTCAGCCATCTTCCTGCCTTACAGAGCGGAGGTACAATGTCACCCTCACAACCAACTGTACACAAGTATCTATAAACTGTATCAGAGACTAATTTGGGTTTGAGAACCCAAAAAGCATTGCTAACTGGTATTATAAATACCAGAACTGCAACTACAGTGGTGTGAAAAAGTGTTTGCCCCTTCCTGATTTCTTTTTTTTTTTTTGTTTGTCACACTTATATGTTTCAGATCATCAAACAAATTTAAATATTAGTCAAAGATAACACAAGTAAACACAAAATGCAGTTTTTAAATGAAGGTTGTTATTATTAAGAGAAAACAAAATCCAAACCTACATGGCCCTGTGTGAAAATGTGATTGCCCCCTAAGGTTCACCACTGTTCCATGTTTTCGCCATTTGTGGATAATGGCTCTCACTGTGGTTCACTGGAGTCCCAAAGCTTTAGAAATGGCTTTATAACCTTTTCCAGTCTGATAGATCTCAATTTCTTTCTTTCTCATTTGTTCCTGAATTTCTTTGGATCTCGGCATGATGTCTAGCTTTTGAAGATCTTTTGGTCTACTTCATTTTGTCAGGCAGGTCCTATTTAAGTGATTTCTTGATTGAGAACAGGTGTGGCAGTAATCAGGCCTGGGTGTGGCTAGAGAAATTGAACTCAGGTGTGATAAACCACAGTTAAGTTATGTTTTAATAGGAGGGACAATCACTTTCTCACACAGGGCCATGTAGGTTTGGATTTTGTTTTCCCTTAATAATAACAACCTTCATTTAAAAACTGCATTTTGTGTTTACTTGTATTATCTTTGACTATTACTTACATTTGTTTGATGATCTGAAACATTTAAGTGTGACAAACATGCAAAAAAATAAGAAATCAGGAAGGGGGCAAAGACTTTTTCACACCACTGTATATTGTTACTTTCCTGAGCCAGACAGACAAACACAAAGGTATATTTTATGAATAACAGGAACCACAAACTATATTACCACCATAGTGTACTAACGGCACATCGTCCAATGGTGGAAGAAGTATTAAGACTTTTTTCTTAGCAATACCTCAAGGTAAAAATACTGCATTTATAATTTACTTAAGTAGTAGTACTTTAGCGTAGCATAAAATGGAAGCAGTCAAGTAAAGCACAAGAACCTCAACCTGTACCTAAATACAGTACTAATAAATATACTTAATATATCACTGATACTAACCATCACTAAGAATACAAGAAAAGTCATTGAAGCCCTTCGAAAACATTATTAAGAGACAAAAGTAACTTGAAGTTACAAGCATACCTCACCATGGTGGTGAAGCATTATATGATGATCGGGCAAAGGGAGAGGATAAGGTGGGGAGATATGAGACTGCATGAACCTGGGGAGGGGACAGATATTATGACAGACTGAGGGGAATATTAATTACCACTTACACCACCTGCTGCACCCCAGGAAATACTATGTACATCTAGGAAATGGGTAAAATAAAAATACCAATAATTTTAAGGTCAAATGTAAACACACATAGACCCCTTCACTGAGGAGCAGATAAATCATATAAAAAATAAAGTGAAAAGCACACATATTAATAGTAAATATAGTTAAGATGCAAATAATAGTAATAATATTATTTTACAGACTACTTAATGTACCATTAAAATCTTTTACAATTAAAAAAGAGTTTCTTTTTAACACTTAAAGTGTTCAACAAAATAAAAACCAAGATGCCAGTGGGCTGAGGCTAGTGACTGGAGAAGAAGACTACACTAAGGAGTGTCCAGAGGTGGCACCATGTACTGACCACCACAAGTGCTTCACACTTTTAACCTCTGTTACACCAGGTCCAGCTCTGCAGCAGGTTTAAGTTAAACCTCAGATACAGGGACCTCAAGTGGCATTATGGTAACTTCTACAGAACACAGCAGCTGGGTTTAGCCAGCAAAATTGTTCAGGAATATTGTCCACAACAGGCTCCAGTGGCGTAATCGGTCAGCGCGCGGTACTTATAAGACCAGTAACCTGCACTGTGATGCTGAGGTTGTGAGTTCGACCCTCACCTGGAGCAGTCCAGTTTTCCCATGGTGGTTGAGGGGGGAAAAATTCTTCTCTAAAAACTCACTGGCTCACAAGACTAAAGTCCAAATAATTCTACATCCTGTTCGAATGGCTAAACTAGTCAAACAAAGACTACAGACCTTGTCCGTCATGCAGCAGCTGGCTTCATTAAAGTAAAGGTGTGTATGTGTGTCTTTTTCAAGCCAGACTTGAACCCTGGATGTGTTGTAAGGTACGTGACTTAAACCTCTATGTCAACGATCTGTTTCCTCTTTTTCATCTCAGGTTGGTCCTGCAGGCAGCCAGTTTGGCATCCTGGCCTGTCTGTTCGTGGAGCTATTTCAGAGCTGGCAGATCCTGGA
The DNA here is from genome assembly GCF_020085105.1 of Siniperca chuatsi. Taxonomy (NCBI): domain Eukaryota; kingdom Metazoa; phylum Chordata; class Actinopteri; order Centrarchiformes; family Sinipercidae; genus Siniperca; species Siniperca chuatsi. The sequence continues at coordinate 16,978,809 of NC_058061.1, forward strand.
GCGACCATGGCGGGCTTTTGCCAAGCTGCTGGCCATCTCAGTCTTCTTCTCCTCCTTTGGTTTGCTTCCTTGGATTGACAATTTTGCCCACATCTCCGGTTTTGTGTCAGGATTCTTCCTGTCCTTCGCCTTCCTGCCATACATCAGGTAGGTGAAGAAAGGGATGTTTGTTGTTCTTGGGTATGCTGAGAGACAGAGAGAATGTATCTTTGCCCCCTCTGTCAATAGATACACAGAAAAAAGAAGCCAGCCTGTGATTCATGCGCTATAGCTGAAGAGTACATAAGTATAGCTAAAGTTAAAGGAATAGTTTGAATTCTGGGGAAATACGCTCATTTGCTTTCTTTTTCCAGGAAGATCGATGCCGCTCTTATATCTGTACACCAAATATGTACAGCAGCCAGTTAGCTTAGCTTAGCATTTATACTGGAAACAGTGGGAAACAGCTAGTCTGGCTCTCTCCAAAGGAAAAAAAAATCTGTCTACCAGCACCTCTAAAGCTAAAAACTTTCCCCCCTTGGGCTAACTGTTTCCTCCTGCCCCTAGTCTTTATGCTAAGCTAAGCTAACCGTCTACTGGCCGTAGCTTCATATTTTATGAACATATATGTTTAAGAGTATAGTATTGAAATTCTCTTTCAACTCTGGGCAAGTGAGCAAACATTATATTATTCCATAAAAAGTCAGCATAATCACACTTTTTATTTATGATGACCTTAGAGTGCTGAAAACTCAGTGCTAAGAATCCAACATGGCTGTCTAATACTAACTTAAATTTACTGATTGTAGAATTAATTAACACAAATTTTCTGACAATATTTTCTTTATGAAAAAAACTGAAATATTGTGAAAAATAGGACAAATCTACATCGTTTCTAATTGCTATGATAGCATAATCAGTGCAAAAATACAATAATTCATCAGCAATGTATCGATGCTGTGGTAACCCATATCTAAGAGCGATGTCTAAGTTATTCCAGTCCAAGTCAGTGGATAAAGCCTGGCTCTAACACTTCCAGATTTAAGCATTTGATGAAAAAAGGTCAACGTTCTAGGATGAAAAACTTGATTATCAATGTCTATTTTTCAGGAATCAAGAGAACCCATTGTGTGTGACATTATCCTTAAGGTTTTAAAAAGGTAGAATCTTCTGCAGTATGAAGTACAACAGCATCTACTAAGAGGCATGTATTTTATATGAACGTCTTTGACTTTTAACTCCATTATGAAATGAGTAACGCAGGCTTTTCCTCCTCAGCTTTGGGCGTTCTGACATGTACCGGAAGCGGGTCCAGATCTGCGTCTTCCTGCTTGTCTTCCTGGGTCTGCTCTCTACCCTGGCTGTCCTCTTCTATGTCTACCCCGTGAAGTGTGACTGGTGCGAGTACCTCACCTGCATCCCCATCACAGACAAGTTCTGCGAGAAGTACGACCTGAACGCTCACCTCCTCTGAACGCCGGCCTTTGAAATGTCAGCAGGACTGTTTTCTGGACGTACACTGACTTTGGACTGGTCACAACATTTCTAAATGTTGAATGTTGAAGAAGTTGAAAGTTGGATATGGTGCTGCAGTGCTGCTTGTGACTGAGCAAGAACATTTCTCCTGGAATAATGACCAGTATTTCAGGATTTCATGTGGACATATTTGTTTTACTTTTTGGAAAGGTACAACAGACCCACTATGAATAAAGAAAGGCTTTGCATGAAAGCCTTCAGGCATTTGATTAAAAATATTCAAACTCATGGGAACAAAGTTAATACTGCAAAGCTGACTGAAAAGGAATAACGATTGATTTATGTGTGACTGATCTCTAGCTGGGCTAATCAATGACCAGTCACACTGGAGGAGTGCTAGAAAGACAGTTGTTTCCTGCCAAATTATTTACCCCTCTTCAGTGGTAAAACAGACTTAACAACACCCCTTAGTGGCCAAAAGGAACAGTACAACCTGAGACAGCTTCAAAGGATTTTTGTTTTGTACTTTTTTACTGATGTCCAAACAGTTTTGTCCATTTACTAGATGTCCTTAGAGTTAAAACTTGCCAAGAAATGAGACTTAAATGTGCCTTATTGACACACAACCACACACATGATGTCTTTTTGTGCCATGTAGCAGTTTGTGTCAGCAGTTCCCGACGTTTTGGGTCCTGTTCCTTGACCTCAGTAGAAAACTGCATTTCACAATCTGACAAAATATGTTTTTACTTCAGTGTTTGGTGGCTGAGTTGCCATTCAGTATTTTGTTTTTACCACACTAGAAACCTTAGTTTCCACCACAGCCTTTGGTGCACTTCAATCACAAATTGATTGTTGTTGGGTTTTTTTTTTATTCACCCGGTGTTACATCAATACAGAACACACTTGTATGTTAACCTGCTCTATTGTAATAAGGTGTTACTGAGGCGAATTTGTGTTTATTTTTCATTCACTATGGTGGTGTTTTAGCTACCTGACAATAAACACAAGACACAGAGTAATTTTTTCTGTCTGTTGCCTGATCACAGATGTCGAGAAAGCTAAACTTCACTGCTCCAGGTGAGGCTCAAACTGGCAACCTTGGCATCACTCTACTGGTACTGCCTTATAAGTAACACACATTGACTGATTACGCCACTGGAGCCTGGTATACTGAATCTGAATTTTAAAATTTCCACTTCCACAGTCCCAGTTTCATGTTATGTAAATAATGTGAATTTAATGAACAAACCCTGTGGTATTAGAAGTGTTTAGTGTATTTTCTACCTCATAGCTCTACCTTTTCATAATGTTTTATTAAAAAACATAATTAAAATCTAAAACAAAAAAGACAATATAGCACTGAGTATCCTATCAGTGAATTATGACAGAACCAAACCAAAATACAGGCACAAAGGTACATTTTATGAATAACAGGAACCACAAACTATACCATCACTACTGACTGACTCTAATAAATATACTTAATATACCACTGATACTAACCAGTGACACAGCAAGCTGCCACACAGGTACCAACTTCGACAGGTGGGGATCAAACCCTCAACCCTGTGACGACCTGCCGTAACTTGTGAACCACAGCCATCCCTATAAGTAGACTATGAAATATTGGACCAGACGATGTCGAGCAACTTCAGATGTTGCCAAACAAATAGGACATTTCATTAAGAGAAATTGAAGTTGCAAGCTCACAATACCACAAGGTATGGATGGGGTTCGAACCCATGATCTTCAACACCTTACCACTTGGCCACCACACCTATCTGTGACTGTGATTATGATCATCATGCATCAGAGCTTAACACACACAGGAGACACAGTGGTTAGCACTTGTCACACAGCAAGAAGGTTTGTGGACTTTACACAGGCACTCTATGTTCCTGTGCAGGTCAGGTGAATTGGAGAATCTAAACTGCCCACAGGTGTGAGAAATTATTGCAGTTTGTCCTAAATAAAATAAAATAAAAACACTGACACTTGCAATTTTATGTGAATGTGGAAAAGGGAGAGGATAAGGTGGGGATATATGAGACTGTATTTCCACCGAAACTTTGGTAACAATCGGACCTACGGTTTAGGAGGAGATGTCACAAATGTGTTTTTCAAAAAATTCTAAATGGTGGATAATCTAGCTAGGCAGACTTTAGTGGTCCAAGAGGCTTTTTTTGTAGAGTACATTGAGCGGATTTGTAAGAGAAATTTTTCCGGATTTACGGTGTGAGGGGCGTGGCCTGATCAAAAGTGCATTTTTGTGCATTACAGCACCACCATGTGGCCATTGGGCTCATATTTCCAGTTATTGGGCTAAGTTTCGTATTTCTAGCTCATTCCAGCTCACAGGAATTTGAGCCGAAGCAGCAGACAACAAACAATAATAATAATTATAGCTGAGTTGGGGCCAGGCATTTTGAGGAGGAGGAAGAAGAAGGAGGAAGAGGAGGAAGATGAAAAAAAGAAGACAAAAACAATCCATCAGCAGAACATCCCAGACCGGGGGGCCAAAGCTGGAGAAGTGCTTAGGTGGATGTAAAGCAGTTTAACTGAGACAGAATGACTGCAGAAGAGTGTGGAGTCTTAGTAAATGTTTTGTACTTTGTAAAAACTGTAAAGATGGTTAAGGCCCTTTTGACCTTTGCTTCTCTCCATTTGTTACCTATGGCAGGCTCCGCCTCTGTTCACCTTCCTGGCCACATGGCTAATTGAATATTCAGGCTGGGAGGAGCCTGCCACTGGGGCTACCACACCTCCTCTACCTGGAGAGGAGGTGTGGTAGCCCCAGTGGCTACCACAATTGAGCTATAGTCACAGGACTTTCACACGGGGGACCCGGGTTCGAATCCCCTCGGGACGCATTGAGCAATGACCATCATCCAGTGTGGAAAGGCTGGATAGCTCGATTTGATAGGCCACGGGACACTCACGGGGGAACAAGGGTTCGAATCCCCCTCGGGGCGCAATGAGCAATGACCCATCATCCAGTGTGGGTCCTTAGGCAAGACCCTTCACGCTGCTGCCTACATCATGATGATGATGAGTGACGATGAAATGATTGACATGCCGGCTCAGACGTCGCCCGGCCAAACAAGGTCTGCATCAGGTGTTGGGGAACCAGGGCATCGAGACGACAAATGGGCTACTGGAACAAGACGGAAATGGGCGAGATGCGATAACAAGGCTCTGTTGGAATGCTACTACTCCAGTAACCCTAGTCAGAGGGGTTACATGCACAGGATGTGGGATGAATGGTTACTTCGAAACCCACAATCGAGGCTTACGGCGAAGCAACTAGTAGCTCAGTGTTCCAACATCCACAAGCGGCAACTGCTATCACAACTTGAGATTGACGAGGTACAACACAAAAAAGGACTGCGGGACTACAGGTCAGAGGGGAGCATCCAGCAGCTCCCCAACCAGAGATTGGGTATGAAGCCCCAAGAGAAATCACGCTGAACGACGCCGGCCCGACGCCAACTACAACGGCTAAGTGAAGTACCATCAGAAAGTCTCCTAGAAGATGTGAATGAAGCATTGAGAGCGATCCCTACCACAACCATCACTGAAACCAATGAGCTGATATACACCTCAGCAGCAGTGATCCTAGAGATGCTTGGCTACAAGAGCAACCATGGGAGCCATGAGAGACAATACCCACCATGGAAACGAAGGTTGGAGGCAAAAATCAAGGAGGCCCGGAGAGAAGTGAGCCAACTGACAGAGGCTGAGAGAGGTGCAATGAGAAAGCAAGTACCCAAGAAGTACAACCAGATGCCCATACCTGAAGCACTCGAAACTGCCAAACAAAGGCTCCAAGCCTTGGCCAGCCGCCTAAAGAGATACACGAGAGATAATGAAGCCAGAAGAATAAACCGGCTGTTCGCAACTCAACCTGCACGAAAGTGTACGCTCAATGGCAGGGTAATAACAGCAGAGCAAACCCACCAAGGCTGGAAACGGAGCAGTACTGGAAAAGTATATGGGAAAGGGAGGCATCACACAACAGCGATGCACAGTGGCTGGCAGCCCTGAGAAAGGACCACAGCAACCTCCTGAACAGAATCCAGTCACCATCACAGCGGCAGACATCCAAGAAAGAGTCTCAGGTATGAAGAACTGGACAGCACCGGGCCCTGACAGGATCCACACCTACTGGCTAAAGAAGCTCACTGCACTCCACGAGCGCCTAGCAGCACAAATGAACCAGCTGCTAAGAGATGGGACGCACCCTGAATGGCTTACCGAAGGGCGCACAATCCTGATCCTGAAGGATCCCGCAAAGGGTACAGTCCCATCCAACTATCGGCCAATAACCTGTCTCTCCACAACATGGAAGCTCATGTCAGGCATCATTGCGGCTAAGATAAGTGGACACATGGATCAGTACATGAGCAAAGCACAGAAGGGCATTGGCAGAGGAACCAGAGGAGCCAAACACCAACTCCTGGTTGACAGAACAGTCACCCAAGACTGCAGAGCCCGACACACCAACCTGTGCACTGCCTGGATTGATTACAAGAAAGCATATGACTCAATGCCGCACACATGGATCACTGAATGCTTAGAGATGTACAACATCAACAGGACTCTAAGGGACTTCATTGCGAACTCGATGAGGCTGTGGAAAACCACCCTTGAGGCCAATGGTAAGCCACTTGCACAAGTATCCATCAAATGTGGCATATACCAAGGAGATGCTCTGTCCCCACTGCTGTTCTGCATAGGTCTGAACCCCCTCAGCCAAATAATCAACAAGACTGGCTATGGATACCGACTCAGGAACGGGGCCACCATCAGTCACCTCCTCTACATGGATGACATCAAGCTATACGCTAAGAGCGAGCGGGACATCGACTCACTGATCCACACCACCAGGATCTACAGCTCTGACATTGGAATGTCATTCGGGCTTGAGAAGTGCAGTCGAATGGTGACAAAGAGAGGAAAGGTAGTCCACACAGAAGGGGTCTCACTCCCAGAAGGAACAATAGCAGACATTGAGGATGGTTACAAGTACCTTGGAATACCACAGGCAAATGGCAACCTCGAAGAGGCAACAAGGAAGACGGCAACGGCCAAATACCTTCAACGAGTAAGGCAAGTCCTAAGAAGTCAGCTCAATGGCAAGAACAAAGCCCAGGCAATAAACAGCTACGCCCTGCCAGTGATCAGATACCCTGCAGGAATAATAAGATGGCCAAAGGAGGAGATACAGACCACAGACGTTAAGACGCGAAAGCTCCTCACCATGCATGGAGGGTTCCATCCCAAATCCAGCACCCTGAGACTGTACGCTAGCCGTAAGGAAGGCGGCCGTGGACTAGTGAGTGTGAGAGCCACTATCCAGGATGAAACATCCAAGATCCACAAGTACATCCAAGATAAGGCCCCAACAGATGACGTGCTCAGGGAATGTCTCAGGCAATGGAGAACAGAGGAAGACGTGCTGGAGGAAGGACCATCATGGGAGGACAAACCCCTACATGGGATGTACCACCGAACATAACTGAAGTGGCTGATATCAAGAAGTCCTACCAATGGCTAGAGCGGGCTGGATTGAAGGACAGCACAGAGGCACTCATCATGGCTGCACAGGAGCAGGCCCTGAGCACCAGAGCAATAGAGGCCCAGATCTACCGCACCAGACAAGACCCAAGGTGTAGGCTGTGCAAAGAGGCCCCTGAGACAATCCAGCACATAACTGCAGGGTGTAAGATGCTGGCAGGAAAAGCATACATGGAGCGCCATAACCAAGTAGCTGGCATAGTGTACAGGAACATCTGCACTGAGTATGGACTGGAAACCCCGAGGTCAAAGTGGGAAACACCTCCAAAGGTGGTAGAGAATGACCGAGCCAAGATCCTGTGGGACTTCCAGATCCAGACTGACAGAATGGTAATGGCGAACCAGCCTGACATCGTGGTGGTTGACAAACAACAGAGGAAAGTTGTGGTTGATGTGGCGATACCAAGCGATGGCAACATCAGGAAAAAGGAACATGAGAAACTAGAGAAGTACCAAGGGCTAAGAGAAGAGCTGGAGAAGGCCTGGAAGGTGAAGGCAACAGTGGTGCCCGTGGTCATCGGAGCACTCGGGGCAGTGACCCCCAAACTGGAGGAGTGGCTACAGCAGATCCCTGGAAGAACACCAGACATCTCGGTCCAGAAGAGCGCAGTACTGGGAACAGCAAAAATACTGCGCAGAACCCTCAAGCTCCCAGGCCTCTGGTAGAGGACCCGAGCTCGAAGGATGAGACCACCCGCGGAGGGTGAAGGACAAAGTTTTTTTTTATATATATATGTGTGTGTATGTATGTATAAATAAATAATCATTAGAGAGGCAGCAGTGCCTCCACTCCTCCCTGGAGATCCTCTGGATCACCTCGGCGTCAGTCAGGCCATCTGACCATCCCATGCTTCCCCTCGAGCTGGCACCACATAGCCTCAGTGAGAGTACGGGACCTCAGCTGTGCGGTCACCCTCAGGTCAAATTACAGCCTGCAGAAATACAACACAAACATTATATACAGCTTTGTCACCACATGAATACATCAAATTCATTTAATTTATATATATATATATGTATATATATATATATATATATATATATATATATATATATATATATATATATATATATATATATATTATAATTTTCTCTTACTTGTAGTTAAGTACAGCTGGGAACTGGCAGCTGTAGGTGGGGCAGCTGCCTTATGATGCCCTGTGACCACCCTCCGACCTTCTTACATCGACAGCACTCCAGGTACTCAGTGGCCATGACATACCAGCCATCGATGTCCAGGACCCGCCGGATGGTCCTGTACAGCCCAGCCTTTATCATGGACCCAGTGCACAAAGACTGGGGGTATGTCAGCTGGAGATGCCAGATCCGGTGTGGCATCCAGAGGAACAGGAAGGGGTCTGGGAAAGCAGGTTGTAGCACATTGGATGGGTTTGGGGGAGATACCACCAGAAATTCAGCTCACTGATGACCTAAGGCCTCCCCCTGCTGTCAACGGTAAACTGCATCCGACCGATCCACTGCTGCTGCTCTACAGTGAGAGCTGCCCACCAGTACTCAGGAAGCAGCTGGAGAGAGAACCAGAGGAACATAGAGGGACCTTTAATATCTGAGGACATCACTTAATGGGGGAGGGCAGGAGTGACATCTGAGTGAGGCCTGATGAGCAACGTTTACTGTTTGACAGACAGCTTTACCTCAGCACTGCCAGAAGGTGGTTGGGGGGGGGAGGAAGGCTGGCCTGGGCAACTCCTCCTGTCGTCCTTCCTCCAGGGTAGCTGCAGGCTGAGGTGAGGGAGGTGGTGACTCTGCAGGCTGGACCGTGACGAGGGCTGCTGGAGGTCGCAGGGGGTGGTCTCGCTCCCGTGTGGCCTCCAGCAGCTCCTCGTCTGTGGGCACGTCCAGCACAGCAGAGACACCAGCCCCCTTCTATGGCGCTGCTGAGGTGGTGGCAGGAGGTGGATGCTGCCGGAGCAAGAGAGGGTCCTGTACATCTGAGGCTTAAAGAGAAATAAAATGTTTCAGTAACATGAAAGAATTGGATTTTGTGTTAATACTAATTGGCAGATGCTCAGCCAAGCTGCATAAACACCGCGGGAAGGTGGTTCAAAGAGAGAAAGTGAGGATGAGACAAAATGATGACAACAGATTAGACTCACTGAGGGATGCAGGCAGCAGCTGGAGGAGATACACAGGTAACTAGGGAACGGATGATGAAGAAACTGTGAGTCTGCAGGTGCACTCGTTAGTTTGACAGGTGATTGGCTGGTGTGTGGGTTTGTGATTACAGACTTGCACCAGGCAGACGCCAGATTTTTTCATTGAACCAAACTTACCCTGACGTTTCCTGTCCTTCTGATTACGGAAACATTTATAAAGCAAAATAACAAGGAGTCAAGAATGAATTCAAGTCTTTCTGTTATTTACAATATGTTACATGAATATGATTTTACTTTTTACTTACACTCCTCTATGTCAACTACCATCTAGGCTGGACTTGCTGGTCACTTTCAGATTTCACCAGCTGTATTTGGCTGCTGGCTGCTGCTAACTTCCCAATAAAAACATGATCACCCATGATCTTTGGTTTACGAGACCAACGCCTTACCTCTTGGCCACCACACCGATGCCTTGTTGAGATTCATTATATGACCATCGTGCATCGGGGCATAACACACACAGAGGCGACAGTGGTTAGCACTTGTCACACAGCAAGAAGTTGTGTGGAGTTTACACAGGCTCTGTGTGTTCCTGTGCAGGTCAAGTGAACTGGAGGATCTAAACTGCCTGCAGGTGTGACAGATTATTGCAGTTTGTCCTGAATAAAATAAAATAAAACCAAGATGCCAGTGGGCTGAGCCTAGTGACTGGAGAAGAAGACTACACTAAGGAGTGTCCAGAGGTGGCACCATGTACTGACCACCACAAGTGCTTCACACTTTTAACCTCTGTTACACCAGGTCCAGCTCTGCAGCAGGTTTAAGTTAAACCTCAGATACAGGGACCTCAAGTGGCATTATGGTAACTTCTACAGAACACAGCAGCTGGGTTTAGCCAGCAAAATTGTTCAGGAATATTGTCCACAACAGGCTGCAGTGGCGTAATCGGTCAGCGCGCGGTACTTATAAGACCAGTAACCTGCAGAGTGATGGCGAGGTTGAGAGTTCGACCCTCACCTGGAGCAGTCCAGTTTTCCCATGGTGGTTGAGGGGGAAAAATTCTTCTCTAAAAACTCACTGGCTCACAAGACTAAAGTCCAAATAATTCTACATCCTGTTCGAATGGCTAAACTAGTCAAACAAAGACTACAGACCTTGTCTGTCATGCAGCAGCTGGCTTCATTAAAGTAAAGGTGTGTATGTGTGTCTTGTTCAAGCCAGACATGAACCCTGGATGTGTTGTAAGGTACGTGACTTAAACCTCTATGTCAACGATCTGTTTCCTCTTTTTCATCTCAGGTTGGTCCTGCAGGCAGCCAGTTTGGCATCCTGGCCTGTCTGTTCGTGGAGCTATTTCAGAGCTGGCAGATCCTGGAGCGACCATGGGCGGGCTTTTGCCAAGCTGCTGGCCATCTCAGTCTTCTTCTCCTCCTTTGGTTTGCTTCCTTGGATTGACAACTTTGCAGCAGGTTTAAGTTAAACCTCAGATACAGGGACCTCAAGTGGCATTATGGTCACTTCTACAGAACACAGCAGCTGGGTTTAGCCAAGGTTGTGAGTTCGACCCTCACCTGGAGCAGTCCAGTTTTCCCATGGTGGTTGAGGGGGAAAAATTCTTCTCTTACTAAACCTTGAAGTCTTGCTTCTCTTATCCACACAGCACAACAGTTGAGTAGACGTTGACATGTTTATTCTGCATCACCCAGGACTCAAACTCACAATCTCAGTGAAAGTCGCGATCTTGCTGAGCTACCTGCCAAGATAGAAACTGTTTGTTAGTGTGACCCAACAGCTGTCCCTATATCTATAACTAGCTTGTAAGAAAATGCACCAGACAACGTCGAGCAACTTCACGTGTCGCCAAACAAATAGGACATCTCATTAAGGCCAGAACAAAGTTACTAAACCTTGTAGGTCTTGCTTCTCTTATCCACACAGCACAACGGCTGAGTAGACATTCGCATGTTTATTCTGCATCACCCAGGACTCAAACTCACAACCTCAGACAAAGTCATGATCTTGCTGATCTACCTGCCAAGACAGAAACCATTTGTTTGTTTGTCCCACAGGTGTCCCTAGATTTATAAGTACATTGTAAGATAATTGACCACATGACATCAGGTCATGTCCTCTTCCAGGTGTGAAGAGGACAAGGAGCTTGAAGCTCCAAGCTCACAACACCACAAGGTATGGATGGGGGTCGAACCCATGATCTTTGGTTTACAAGACCAACGCCTTACCTCTTGGCCACCACACCCATGCGTTGCTGAGATTCATTATATGACCATCGTGCATCGGGGCATAACACACACAGAGGTGACAGTGGTTAGCACTTGTCACACAGCAAGAAGTTATGTGGAGTTTACACAGGCTCTGTGTGTTCCTGTGCAGGTCAAGTGAACTGGAGGATCTAAACTGCCTGCAGGTGTGACAGATTATTGCAGTTTGTCCTGAATAAAATAAAATAAAACCAAGATGCCAGTGGGCTGAGCCTAGTGACTGGAGAAGAAGACTACACTAAGGAGTGTCCAGAGGTGGCACCATGTACTGACCACCACAAGTTCTTCACACTTTTAAACTCTGTTACACCAGGTCCAGCTCTGCAGCAGGTTTAAGTTAAACCTCAGATACAGGGACCTCAAGTGGCATTATGGTAACTTCTACAGAACACAGCAGCTGGGTTTAGCCAGCAAAATTGTTCAGGAATATTGTCCACAACAGGCTCCAGTGGCGTAATCGGTCAGCGCGCGGTACTTATACGACCAGTAACCTGCAGAGTGATGGCGAGGTTGTGAGTTCGACCCTCACCTGGAGCAGTCCAGTTTTCCCATGGTGGTTGAGGGGGAAAAATTCTTCTCTAAAAAGTCACTGGCTCACAAGATCAAAGTCCAAATAATTCTACATCCTGTTCGAATGGCTAAACTAGTCAAACAAAGACTACAGACCTTGTCTGTCATGCAGCAGCTGGCTTCATTAAAGTAAAGGTGTGTATGTGTGTCTTTTTCAAGCCAGACTTGAACCCTGGATGTGTTGTAAGGTACGTGACTTAAACCTCTATGTCAACGATCTGTTTCCTCTTTTTCATCTCAGGTTGGTCCTGCAGGCAGCCAGTTTGGCATCCTGGCCTGTCTGTTCGTGGAGCTATTTCAGAGCTGGCAGATCCTGGAGCGACCATGGGCGGGCTTTTGCCAAGCTGCTGGCCATCTCAGTCTTCTTCTCCTTTGGTTTGCTTCCTTGGATTGACAACTTTGCAGCAGGTTTAAGTTAAACCTCAGATACAGGGACCTCAAGTGGCATTATGGTCACTTCTACAGAACACAGCAGCTGGGTTTAGCCAAGGTTGTGAGTTCGACCCTCACCTGGAGCAGTCCAGTTTTCCCATGGTGGTTGAGGGGGAAAAATTCTTCTCTTACTAAACCTTGAAGTCTTGCTTCTCTTATCCACACAGCACAACAGTTGAGTAGACGTTGACATGTTTATTCTGCATCACCCAGGACTCAAACTCACAATCTCAGTGAAAGTCGTGATCTTGCTGAGCTACCTGCCAAGATAGAAACTGTTTGTTAGTGTGACCCAACAGCTGTCCCTATATCTATAACTAGCTTGTAAGAAATTGCACCAGACAACGTCGAGCAACTTCACGTGTCGCCAAACAAATAGGACATCTCATTAAGGCCAGACTAAAGTTAATAAACCTTGTAGGTCTTGCTTCTCTTATCCACACAGCACAACGGCTGAGTAGACATTCGCATGTTTATTCTGCATCACCCAGGACTCAAACTCACATCCTCAAAGAAAGTCATGATCTTGCTGATCTACCTGCCAAGACAGAAACCATTTGTTTGTTTGTCCCACAGGTGTCCCTAGATTTATAAGTACATTGTAAGATAATTGACCACATGACATCAAGCGTTTTCCAGGTGTGAAGAGGACAAGGAGCTTGAAGCTCCAAGCTCACAACACCACAAGGTATGGATGGGGGTCGAACCCATGATCTTTGGTTTACAAGACCAACGCCTTACCTCTTGGCCACCACACCTATGCGTTGTTGAGATACATTATATGACCATCGTGCATCGGGGCATAACACACACAGAGGTGACAGTGGTTAGCACTTGTCACACAGCAAGAAGTTATGTGGAGTTTACACAGGCTCTGTGTGTTCCTGTGCAGGTCAAGTGAACTGGAGGATCTAAACTGCCTGCAGGTGTGACAGATTATTGCAGTTTGTCCTGAATAAAATAAAATAAAACCAAGATGCCAGTGGGCTGAGGCTAGTGACTGGAGAAGAAGACTACACTAAGGAGTGTCCAGAGGTGGCACCATGTACTGACCACCACAAGTTCTTCACACTTTTAACCTCTGTTACACCAGGTCCAGCTCTGCAGCAGGTTTAAGTTAAACCTCAGATACAGGGACCTCAAGTGGCATTATGGTAACTTCTACAGAACACAGCAGCTGGGTTTAGCCAGCAAAATTGTTCAGGAATATTGTCCACAACAGGCTCCAGTGGCGTAATCGGTCAGCGCGCGGTACTTATACGACCAGTAACCTGCAGAGTGATGGCGAGGTTGTGAGTTCGACCCTCACCTGGAGCAGTCCAGTTTTCCCATGGTGGTTGAGGGGGAAAAATTCTTCTCTAAAAAGTCACTGGCTTACAAGACTAAAGTCCAAATAATTCTACATCCTGTTCGAATGGCTAAACTAGTCAAACAAAGACTACATGCAGCAGCTGGCTTCATTAAAGTAAAGGTGTGTATGTGTGTCTTGTTCAAGCCAGACTTGAACCCTGGATGTGTTGTAAGGTACGTGACTTAAACCTCTATGTCAACGATCTGTTTCCTCTTTTTCATCTCAGGTTGGTCCTGCAGGCAGCCAGTTTGGCATCCTGGCCTGTCTGTTCGTGGAGCTATTTCAGAGCTGGCAGATCCTGGAGCGACCATGGGCGGGCTTTTGCCAAGCTGCTGGCCATCTCAGTCTTCTTCTCCTCCTTTGGTTTGCTTCCTTGGATTGACAACTTTGCAGCAGGTTTAAGTTAAACCTCAGATACAGGGACCTCAAGTGGCATTATGGTCACTTCTACAGAACACAGCAGCTGGGTTTAGCCAAGGTTGTGAGTTCGACCCTCACCTGGAGCAGTCCAGTTTTCCCATGGTGGTTGAGGGGGAAAAATTCTTCTCTTACTAAACCTTGAAGTCTTGCTTCTCTTATCCACACAGCACAACAGTTGAGTAGACGTTGACATGTTTATTCTGCATCACCCAGGACTCAAACTCACAATCTCAGTGAAAGTCGCGATCTTGCTGAGCTACCTGCCAAGATAGAAACTGTTTGTTAGTGTGACCCAACAGCTGTCCCTATATCTATAACTAGCTTGTAAGAAATTGCACCAGACAACGTCGAGCAACTTCACGTGTCGCCAAACAAATAGGACATCTCATTAAGGCCAGAACAAAGTTACTAAACCTTGTAGGTCTTGCTTCTCTTATCCACACAGCACAACGGCTGAGTAGACATTCGCATGTTTATTCTGCATCACCCAGGACTCAAACTCACAACCTCAGACAAAGTCATGATCTTGCTGATCTACCTGCCAAGACAGAAACCATTTGTTTGTTTGTCCCACAGGTGTCCCTAGATTTATAAGTACATTGTAAGATAATTGACCACATGACATCAAGCGTTTTCCAGGTGTGAAGAGGACAAGGAGCTTGAAGCTCCAAGCTCACAACACCACAAGGTATGGATGGGGGTCGAACCCATGATCTTTGGTTTACAAGACCAACGCCTTACCTCTTGGCCACCACACCCATGCGTTGCTGAGATTCATTATATGACCATCGTGCATCGGGGCATAACACACACAGAGGTGACAGTGGTTAGCACTTGTCACACAGCAAGAAGTTATGTGGAGTTTACACAGGCTCTGTGTGTTCCTGTGCAGGTCAAGTGAACTGGAGGATCTAAACTGCCTGCAGGTGTGACAGATTATTGCAGTTTGTCCTGAATAAAATAAAATAAAACCAAGATGCCAGTGGGCTGAGCCTAGTGACTGGAGAAGAAGACTACACTAAGGAGTGTCCAGAGGTGGCACCATGTACTGACCACCACAAGTTCTTCACACTTTTAACCTCTGTTACACCAGGTCCAGCTCTGCAGCAGGTTTAAGTTAAACCTCAGATACAGGGACCTCAAGTGGCATTATGGTAACTTCTACAGAACACAGCAGCTGGGTTTAGCCAGCAAAATTGTTCAGGAATATTGTCCACAACAGGCTCCAGTGGCGTAATCGGTCAGCGCGCGGTACTTATACGACCAGTAACCTGCAGAGTGATGGCGAGGTTGTGAGTTCGACCCTCACCTGGAGCAGTCCAGTTTTCCCATGGTGGTTGAGGGGGAAAAATTCTTCTCTAAAAAGTCACTGGCTCACAAGATCAAAGTCCAAATAACTCTACATCCTGTTCGAATGGCTAAACTAGTCAAACAAAGACTACAGACCTTGTCCGTCATGCAGCAGCTGGCTTCATTAAAGTAAAGGTGTGTATGTGTGTCTTGTTCAAGCCAGACTTGAACCCTGGATGTGTTGTAAGGTACGTGACTTAAACCTCTATGTCAACGATCTGTTTCCTCTTTTTCATCTCAGGTTGGTCCTGCAGGCAGCCAGTTTGGCATCCTGGCCTGTCTGTTCGTGGAGCTATTTCAGAGCTGGCAGATCCTGGAGCGACCATGGGCGGGCTTTTGCCAAGCTGCTGGCCATCTCAGTCTTCTTCTCCTCCTTTGGTTTGCTTCCTTGGATTGACAACTTTGCAGCAGGTTTAAGTTAAACCTCAGATACAGGGACCTCAAGTGGCATTATGGTCACTTCTACAGAACACAGCAGCTGGGTTTAGCCAAGGTTGTGAGTTCGACCCTCACCTGGAGCAGTCCAGTTTTCCCATGGTGGTTGAGGGGGAAAAATTCTTCTCTTACTAAACCTTGAAGTCTTGCTTCTCTTATCCACACAGCACAACAGTTGAGTAGACGTTGACATGTTTATTCTGCATCACCCAGGACTCAAACTCACAATCTCAGTGAAAGTCGCGATCTTGCTGAGCTACCTGCCAAGATAGAAACTGTTTGTTAGTGTGACCCAACAGCTGTCCCTATATCTATAACTAGCTTGTAAGAAATTGCACCAGACAACGTCGAGCAACTTCACGTGTCGCCAAACAAATAGGACATCTCATTAAGGCCAGACTAAAGTTAATAAACCTTGTAGGTCTTGCTTCTCTTATCCACACAGCACAACGGCTGAGTAGACATTCGCATGTTTATTCTGCATCACCCAGGACTCAAACTCACATCCTCAGAGAAAGTCATGATCTTGCTGATCTACCTGCCAAGACAGAAACCATTTGTTTGTTCCACAGGTGTCCCTAGATTTATAAGTACATTGTAAGATAATTGACCACATGACATCAAGCGTTTTCCAGGTGTGAAGAGGACAAGGAGCTTGAAGCTCCAAGCTCACAACACCACAAGGTATGGATGGGGGTCGAACCCATGATCTTTGGTTTACGAGACCAACGCCTTACCTCTTGGCCACCACACCTATGCGTTGTTGAGATTCATTATATGACCATCGTGCATCGGGGCATAACACACACACAGGCGACAGTGGTTAGCACTTGTCACACAGCAAGAAGTTGTGTGGAGTTTACACAGGCTCTGTGTGTTCCTGTGCAGGTCAAGTGAACTGGAGGATCTAAACTGCCTGCAGGTGTGACAGATTATTGCAGTTTGTCCTGAATAAAATAAAATAAAACCAAGATGCCAGTGGGCTGAGCCTAGTGACTGGAGAAGAAGACTACACTAAGGAGTGTCCAGAGGTGGCACCATGTACTGACCACCACAAGTGCTTCACACTTTTAACCTCTGTTACACCAGGTCCAGCTCTGCAGCAGGTTTAAGTTAAACCTCAGATACAGGGACCTCAAGTGGCATTATGGTAACTTCTACAGAACACAGCAGCTGGGTTTAGCCAGCAAAATTGTTCAGGAATATTGTCCACAACAGGCTCCAGTGGCGTAATCGGTCAGCGCGCGGTACTTATACGACCAGTAACCTGCAGAGTGATGGCGAGGTTGTGAGTTCGACCCTCACCTGGAGCAGTCCAGTTTTCCCATGGTGGTTGAGGGGGAAAAATTCTTCTCTAAAAAGTCACTGGCTTACAAGACTAAAGTCCAAATAATTCTACATCCTGTTCGAATGGCTAAACTAGTCAAACAAAGACTACATGCAGCAGCTGGCTTCATTAAAGTAAAGGTGTGTATGTGTGTCTTGTTCAAGCCAGACTTGAACCCTGGATGTGTTGTAAGGTATGACTTAAACCTCTATCTCAACGATCTGTTTCCTCTTTTTCATCTCAGGTTGGTCCTGCAGGCAGCCAGTTTGGCATCCTGGCCTGTCTGTTCGTGGAGCTATTTCAGAGCTGGCAGATCCTGGAGCGACCATGGGCGGGCTTTTGCCAAGCTGCTGGCCATCTCAGTCTTCTTCTCCTCCTTTGGTTTGCTTCCTTGGATTGACAACTTTGCAGCAGGTTTAAGTTAAACCTCAGATACAGGGACCTCAAGTGGCATTATGGTCACTTCTACAGAACACAGCAGCTGGGTTTAGCCAAGGTTGTGAGTTCGACCCTCACCTGGAGCAGTCCAGTTTTCCCATGGTGGTTGAGGGGGAAAAATTCTTCTCTTACTAAACCTTGAAGTCTTGCTTCTCTTATCCACACAGCACAACAGTTGAGTAGACGTTGACATGTTTATTCTGCATCACCCAGGACTCAAACTCACAATCTCAGTGAAAGTCGCGATCTTGCTGAGCTACCTGCCAAGATAGAAACTGTTTGTTAGTGTGACCCAACAGCTGTCCCTATATCTATAACTAGCTTGTAAGAAATTGCACCAGACAACGTCGAGCAACTTCACGTGTCGCCAAACAAATAGGACATCTCATTAAGGCCAGAACAAAGTTACTAAACCTTGTAGGTCTTGCTTCTCTTATCCACACAGCACAACGGCTGAGTAGACATTCGCATGTTTATTCTGCATCACCCAGGACTCAAACTCACAACCTCAGACAAAGTCATGATCTTGCTGATCTACCTGCCAAGACAGAAACCATTTGTTTGTTTGTCCCACAGGTGTCCCTAGATTTATAAGTACATTGTAAGATAATTGACCACATGACATCAAGCGTTTTCCAGGTGTGAAGAGGACAAGGAGCTTGAAGCTCCAAGCTCACAACACCACAAGGTATGGATGGGGTCGAACCCATGATCTTTGGTTTACAAGACCAACGCCTTACCTCTTGGCCACCACACCCATGCGTTGCTGAGATTCATTATATGACCATCGTGCATCGGGGCATAACACACACAGAGGTGACAGTGGTTAGCACTTGTCACACAGCAAGAAGTTATGTGGAGTTTACACAGGCTCTGTGTGTTCCTGTGCAGGTCAAGTGAACTGGAGGATCTAAACTGCCTGCAGGTGTGACAGATTATTGCAGTTTGTCCTGAATAAAATAAAATAAAACCAAGATGCCAGTGGGCTGAGCCTAGTGACTGGAGAAGAAGACTACACTAAGGAGTGTCCAGAGGTGGCACCATGTACTGACCACCACAAGTTCTTCACACTTTTAACCTCTGTTACACCAGGTCCAGCTCTGCAGCAGGTTTAAGTTAAACCTCAGATACAGGGACCTCAAGTGGCATTATGGTAACTTCTACAGAACACAGCAGCTGGGTTTAGCCAGCAAAATTGTTCAGGAATATTGTCCACAACAGGCTCCAGTGGCGTAATCGGTCAGCGCCAGCGGTACTTATACGACCAGTAACCTGCAGAGTGATGGCGAGGTTGTGAGTTCGACCCTCACCTGGAGCAGTCCAGTTTTCCCATGGTGGTTGAGGGGAAAATTCTTCTCTAAAAAGTCACTGGCTCACAAGATCAAAGTCCAAATAACTCTACATCCTGTTCGAATGGCTAAACTAGTCAAACAAAGACTACAGACCTTGTCCGTCATGCAGCAGCTGGCTTCATTAAAGTAAAGGTGTGTATGTGTGTCTTGTTCAAGCCAGACTTGAACCCTGGATGTGTTGTAAGGTACGTGACTTAAACCTCTATGTCAACGATCTGTTTCCTCTTTTTCATCTCAGGTTGGTCCTGCAGGCAGCCAGTTTGGCATCCTGGCCTGTCTGTTCGTGGAGCTATTTCAGAGCTGGCAGATCCTGGAGCGACCATGGCGGGCTTTTGCCAAGCTGCTGGCCATCTCAGTCTTCTTCTCCTCCTTTGGTTTGCTTCCTTGGATTGACAACTTTGCAGCAGGTTTAAGTTAAACCTCAGATACAGGGACCTCAAGTGGCATTATGGTCACTTCTACAGAACACAGCAGCTGGGTTTAGCCAAGGTTGTGAGTTCGACCCTCACCTGGAGCAGTCCAGTTTTCCCATGGTGGTTGAGGGGGAAAAATTCTTCTCTTACTAAACCTTGAAGTCTTGCTTCTCTTATCCACACAGCACAACAGTTGAGTAGACGTTGACATGTTTATTCTGCATCACCCAGGACTCAAACTCACAATCTCAGTGAAAGTCGCGATCTTGCTGAGCTACCTGCCAAGATAGAAACTGTTTGTTAGTGTGACCCAACAGCTGTCCCTATATCTATAACTAGCTTGTAAGAAATTGCACCAGACAACGTCGAGCAACTTCACGTGTCGCCAAACAAATAGGACATCTCATTAAGGCCAGACTAAAGTTAATAAACCTTGTAGGTCTTGCTTCTCTTATCCACACAGCACAACGGCTGAGTAGACATTCGCATGTTTATTCTGCATCACCCAGGACTCAAACTCACATCCTCAGAGAAAGTCATGATCTTGCTGATCTACCTGCCAAGACAGAAACCATTTGTTTGTTCCACAGGTGTCCCTAGATTTATAAGTACATTGTAAGATAATTGACCACATGACATCAAGCGTTTTCCAGGTGTGAAGAGGACAAGGAGCTTGAAGCTCCAAGCTCACAACACCACAAGGTATGGATGGGGGTCGAACCCATGATCTTTGGTTTACGAGACCAACGCCTTACCTCTTGGCCACCACACCTATGCGTTGTTGAGATTCATTATATGACCATCGTGCATCGGGCATAACACACACAGAGGCGACAGTGGTTAGCACTTGTCACACAGCAAGAAGTTGTGTGGAGTTTACACAGGCTCTGTGTGTTCCTGTGCAGGTCAAGTGAACTGGAGGATCTAAACTGCCTGCAGGTGTGACAGATTATTGCAGTTTGTCCTGAATAAAATAAAATAAAACCAAGATGCCAGTGGGCTGAGCCTAGTGACTGGAGAAGAAGACTACACTAAGGAGTGTCCAGAGGTGGCACCATGTACTGACCACCACAAGTGCTTCACACTTTTAACCTCTGTTACACCAGGTCCAGCTCTGCAGCAGGTTTAAGTTAAACCTCAGATACAGGGACTTCAAGTGGCATTATGGTAACTTCTACAGAACACAGCAGCTGGGTTTAGCCAGCAAAATTGTTCAGGAATATTGTCCACAACAGGCTCCAGTGGCGTAATCGGTCAGCGCGCGGTACTTATACGACCAGTAACCTGCAGAGTGATGGCGAGGTTGTGAGTTCGACCCTCACCTGGAGCAGTCCAGTTTTCCCATGGTGGTTGAGGGGGAAAAATTCTTCTCTAAAAAGTCACTGGCTTACAAGACTAAAGTCCAAATAATTCTACATCCTGTTCGAATGGCTAAACTAGTCAAACAAAGACTACAGACCTTGTCCGTCATGCAGCAGCTGGCTTCATTAAAGTAAAGGTGTGTATGTGTGTCTTGTTCAAGCCAGACTTGAACCCTGGATGTGTTGTAAGGTATGACTTAAACCTCTATCTCAACGATCTGTTTCCTCTTTTTCATCTCAGGTTGGTCCTGCAGGCAGCCAGTTTGGCATCCTGGCCTGTCTGTTCGTGGAGCTATTTCAGAGCTGGCAGATCCTGGAGCGACCATGGGCGGGCTTTTGCCAAGCTGCTGGCCATCTCAGTCTTCTTCTCCTCCTTTGGTTTGCTTCCTTGGATTGACAACTTTGCAGCAGGTTTAAGTTAAACCTCAGATACAGGGACCTCAAGTGGCATTATGGTCACTTCTACAGAACACAGCAGCTGGGTTTAGCCAAGGTTGTGAGTTCGACCCTCACCTGGAGCAGTCCAGTTTTCCCATGGTGGTTGAGGGGGAAAAATTCTTCTCTTACTAAACCTTGAAGTCTTGCTTCTCTTATCCACACAGCACAACAGTTGAGTAGACATTCGCATGTTTATTCTGCATCACCCAGGACTCAAACTCACAAACTCAGAGAAAGTCATGATCTTGCTGATCTACCTGCCAAGACAGAAACCATTTGTTTGTTTGTCCCACAGGTGTCCCTAGATTTATAAGTACATTGTAAGATAATTGACCACATGACATCAAGCGTTTTCCAGGTGTGAAGAGGACAAGGAGCTTGAAGCTCCAAGCTCACAACACCACAAGGTATGGATGGGGGTCGAACCCATGATTTTTGGTTTACGAGACCAACGCCTTACCTCTTGGCCACCACACCTATGCGTTGTTGAGATTCATTATATGACCATCGTGCATCGGGGCATATCACACACAGAGGTGACAGTGGTTAGCACTTGTCACACAGCAAGACGTTGTGTGGAGTTTACACAGGCTCTGTGTGTTCCTGTGCAGGTCAAGTGAACTGGAGGATCTAAACTGCCTGCAGGTGTGACAGATTATTGCAGTTTGTCCTGAATAAAATAAAATAAAACCAAGATGCCAGTGGGCTGAGCCTAGTGACTGGAGAAGAAGACTACACTAAGGAGTGTCCAGAGGTGGCACCATGTACTGACCACCACAAGTGCTTCACACTTTTAACCTCTGTTACACCAGGTCCAGCTCTGCAGCAGGTTTAAGTTAAACCTCAGATACAGGGACCTCAAGTGGCATTATGGTAACTTCTACAGACTTCTCTTACTAAACCTTGAAGTCTTGCTTCTCTTCTCCACACAGCACAACAGTTGAGTAGACGTTGACATGTTTATTCTGCATCACCCAGGACTCAAACTCACAATCTCAGTGAAAGTCGCGATCTTGCTGAGCTACCTGCCAAGATAGAAACTGTTTGTTAGTGTGACCCAACAGCTGTCCCTATATCTATAACTAGCTTGTAAGAAATTGCACCAGACAACGTCGAGCAACTTCACGTGTCGCCAAACAAATAGGACATCTCATTAAGGCCAGAACAAAGTTACTAAACCTTGTAGGTCTTGCTTCTCTTATCCACACAGCACAACGGTTGAGTAGACATTCGCATGTTTATTCTGCATCACCCAGGACTCAAACTCACAAACTCAGACAAAGTCATGATCTTGCTGATCTACCTGCCAAGACAGAAACCATTTGTTTGTCCCACAGGTGTCCCTAGATTTATAAGTACATTGTAAGATAATTGACACCAAGCGTTTTCCAGGTGTGAAGAGGACAAGGAGCTTGAAGCTCCAAGCTTACAACACCACAAGGTATGGATGGGGGGTCGAACCCATGATCTTTGGTTTACGAGACCAACGCCTTACCTCTTGGCCACCACACCTATGCCTTGTTGAGATTCATTATATGACCATCGTGCATCGGGGCATAACACACACAGAGGCGACAGTGGTTAGCACTTGTCACACAGCAAGAAGTTGTGTGGAGTTTACACAGGCTCTGTGTGTTCCTGTGCAGGTCAAGTGAACTGGAGGATCTAAACTGCCTGCAGGTGTGACAGATTATTGCAGTTTGTCCTGAATAAAATAAAATAAAACCAAGATGCCAGTGGGCCTGCGACGAGTTGGCCACTGTCCAGGGTGTACCCTGCCTAAGGCCCAAAGTCACTGGGATAGGCTCCAGTCACCCGCGACCCCTAACGGGACCAAGCGGTAGAAAATGGATGGATGGATGGATGCCAGTGGGCTGAGGCTAGTGACTGGAGAAGAAGACTACACTAAGGAGTGTCCAGAGGGGGCACCATGTACTGACCACCACAAGTGCTTCACACTTTTAACCTCTGTTACACCAGGTCCAGCTCTGCAGCAGGTTTAAGTTAAACCTTTCTTCGCCATGTTTTGGGGGGACAAGAAGAATGAGGAAAAATTATCTCAAGATGTTGCATGTTGCACTACCTACTTAATATTTCCACCTCTTTTAGAAGGTATATTGACTTTCACATGGAGGATTCACTTTGAAATTTCTTGTGGTGCATCTGGTCACTTTAAAAAAAATCAAAAAGGTTTCGGTTGTGAGAGCAAGATAGATGTAACCGTACTGATGGGCTCCAGTGGTGCAGTTGTTGGTCAGTGTTTCACCTGCTCAGTCAAACAATCTTTCGTGAGACCTTTGTGGAAAGAAAACCACAATTTATTGGGAAAACAGATTTTACTCTCTTAAATTTAGGTGTGGTGAGGTTTAAAAAGCACTTCAACGTGTCATGACAGGATATTCTGGACATATAATTCTGTTTATATAGACTGATTAGACTGACAATAGATTGATAAATGAATAAACCAGAGGGCCATAAATGAAGTCCATGGTACACCCACACAGGTGTTTTCACTTATTGCCTAATTGAGCATTTTCTCACGTGTTTGTGGATGTGTATAGACCATGCTGGATTACAGTAAAGTCATCAAAAATCTACAGTATCTGAGAAAGCCTGTAAAAGTAGGTACTTTCAAATTAAGTAGAGAACAGTGGCAGCAGTCAAACTTTTCTTTCCTTTTCTTCCTTTCCTTATTGTGCTGCAGCAAGTGTGGATAGTAGTACCAGCTAAGTGGCAAGCTTGAACATGCA
Organism: Siniperca chuatsi; assembly: GCF_020085105.1. Taxonomy (NCBI): domain Eukaryota; kingdom Metazoa; phylum Chordata; class Actinopteri; order Centrarchiformes; family Sinipercidae; genus Siniperca; species Siniperca chuatsi. Next base: position 17,002,877 of record NC_058061.1, read on the forward strand.
AATTGTGTATTACCAAAGCTTACCTTGTACACCTCACACACTCTAAAATAATAAGGTCTTTCAGGACTTTTTAAAGTGTACCCAAGAAAAACGTTCTCATAAAACCTGCTGTTTCTTACATAACACTTAACCAGGGTTCTATTACCAATCAGTACCAAAAAAAAAAAGAAATGAGAAAAGAAAGGAGGTTTGTTGTGTGTTTTGTGAATGCCCACTAGATGGCGACCCAAGGCCAATAACTTACAGGTTTAACCTGGTACACGGGCACATCATGACTGCTGCTGAGGGTATAAAGCTTGAATTATTGCTGCGTTGCTGTGTTGTTCTTTGAATTTTGAATGTATTCGAGTTGAAGATTTATTAACGTGCAGAACTCTTATTGGTACTCCCTGTGCGTTGTACCACTGTTTTTTTTCATTCTGCCCCTTCCCTCCCTTTCTCTTTGAGTGCGCACACACACACACACACACAAACGATTGCTCTGGCATTCATTAAGTCTCGTCTGTAATTGAGTCTAAATAAGTATGTACTTATGTTGGAGAGGAGCTCTAAGAGCACAAACACAGACAACGCTGATCTGCATACAAAGTACAACAGTAGAACTTATTCTATTTGCACTTAATGCTGCATGAAGTTAATTAAATTTTTTATAACAATCTCTCCTACACAGGCAGGTCAGAGGTCACACATACAATAAGAAAAAATTCTGGGTGATGCTTTAAGTCTCATAAACCATCTCTCACTTTGTGAACACAGTTTCCATCTTGCAGTCAGAGGAGTACACAGACTTAAAAACATATTGCAAGATACTAGTGCAACGATGAGGGAAAAACTCACTTTCTAACATTGTCTTTCTCCACACACAAGCAGAGAAATAGAGAGAGAGAGTGATGGAGACCTTTGCTAAGGCTAGCCAGTGTTATTGATTGTCAAACGGTCTGACATTCAGGTTATTTGGGGGCAGAGGGACTTTCTGTCCAACTTTTGCAGTGACCTTTTTTATGAAGTCTTGTAATTCACGTGTGCTGCAGAGGGTACCGCCTATACTGCTGACGTTTTATTAGCCGAGGTGACAAATTAAAAAGAGAAACAATAGAACTTTTTTGGGAATACACTTTCATGTCTGTAATGTATGAAGCTAGGCCAGCAGCCTATTAGCTTAGCACAAAGACTTTTTGTTTTTACATCAGATCAGATCAGGTCTTTATTAATTTTCTGTTAATGTACAAATTAAATAAACATGAATGTAATTAGTGAGATTTAGCAATGGTGGATTATGTTACCTTTTGACAGAGCCAGGCTAGCTGTTTCCTGTCTTTATGCTAAGCTAAGCTAACCGACTGTTGGCTGTAGCTTCATATGTAGCGTACAGACATGAGAGTGGTATCAATCGCCTCATCTAACTCTCAACAAGAAAGCAAATAAGCATATTTCCCAAAATCTTGAAATGTTACTTTGAAACATAATTTCTGTTTGAAAATGAGCTGGATGTAACAGACTGAATTAGGAGACTTGACTTGTAATGACTGCGCCGTTGACATTGTAAGATGATGACATGACATTTTTGATCCTATGTTGGAAAACATCCAGCCTACATTGCAATGATTTCACAAGTCACTGTAGTGGCCTTATGACTGCACTGATTGCTGTTATGTTTCTGCACAGCTCTTCCCAGAAACCATTGGGCAAACATGGTGGATGGTAGTGAGAAGCCTTTGTTCTTTGATTTTCTGTGCAAGAAGCCTTCAACTGTTCAGTGGCTCATGCTGCTGTAACAGCCCCGTTTTTCCCCTTTCTATTTCAGGTTTACCAGAAACGTTGTGTAATATACAGAGAAACAATAGACCTACCAGACTCTGTTTATTTGGAATGTAATATTCAATATAGGTTGAATAAGTATGGCATTAAATAAACTGTCAGAGTAGCATTAAACACGACTTGATTATTGTAACAGTCTGTTCACTTGTCTTAATCAAAAAACTGTGACACGACTGCAGACTGTACAAAACTCAGCTGACAGGCTGTTAACCAGGACCAGGAAGAAGTACGACCACATAACACCTGTTTTAGCCTCTTTACATTGGCTCCCTGTTTATTTTAGGATTGATTTTAAGATCTTGTTGATTACTTTTAAGGCTCTTCATGGCCTGGCTCTAGACTGTATTTTAGACCTTGTAATCCCTTATGAACCTTCAAGTAGTTTGAGATCTTCCGGCAAGGGTCTCCTGTCTGTTCCTGAGACCAGGATGAAAACTAAGGGGGACAGAGCTTTTGCTATCAGGGCCCCGAGGCTCTGGAACAACCATCTGTTTTTGGTCTCCACTAACTCCTAAAGGAAATATCTGGCTCTTTAGCTGCTAAATGCTCCACTATGTTACCAGCTAGTCTCTAACTGTGTCTGTCTGCTGTTTGGTGCTGAGCAGGTAGTGTACAGTGGGGTTTTAGAGCTTTTCTGCTGAGAACAGCTTCCTGCTGTGGCTGTAAACAACGCTATGAGAGCAGTGAGAGTGAACCAAAACAGTAAAGTGCAGGGTTGGGTGATAATTCTCTGTGGGTTTGTCACTTTGAGCGACCCCTTTCACATTGTCATTTCATACATTGTTGTAAAAAATATTGATTATAGCAGCTTTAAGCACGATCTAAATGTCATAGATTACACTCATATCACTATGTGATCTAATATTCTCTGTCCCCCCTCCTCTTTTTTGTCAGTATAAAATCCGGTGGAGCACCTAATAGTGGCAAATGAATGACCCTGCCAACATAGAGATCCTGAAAAATCATCTCAGGACTTGTCTTATTCTGTCATCTGGTGGGTGCTTGGCCTAATAGAGGCAGCACCCAAAGCCATTAGACCCCCTCCCCCAACTCACACACACACACACACACACACACACACACACACCTCCCTTCTCCAATCCAACTCCATCCCGTCACGTCCTCGTCCATTTCATGCCTTCCAATTTCCATCACTCACTCATCACTTGGTTTTTCCAATTCCCCCCTCTACACCCCTGCTGCACCCCGACACTCCATCACGACTCCTATAGAGATGGTAATGTGACATGAAGAGGATGGTATCTACAAGCCATTGATCAGCATCAAACGAGACACACTTAAATACCCCATACTCATCAGACATCCCCCTCTTCCTTCTACACCTCCTTGCCTCATCTCATCTTTTAATGGATGCTTGTTTTTTGGGAGAAAATTAAACTCTGGTTTCCCGCGTCAATGGCAGGTATTTACATTGAACAGACTAAAGCAGAGAGTGGTTCTGCAAAAAACATAGATAGATAGATAGATAGATAGATAGATAGATAGATAGATAGATAGATAGATAGATAGATAGATAGATAGATAGATAGATAGATAGATAGATAGATAGATAGATAGATAGATAGATAGATAGATAGATAGATAGATGGAGCTGCTGTTGTGTCTGCATGGAAAGACGACCCTGAAATGAGACCCTGACAGCTGGCCAACAGGTGGCCACTGACAGACCCTCTCTCTTCATTGTGCCTGGAACAACCAAGACACACACACACACAAATACACACATAATCTCCTCAGACTCAGCACCCAGGCAATTCAGGTGAAGGAGGCCAACCAAAAGGGGGGAGGGGTGTTTGTGTGTGTGTGTGTGTGTGTGTGTGTGTGTGTGTGTGTGTGTGTGTGTGTGTGTGTGTGTGTGTGTAGGAGATTGAGTAAGGGGGGAGGAGGGAAGGCTGGCCTAGCACGCACCTGTCTGATGATCCCACCTATGGCAGAGTTGATGGAGAGTAATGTTATAGGCCCCCCTGAAACTACATGGTCCTGTACAGCACCTGGACTGACACTGAAAGACCTCCTCAGCCCGTGTGTTTTTTCCATTGAAGTGTTTAAGTCTAATGATGTAATTTTTATCATTTCTGGTATTTGCGAAGTTAATACTTTTGCTTCATATTCTGCACTCACACATCTACTCATGCTGAATATTGCATTTGAATACACTTCAAATAAAGCATAAATCTCCCCTTTGTGTCTAGTATCTTCTTGCGAATCCATATATACCAGAGATATACAAGTTAAACAGATAGTTACACATTATCTGACTGGGTTTAATTTCTTTACTTTCTAGCAGCCTCCACTAGGAGCCAATGAATCTCTCTTTAACTACAGCACATAGTCGGTATCTTCCCAGCTTCCCATAAACCATATTACTACAAGTTGTCATTTTAACTTCTAGTGTATGCTTAATCCATTTTTTTGAATCCCCTCGTTTCACATGTGTACAACATCACAAAGATCTAAACTAATATCTAAAGATAAATCTAATTTTCTACTTTTACTAATAAGGCCAAACAAAGCTGCTATGGTTCCATGCTTGTCGTCATTCACACATTAGTTATTATAAATGGGGCTGAAATTTGTAGAAGTGAATGCATACTCCATACTGTATAACCCCTATTTTATTTTTGCATATTTTCTGTGTTTGGATACTATTTTTCTAACCTCCTTTTCACCATCAGAGAAATAGATAATTAAAGTTTAATCTTATAACTTCAGTTGCAGTTCATTTGCATTTGCTTACATCTTGAGTCCACAAGCGTCCAATTAGACACTGTGAGATACTATTGAGCGTCTCTTCCTCACATCACACAAGTGATTTTTAAACCCAAGGAAGACACAGAGATGCTTTGACTGGAATTACAGACTTTGTTTAACATGAAGTAGCTATCATGGAGTTTGTCATAAGCAACACCAACATCATGTTGCACCGAACTCTATGGAGATTGTGCGTCAACAGGGGGAAAGCCAGGGGAAATAGCTGGATCTTATATAGTACATTAATATGACTTACTTCCTGAGTGCCCCCCCTCCCTTCACGCACACATTTTGCTGTCATCTCCAGAGGACAATCCTCCTCTTCCTTTCCATGTGTCCTCCAGCCGTGCTGAAGACCTGCTCTTATCCTCCACTCATTGGCTCCCAGTCACTAATTACACACACACACACACACATACACACACGCACGCACGCACACACACACACACACACACACACACACACACACACACACACACACACACACAGGTGCACCTACATGCACACACCTCATTAGTGATCACTCTAACAATACTCTTTCCCTGAATGCCCTCTGAGAATCTCTCTGATGGTTAGTAATTCTCTCTTTCTGTGTATGGAAGTGCATGCCCCCGCCCCCCATTCATTCTTCATTGTTATCTGATATTCACACAGCACACACAAGACTCAGAGAGGAACGAGAAGAAGAGAACAGACCAAATACAAGAAGAAAAAACAAGGTGAAGAGAGAAAAAGATAAGATGAAAGAAAATGTGAGGTTCACACTGTCCAGATCCAACCTGCCTCCGAGCAGGTGCCCCAAGTGTGTTAAAGTTAATGATGCACTGTCTAGTAACATGAAGTGTACAATGGTGTGCCTCATGGATCAATATTAGGCCCCCTATTATTTAGTCTATATATTAATGATCTTCCGCAACAGTGTCATGGGATATAATTGCAAGTGTATGCAGATGACACTGTTGTATACACATGTGCAAAAACAGCTGCTGAGATAGCAGCTGTAAAGCTAACAACTGCTATGGAAGGATCACACAGTGGCTTAATCAATCACATCTTAGTTTGAATATTGGCAAGACGAAAGATATGTTTTCATCCAAAACCAATGTACAGCCCCCTAATGTTGACATTTTCAACAAGGGTGAAAAGATTGGTATGGTTACTGAATTTAAATATCTTGGCGTAATAAGGGATACAAATCTTAATTTTAATAAACATGTCAGAAAATGGTAAAAACAACTAAATATATTACATACAATTGAAACTGTCTGTCTATGGATGCAGCATGCTATAGTCCTTTACCACATAGGTGGGGAAACAGTCATTAAACCACTAGATCCTTAAAAATTCTGTAGAAAAAGCCAATTCGATATCAGCATTGTAAGATATTGGAGAAACATAATCTTCTGAACTTTGAGAATTTTAGATTATATTATATTTGTGTCCTGTGTATAACATTTTAAATTACTTGGCCCCTTCTCCATTAAGTGACTTTGTTTACTTTTATTGGGAGAAAACTATGACATTTTCTAGAATATCTTCAGGACATTGTATTGTACCCTTTCGTCACACTGCGTTTGGGCAGTCGGCATTTTCTATGAAAGCCACAACTCAGTGGAACGCCCGACCAGATGACATAAAGAGTTGCAGTTCTATCAGTAGCTTTAAAGTCTGCTAAAAGCTGCTCAACTCTATAACAAGTGACGGCATTTGATTGGTTTTGCTTTGTATATAAATATCCCAGCTTTTAATTTGTCTAACATACACTTAGTGCTGACATGGCAGGTATGCTGTGCCTTGTTTTTCTAATTTGTTAAATGGTGTTCTGTTACTGTGCTTATGTTTTAAGTGTGACCTGCCAAGGGAGTGCAGATGAAAATTAGATTTTAGCTAACTCTGGTACAATGCATCAAATGGTAACAATATATTTTATACGGTCCCTTACAAATAAAATAAATAAATAAATAAAACCATACAGTAGGTGTCTCCAGAACAGCGACAAGGGTGTGATCCCTCACTGGCTTCCCACTATGTGAACACTGTCAGGCATTGAGCGCTGTGTTTCTCTGCTGAAAGGCGATCAGCTTTTGCCCCAATCCAGAAAACCTTCCATACAATCTACTTTCTCCTAAAATAAGACACTTGTTTCAAGAATTTATAGAATCAGGTGTCACTTTTCTTGATATTAAAGAGCAATCTGCCTTATTTTGTCTTCTTTAAAAAAACAAACATTTATTTCTTGAAAATTCTTTTAAAAGGTCAATTTGTATTGGAAACAGGTTGAAATAATTGACGATTTTTTGGACTCAATGACCTACAAAATGACGTTAAAGATGTATATTTTTGTAGTGATAGCTTTCTTTAACACACGTCCCTTGTATTTAGTCAGAAATAATTCAAAGATAAGTGACACTTTTTGTGTTGAGTCAGATAGTGCTAAGTAGTAATTACAGCTAGCTAACTACATTTTTAAACTGAACATAAGATGATCCCACTTACACGTATAGTTTTTATAGTGTAAAGTGAAAGTGAATGAGCACTGTCGCGTTTCCCTTATTGTACACAGTCATCAGTGGAATGTGGCTCTCCCACATTGCACTTCTCATATTGTTCTTAATAAAACAGTCTGGTTCGCCCTCTTTGTTTCATTCTGTTCCAGTTAGTTAGCAATGGGTCAATGAGGAAGGGACCATTGTGTCCGGTGTAAGACAAGCAGGACTAATCATTGTACAAGGCAAGTCTGGGCCTGCCTGGACAGAGGGGGCTGCTGGCTGTTACCAATCAGTAGAGATGGTGTGATGGGCCATCATGACTCAGCATAGGCGGATGAGAAGGACATGCACACGCAGTGAAGTTGAAATCACAATTACTGAGCAATTGGCTTTCTTTGAAACTTGAGTTAAGCGTTTGACTTAGCTGCTCCATGTTTGATTTGTTTAGGATAAATTTGCCCAAAATGCAAGTGCCATGGACTCTCATATACAGTTATGTTCACCTGTCATCTCATGTGACAGCTCCACCTCAGCCAACTACAACAGTAACATGCTACTTACAAATTAACGCACTAGCAATAATAATCTAATATTCTAATACTTACAGGGACATTATGAGTACTTTTACTTGGCATTTTCACTACAAAACTACAGGACACAAAACTGGAGTTTTTTCTTATCACTTAACTAAAGGATCTGAATACTTCCTCCATCACTGTGCATCACAGCCATCATCCATAATAAGTTAAGTTAAATTGACTGACAGTTGTGACAGAAGTTAACAGATACTTTTGCTTTATTTTAGCAGGATAACCCTCCATAACACCTCCTTTTGTGCTGGTGCATCCATCTTACAGCTTAACCATTAAGACTGCATGATTGGATGTATTGTACAGTGGACCAGAGAGCTCAACACACTGCAACTCCAGAAAACAGGTGCAAATAGACAAAACACAAGCAAATGGAGGAAACATCTTCACCACTTTCACATTTAGGAAAAAAACATTGCAAAGTGAGAAAACAACCACGTACAGAAACAGAATTTGTTGTTCTCATCATGACCTAATGAAACAAACTCAAGGAGATATTGTTCAACTAAAACTGGTATAACTGCAGCTTGACATACCTTGCACTCTTGTACACATTAACACAAGCATGGAAATACACACATTCACAGTAATCCTCCCTCCCCATACATTAACTGCAAGTTCCATAGACCTAGCATGTCTCACAGCATGACATGGCGTTCCACTTCCCCAAGCATGGCTGAGGGACATTTTTGTTGGTCAATCATCAGCGTTTTCCGTAACTAGACAACCGTGAAATAGGATCAGATTCTGAAACCACCCAAAATCAGATACTTTTAATATATAACAAATGAATGCAAAGAGAAAGCCTTCATCCTGCAATTTTTGTGCTGATCACAATGCAAATCAACCTCAATGGCAATTTCAGTTCTGAAAATGTCTTAACATCCCATCTCTCTCCTTCCGCATCTTCCTTCATTATTCCTCCAGAGCAACAAATCAGAGCCTCCACTGTCCAAGATATAATTTGACAACGAAATCAATGTCTCATGAATTTTTGGAAGGGACCGTGTGCCATAAGATGAGCCCAGACTAAACACTATCATCAACGTTATCGCTCTAATCTTCAAAACGCCATATAAAGTGCAATTTTATCCCTGACTTTCCATTGCTGAAACTTGCTTGAACATTCTGATGTTGATGGGCTACAGTATTGATTGGTCTCCTTCCATTGTCAAAAGGCCATTTCACGGTGGGTTTTAAATTGATCTTGAACTTCGGCAATCAGCTAATCATCCTGTGATAACTTAGAGGAATCAGTCTCAAGTGTCTAACAGTCTATTGAAGAACTTGGTATGAGAGAAAAAGTCTTGTGTTTTCTGGGTGAAACCGGTGGAAAATTCCACAAGCAATCCCACACCGCCAATAGATCACTACCTATGCAACAGCTTCTGTAAAGACGTTTAAAAGGATTAAGGTTAAATCAACAGCTTTCTTGTTGTTGCTTATCAGGCGACATCAGTAAACTCCAGTTTGTTGTTTAATTATGTTTCTTTATGTGTGAGGTACAGAGAACACACACACAATCTGTACTAGTCAGCTGTTTTATCTTCTAAACTCTCCAATATGTTTACTGTGGGTCACCTGCATCAATAGTGGTTGGATGTAACTCTTTCTCAAGATAAGCACCTCGTTCTTTGTTCCTTCATCTCTCTCTCTCCATGCAGATTCTGTAAAAGAAAAATATGCGTGGCTATATCGAATATCACAGCTTATGTGTGACGGTTGGGTGTGTATTTGTTCTCATAAGAATGACTGGTGAATATCCTGCTTTACTTCTTGGCCCTGTGCTGCCATCATCTTTTATTTCTGACAGGCTTTGTGGCATCGCTGGGGCAAGCTTGGGCATGCACAGCCAGCCCTCCCAAGGTCTGAGGCATGCACACACACACACACACACACACACACACACACACACACACACACACACACACACACAACACAACCTCTTCTCCAATCAAATCGAGACCTTGTGAATGCCCCACAAGTAAATTGCTGATTTTGGCAAGAACGCAGCTCTTCAGATGAGGCCAATCATGTGTGGCTTCTGCTAAAGAGGCTGCAGTCGCCTGCTAACCCGTCTGACCTCCAGCCATCGTCAAGGAGAGGGGGCAACATTTTGTGGCAGTGTTTCTGTTGTAATTTGGCAATCATCAGCACAAGACAGAATCACCTCCAGAGTTTGTGGGGATGGCTGGTTGTGGCTGTCATTACAGTTATGAAGTGGGGTGGTATTTAAGTTGAACTGTAATTTGAATTCTTGTCACTTTTGTGTAAGGAAATGTAAACCATAATGATTATGCAGTTATTATGCATATTTTTTAATCTTTTTACAAAAAGTGGATAACACTTTTTAAATTGTATTTGTGGAAAAGGTTTCAGGCCTTTCAGGGGGCGTTTCCCACCTGAAACACCTGATATATGTCCCACCCCTCCTTTTCAACAAGCTCACATAGCGCTGGTTATGTACCATTAGCGATTAAAGCCTTTGTCCCTTTACAACATTAAACATTTGTAAGGGCCTCTCGTGCTGTGAAGTTTGTATTCCACTCAGAAACAAGTGAGGCTAACTAGCTCCCACTTGGAAAGTAGAAGCTAACTTAGCTTGCTGAAGTTAGTGCTGATTACCACTAGATGTTACTTATCGACCATGTTATTTCAACACCTGCTGAGTCATTGGCAGCTCCTGCACACTCAATATTGTGTTTGTCCTGCATTATGCGTAACAGCAGGGTCTAACTAGCGTTAGCTGTCTCTATTTCATGGGTCGAGTTGTGGTGATGGCAAATTAGCAGACCTCAGCACTCCGTACGTAACTAAAGAGCTGAGTCATGGCACTAAATCACTGATGATACAAAGCAACAGCTAGCAGTGTTGGTTCCTAGCTGGTCAACATCCTTTGTGGCCATTTAAATAATATAACAAACTATTTTTAGTGCCCGCCTCCACAGATATTTGACAAATCAAATTAAAGTACAGACAGTGTCACTCCAAACTAAAAATTAATGCCCCCTGCAGAAAATAAATAAAACATAAATTTCTTATTTTTGATAATTACAATCAGTAGGCTATTCGTTAATTTTTAACAAGGGGGATGGTATCCCCCCTTGTACCCCCACAAATCACCTACTGATTACAGTTTTGACCAAATAAGTACAGTCAAAACAAACACCAAGGATATATACAGTATACTGATTTCTTAGTAAAAATAAATTTTAAGCTCAGCTCAGCTTTAATACAGAATATACAATGTAAAAATGTTACATGTGCAATAGTTCCAAAGTTGGATGAAAAAACAAAATACTAACAGGACATGCTGATACATAGCACTCAGCGTGCAATTGCCTGTATGGTCTTGAAACAATCTGGTCATCTACCATTTCCTTTATTCTTCCTCTCAAGTTAAACACCGAGCAATTTGTCCTTAACAGTTTTCCTGTCCATTCAGACTGCAGGTCTATCCTATTGGGTATATAAAACCAAACCCCTCCTCTTTCACCCCTGACCAAACCAAGTACATAAACCCAACAGCTCTACCATCCTGCCTTCTTCCCTGGTAGTATAGCTGGCAGACACAACAAGTGTGTTGGCTGTTTACGGGGGGGGGGGCAAGCTGGTCCTGCCAGGCTCTTTATGGTCCAGGGTAGGTTGCGGCAGTGAATGGGCCCCTGCCAGTAGCCAGCGGTGTTCAGGGCTATACATGGGAGAAGGTCTCGGCAGGCAGCTATTGTCATGGTAAAAGGGGGATTGAATGGAAGAGGATGGGCAGGACACACACATAAAACAGTGGAAAACATGAGGAGGGGAGGGAGGGAGAAGAGACAAACATTCGACCACCTCAGAGATGGCAGACACATAAGCTAGCAGACAGGTCTTGTGCATCTACCTTTATGAGGGACTTCAGTTCAGGCAGATATTACACTCCTTTGTGAAAATGTCCTCACACCCACACAAGCCATTTTTGCCAGTGACTCCTGATATGGAAAGCAGCAAGTTATTATTACTAAGAAATAAGAAAATTTGCCTTGAGAGATCTTTTGAAAACCAACCAACTTAATGGGACAAACTAAAGCTAACTGTGTCATTATTACTATTGCAAATTAAAATATATCAACTTATGAAAGCTGAATAGAAATGATGCGAAAAATGTGACATTCTTGCCTCAGAATGGGGGAAATATTTTGCCAATACAGAAGCAGGGATAAATATGCTACTGAAAGGGATTGTATTTATCAACAAATTACTACTTGGTTGACTCATAACTGTTTCAGTTTCATTCCTCAACAAAATGACTTTAGCTATCACGGAATGTAACATATCTGACCACCATCAAACATCATACCAGCAATCATTACATACATTAAAACTCCAGTCGCACGGCCATTAAATATCAAGTGCATTTCTGTGTTTTTATTTGTCAGAAAGCTGTTTCATTGATATTCAGGAACCCTATTATCTGTTTTCAATTTAAACCCTGCTAATGGAAATGTCGTTAGGTCACATTTTGCTTTTTACAATATTTAGAAGGGTTGCACATGGATTATGCCTTTGTTAGCTTTATAAGAAATGGCTTATAATAATAGCCACTATCAAAAATTACTAGCTTAGTGACTAATAGCAACTAAGGATAGCTTCCGCCGCAATATTGACTTTGTTGATAAGCAGAGAGGGGAATTGGATATTTCTTCAATATTTATTTGATGTAGATATTTGATTAGAATTCTACCAGTTTACATACAGTATCCATCATAATTACTATGTGGCCCAGTTTGAACCACCTCCATTGAGAAATGCAATTTCTCAATGGAGAAATTACCACATTCAAATAAAAAAATTTTGAGGCAAAAACTGATGTGAGCAAAGTTTGGGAAAAGGTCCACCGGACACGGCTGTGTCGCGTTCTGCTGCCATTCTAGGTGGGCCAATATCCACCAGCCTGTGAACAGAGAGTCTCAGTCACAACTCATGTGCGACTGTTTTTTCTATTCTGCTATCTTTATGTGTCGGATCTAGTTTTACCAAAGCAGCCTGTGTCCCTGAAGCATAAAATTAACTTAAATATGTAAATGAATACTATAAATGTATATATTTATTGGTAATTGACATGAAATCAATTTTTAACTATGTATTTCATTTGTTATTGACTTTGTACATATAACGTACATATAGCAAAAGTATATTTATTTCATTTATGCCACTTCTTCAAAATCTGTAAAGGAGGAGCATGAATGCTACTGTTTTCCACTGTAAAAGTGTACTCCATCGAATTAGCATTGTACTCTATAACATTGTCGGACTCACAATAGACAGCAAAAAGAAAAAGGATCAAACGCTGTTCAGCAGAACCAGAGATTAAAAAAGAGATTAAAAATTTAAGGTAGGTAAATGGTGTTTACAGTCATTTAAACGAGTAAAGTTCAGCCATAAAGTATCTGTTACCACATCGATCATAAATGAGCATAAGTGCACACGTGTATTCAATATGCTTGTAAATGCAAAAAAAATGTCAGCAAAACAACTCTAAACTATATTGGAAATGTGGCTGCTGAAGTACAAACAGCTTGAAGATGCCCTGCTTCTGAAATGCTTCCAGTGGACATTCAAACAGTGACGGAGACGTGACGGAGACACGGCACAACCAGAAAACAACAAGAATATATTCATAAGCTGTTCATAGCTACTGAAGCTGCAGAGCTTTGGCTGCCAGTGGGTGCATTGTGTCACATGATAATAGTTTTTAAGGTAAAAAAAAAAGGTGGATATTGCACCTTTTCGGATGGAGACATATTGGGAGTATCTGTCAGCTGCCTGGTCGGAGCAGGTGGGGGCAGAGAAAGGGTTAAAAGGCTCCGGCTGCCTGATAATCTTCCACTGTTAAAAGCCCTCCAGAAAGACACAACGTGTGTGAGGTAATCAGTAAAAGATTTAAGTGTGCCAGAGAGTGCATACACACACACGGACACACACACACACACACACACAAACACAAGCACAAGCACATACACTACTGAATGGACAAAAAGGGAGGGAAAAGACTGAGCAGAGGAGGGAAGAAAAAGAGAATAAACACTCCTCCTCTCACTCTTTTTCATTTTCGCTCAGCCCTTTTCTCCTCGTCTTCTGTCTCTCACTCCCTGCTGTGTCAATACAATGTGACAGAAATTTTCACTAGAGTTCCCTCTCAATAAAGCAAACACACACACATGGCTGATATGACCTTTTCCCTTGTGTTCCTCTGTCTTCTTTTTCTCTCCTTTTCTACTTGTGTTGTTTGCTTTGGGCAGTAAGACCACCTTGTGAGACACAGCTCTCTCTGAGTCTCTCTATGGCCATGCACTGACAAGATTACCTACCTTTTCTACCCACACACTATGCCACCATTTTCCATCCTTGATAACAGGTGTAATTTTGAAAAAATGCTGCTCTTAAGTTGTAGTGTGGACAAGGAAAACTGAGCTTTGAGAAAACACTTTTGTATAAATGTCAACTTTCAAATATTTTCACGTAGCAGCAACTTTTCACTCATGCCAATACAGTAGGTATTGCAATCTTTATATTTACACATATCACATGTCATATTACTGTAGAAAAGGAGACAATACTTAGGGGGTTTATCCTGGTGAAATCTTGCAATGCCTGTCACTCTTTTTGCAGATATCAAAGGACTTCGATATTCCACACTAAACATATTCATTCAGAAATTGTCATCACCATAATTCTCCCCTCCCTGGCTTGGACGGGCAAATCAGTCTCTGGCCAATGATCTTCAATTGCCCTCGGTGTCACAGCATCAAGCATTCAGAATTTGGCATTTAGATGTTTAATTGACTGTCACTGATAATGGGATTGTGTTCATTCAACCAGGGTGCTACGATGGGTGGCACAAAGCCTATGAAACTGTCAGAGAGCGGGAGGGAGTGAGGGGTAGGGAGAGAGACACTGACCATCTTTCCTAATAACATAACATATTCCATAGTTAATATTTAAGTAAGCAATTTAGACTAGAAGCCCCTTTGACACTGGACAAAAAACATCTGGCTTTTGTCTTCAGTGGGAAAGGGAATAATCTGCATTCATTCCCAGATCAAATGATTCTGCAGTAGTCGCGGCTATTTATCGGCTCCAGCTCCGATCGGCAGTGATAGAAACATGACACCCGGGTGGACACGCTCATTTTCACCCCTTTTCCGGCAAGACTCTTTTATCTATTTCTATCTGTGAATGTCTGTAAACATATGGTCTCATCCATATGTTTATGTAATATTAGCATGCTAGGCTAACAGTCTGTCAGATGTGTGACTTTATATCTGCGCTTTCAGTGCACACAAACACCGTGAACACACCTGACACCTGCCCAGCACGGTGCTGTTAAACCAGAAACGCCCCAACTACACCTTATTTTTATACAGTCCATATGGGCTACACGCAGCAACCACCGTAACATTGTCACTGGCCTCCTTGCTGCTTTCTACTGTTTTTTTAACTCTGTTTTCTGGCACGTTCGTGACATTGAATGTTTTGCTGCCTTTTCATCATTACTAGTTAATGTTAGCTAGCTATATAGACTGGGAGAAAAATAATTTAATTCACTGTACTGCTCAAGGCTACCAGCAGCTACCAGCAACTTTTAAGGTGTAATGTTTTCTTGCATGTTACTCAATGCATGAGTGAATCGTGAATCAATCAACACACCTTAAATGTCAATATGACAACTTTGACCATTCAATTTGTTTTTAATGGCTCCGCTTTGGTGATGATTGGATCTTCAAGTGCTTAAAAAAATGTATATGAATTTCAACCGGATAATGCAAGCTGTGAATATTCTATTTCCTCACTTTCTAAGTCAAGGGGAGGGACCAAAGAAAATAATAATAATGCTGGGGAGGGCTTTTCTTTTTTCTAAAATAAAATATAAGATTCAGACTCTCTCCCCACCCCAATCAGTCCCTTAGCTTTCTGTTCACTATAACATATCATTTGAAGCTCCATTTCCCGATGAGGTAAGTCATGCCATTTACAACATAAGTTAAAAATGTTCATGTTGTTAGTAAAACTTTTTCTTCCAAATCTGTTCAATCCAAAAATGTAACATAACTGTAGTTATAGGCTTTAGGTGGATGCCAGGTTTGTAAGCAGCAACATACGTTTCAGAAGTGAACTATTATCCAGGATTTGAATTCATTATAACCTTTAATCAGCACTATTGGTTTGTAGAAACAGGTCAGAATTCAGAAATCTCCAAAAAAGAAGATGATTTATTTCTGATGAGACAAAGACTGCAGCAAAATTTTCCTCTGGGCTGGCAGGCAAAAAATTGCTTTGCCTTCAGACTGAGCACACTTACATTTACTACCTGTTAGCATTTCATTGTAATGTTTCTGGTTTGTTTTGTGTGTTTAGTGTTTTAGCTCAGTGTTTGAGCTCCTGTATTACTTTATGTCTTTCCATGCTCACAAAAGGTAATGCATGTGCTGGCTACACACGTACATCACACACACACACACACAGCTCCGTGCCCACTGCAGTTTGCGGGTAGTTGGCCTCTTCCCTGCCGCCTCCCAGAGGAACATAGATGTTAACTTGCATTGTTGGGGGGCTGAGCTGAGGGTGGTTTTTTAATAGCTCATGATTACTCTGGAGAGGGGAGCCCATAATTACAACCACAAATGATTTCACGCCCCTCACCCCCATGATGTGTTCTGAACCTAATCACAGGGAAGCACAGAAGGGGTGTAGCGGAGGAATTGGAGCTTCGACAAAAGAGGTTTCCCCTTTGTTTGCTGACAGGAAATCATCAGAGATTAAATGTGCCGCGTTTCACCACGTAAATGTACTGAATAGAAAGAGACTTCTACCATGGCTACTGCATCTCTAACATGCTGATAATAGAAGTTGTGATCGTGGTGAAACAGGTAATAATACAAACACAAATAGCCTAAATCCTTACCAAGATCCAAAGATGCAGACATGCAAAGATGAACACTTAAGTCAAGATTAAATTTTCTGCATTTTTACATAGGCTACCTGATTTATATCTGTATGTGATGTTTAAAGTAAATGACAGTCTTCCACTGCAGTAAACTACTACAAGCCATTTATTATCTCAAAATTAAATGTAGACAAGCCCATTCAATGATACTAAGTACAGCTGTAAAAACATACAATTCAGAGAACACAGAAGATTAGTAGCAGTTTTATGCAAACTTATTTATTGTTACAGGGTACATATTGATGAGATGCACTACTTATACCAAATCCACAATAAAGACCTCCCATTTCCCAGACAAATCATTGTGTCCCCCTCACTTGCCTCTTTTTACCCCGCAGCCCTCCGTCACATGTGTTTGTCTGCTTTTTTCTTTGGTTTTTCCCAACAGTTTCTCTCGTATAGCCTACTGACATCATCCTTTCATCTCTTTCCCGAAAAGCTTGAGAAGGTTTATTTGTCATTGCCTTATTTGTGTTTGCTTCTTTTATCCATTAAATAAAGATAGGGGCTTCCAAACAAACCACAGTAAGACAAGCATAGCGAGGCAACACAGGTGCTTGCTGCATTGTAGAAATAAGGTGCAGCAACTTGATGCACTTTAGCAGCAATTTAAAGTAATTTTTTCTTAAAAAAAGATTGTGATCTTGACCTTGGTGTCCTCAAACATGGCTGCAGTCTTCCACACACACATACACCTTCATTCACACGCTTTGATGCTACCTAACAATCAAACTGAGTTAGCATTCTGCCCACACATCTCTTTTGCCCAGCCCATGCCAGCCAGCCAGCCAGACACACAAACACATAATGGCCAGACTACATGTCCTTAATGGAGGTGCAGACAAACAGAGGAATGCTGGGGAGAGGATGGTGCAAACCGTACGTCTGCCCACATCAGCCGGCCCTCAATAGAGATTGGCCAGCAACGCGTAAACAGGCCCTGCAGGAGTAAAATAGTAAAATGGGGCTTCTCTTTCATTGTCTGACTCTTAAGTCTGAAAGAGAAAATGCTGGAACGTGAACAAGTGTCTGACACTTAGCCCAAGCGTTAACATTTACTTACATCACATTTTCCTTTTTTTGCATTGGCATTTAGCATGCTTACGGGTTCTTTATCACAAGAAGAAAGCAACCAATAGTATGAGCTAGAACAGTGGTTACCAGACCTTTTTGTCTTTTGTTTATCCATTTCAAATGTTAGCCATTACTTTCAGCTGGGTCAACCATTGATTTATCCACTGCTTTTAGCTTACTTACCATTTTTCCATCACTTTTAGCTAACTATTTCAGCCATTTATTCATTAATGTTACTTTTAGCTAGTTTGACCATTTATATACTACTTTAGCTTTTTCACAATGTATCCAATACTTATATTATATACCGTATATACATACTATATATTATACTTCTTCAAATCTATTTCAACTCTATAAACATTACTTTTAGCTAGGCTATCTAGTTTAACCACTAATCCTTACTTTTAGCTAACTGTTTAGACTTGCTAAGCTTGCTAGCTCTCTTGCTAACTAGTTTTCACGTACTCTCAATCGCAACATGTAGTGTTCAGGTGTTACAGCTGACTCAACGTGTGGCTTTTTCAACAATTTCTATTTCTTATAAATACTTGAGCTACTTCACAATCATTCCTCATTCTTGAAGAGGTACGCCATGGGATAGAAGTACCCCTGGTTGAGAATCACTGAAGGCCAGAGCCATACAGTAGTGTCTATATAATAATACTGATCCTAAAATACTCCTTTACAATGACACAGTCCAAAACCTTTAATAAACTGCTGAAATAAACAGATAATTTGAAGCACTTTTGCTCCAGAATGCTGCTGTAGTCATAACTCTGATATTTGCTAAGATACATCAGGTTTGTCAAGCACTGGGTATCTAATTTTAGAACAGTAGGCTATCCTTTGTTTCCTCCTATAAAATACAAGAAACATTTCATCTCACATTGACCTCATTAATATTTCCCCTAATGATGCTCTGCAGCCTCAGTGTTGGAGGTGCCTCAGCTGTCTCCTTCAGTAGAAGAGTAAACAAGCTGAGAGCTCTCTACAGCCGCAGACACAGATCGCTGTGGCCTGTTACTCCCCCCGCCACTAATTGACCATCGGCCAAAGGACAAACCACAGCCCTTCTGCTGCGTCCCTCCTCCACTCTCTCTCATCCTCTCTTTGTGCACGTCTCCCCTCACCGCTACCTTCCTCATCTCTCGCATATCCCTGTCTTTCATCTGCTGTCTCTAAATGTGTCAGTCGCTCCGTCTGTATCTTGCCTCCCTTCATTGCGTTCGTTTTCTTTCATTTCATGCTCTCCTCTCTTCTTTTGCTGTCCTTCTCGGTCTGCCAGAGCTGTCTGCAGCCTTGCATAATTAGCTGGACCGAGCTGCCGTGGGTCTGGTCCAGGTCTGGCTCAGGCTCAACCCAGCTCATTACAGAGAATACGCCTGTCTGTCCTGCCTCCTCCTCCTTCTCCTCCTCTGCCTCTCTTTACTCTCAGGGTCTATACGGGGTGAGCATGTGGATTCAGATGGTGAAAAGACGCAACCAAGTGTCCCTGGGATCAAAGACAGAGACAGGGAGACATTGGTTATGTTCACACCAAAACTGAGACTGCGCCTTTTCAGATTTTTGTCCTATGTATGACACAGATGTTGGTCTTTTGAAGAAAAGCACATATTTTAGAGAAACCATGACAATACATAAATACTAGATCAGACAGTGAGACAAGAAAATGTTCACAGCAGCTCAACTCAGCCCAGCTAGCATTAGCATGGAGGACAATTAGTCACAACATTTGAAAGAAATCTAATAAGTCAACTTGTTTGCTGTTTGAGAAGTCACAACTCACCAGAACATATGTTTGAAGTGTGTTTGAAACAAAATGAAAATAGACTTCAAACAGCTAGCAAAAGCTAGCAATAAATGTACATTGAAATTGGTGTCCTCTACTCCTGCACTAGACAGTCAGTTTGGAGGGTGGTGTCTTTTTTTTTTTTTTGCCTTTCCAAAACACAAGAGCAAAAGTGTAAGGAATAGATTAGTATGTAAGCCTAAAACATTAGCTTGTCCGGCTAACTAGCTTACTAGCTTCAGTAGTAACACTAATTCAGCATTACTTTCAAGCCAAGCAGCATATACCTAGCTTACTACATTATTTTGTGGGGGTTACAGGTTGTGTTAGTAGGACGCTCACACTTTGTGGGAGCTACCTCTGATGCTACTTTATTAAAAGTTAAGTGTAATGTTAGCGGCTCTGTCCTGGGGAACTTAACCCTCAAGCAAACGGTTGATTTCAGTGTTTGAATTTTGGTCAAATCTACAAATAAAAATTTGTCCAATATGTCAAAAACAGCATTTTCAATGAATGACCTGCAGTATTTTTTATTTAAGATAGTAAAAGGATGGATTTTTTTGTTATTTCAACTCTTGGACTTGTTTCTTCAAAGTGTCTAACCATGCATGGAGGGCTTTGATACAGAATGAGAAACAGCAACAGTGTCTTTTTCATGGCATCACAGTGGACTTTGTATGACTTCTGTTTCATGTTAAGGAGGCCAGTCTGGCACAATTAGAACTTGTCTCTCTCTTCATTCACGACTGCTCACCCCTGACTGTCGACATGTCGCTTTCAAATCCACTTTATTGGTGAGACCACAGCTGAGGGACAGAAAACATATGCTTTGCTTTCTATTCAGAGTGCTGGGTGTGCAGTGCTACCACCTCTCATGTACCTTTAAAATAAAAGTGTGAAATTAAGAACAAAAAGATTGGCATTGCAATAATGTTTTGTCACATTACTTATATGTAAAACTCAACAAAATGATACAGTAAGTACAGTGGTTGCACAAGTACAAAATGTAAGTGAAACTTACAGACAGCAGACAATAAGTCCTAACATGAATAAACTACAACTATACGTTAAAAGCTCAAGAATTACTCTGGTGTGGCTCTGTTGTCTGAAGGCGTTTTTGTGTCCGCACTGCAAGAACTGGGAACGCTCGCAGTTCTTAGAATGCCATTTTGAGGAACTTTTTTAGCTCCTACTTCAGAGTGGGTACTCTCCCAGCACAAGAGGAACCTTAAATGACATAAGTGTACGCTGATTGGTCGAACGCACGAGCCAATGCAGGACCGGCAACTGCCATTTTTAAAAACCTGTGTAAAATGTTAGCTGTGTAAACAACAGCTCGGAATGGTTGCCTTAAAAAAAGGAACAAAACACTGACAAATGGGCCAACAGTTAAGTCCAGGCTTTAGTGAGCATATATGCGATGGGAGAAATACAACGCGAACTGCCGGCCAGCTTACGTCACTTCAGCGTTCCTATTGGCGGTGCGAAAGCAAACAGAAAAAAAAAAGCCCTTGAAGGTATGTAGTTCTCAGGGAGGTCCCCAGTGGGCAGTTCCTCTCAGGGAGTCCCCAAATGGTGTTCAATCAGTCTGAAAAACGTCAAGGCTTGAAGGAGATCAAGAGCTTGTCAGACAATGACAGGTTGGTTATGTAAGTTGTCTAACCAAAGGACTTTTGTTAAAACAGTTGAACTTATTATTATGGTCTCCAAATGCAGAGGATCATACCAACATTTATTGTTAAAGTCCACCAAATGCAGTCCAAAAATGCATTTTTCTTATTATTACTTTATTTGGATGTTTGACCTTCACTATGCATAATGATGTATGAGTTTGACACTAGAAGGCTGTTTTCACATTCATCTGCTGAAGGGGGAAAGTTTTTCTGTGTTCACCTTAAATCTCAGTTTAACATGTGGACGTACAAGCAGGACTTTTGACATCACAACTAGTTTGTCAAAACTTCTCCCGTGCACATAGAGAATTGGCTTTACAGTGAAGTCAGAGACATCTTGTGTCCAGCAGTTCCACTTTTTAAATGAACACTATATGCATATAAATTAAGGATTTTTCAATGGGGGAGAAGAAGTCAATGTTTTTTGTAGCATTTTTAACCAGATAATTAAACTTTTTTGTATAAAAACCATTTCAATTCAATTAAATTTTATTTATATAGCGCCAATTCATAACAGAAGTTATCTCATTGCACTTTTCCTATAGAGCAGGTCTAGACCGTACTCTTTATAATATTAATTACAGAGACCCAACAAATCCCACCACGAGCAAGCACTTGACGACAGTGGCAGAAACCTTGAACTGCCATGTTAAGTTTTGAGAGAGAGAGAGAGAGAGAGAGAAGGGGGTGGGGAAGAGGGGAGGACAATGCAAATTCCACCTAGAATTTTAAAATAGTAATAATGTAATGGTAGTGGTAATATTAATATTAATAAAGTAATAATAATAGGAATGATAGAGGCAGTCTAGGTGTATAGCAGCATAACTAAGGGATGGTTCAGGACTCACCCAAGCCAGCCCTAACTATAAGCTTAATCAAAAAATGTGGAGATGGTGTCTGCCTCCCGAACCCAAACTGGGACCTGATTCCACAGGAGAGGAGCTTGATAACTGAAGGCTCTGGCTGCCATTCTGCTTTTGGAGACTCTGGGAACCACAAGTAACCCTGCATCCTGGGAGCGCAGTGTTCTAGTCGGGTAATAAGGTATTATGAGATCTTTAAGATACGATGGTGCCAGACCATTACGAGCTTTGTAGGTGAGGAGAAGGATTTTAAATTCTATTCTGGATTGTACAGGGAGCCAGTGCAGAGAAGCTAATATTGGAGAAATATGATCTCTTTTCCTAGTTCTTGTCAGTACACGTGCCGCAGCATTCTGGATCAATCGGAGAGTCTTAAGGGACTTATTCGGGCAGCCCCATAATAAGGAATTGCAATAGTCCAGCCTAGAAGTAACCAATGCATGGACTAGTTTTTCAGTCAAAATTGTGCAAATGACACAAGTAAAAAATTTGCTTTGCTTTTTGTCTGAACACACCTTTAGTCTTGTTACTTCTGTATTCTCACATTCCCTGTTTGCTGCATATTGCAAGTATTTTAATGTTTTTGTATAGAAAATGTGTCACTTATTGTGAGTTAATTGATCATTTTTGAAATCAGTTCACACATTTGTCATGCAAACTCATCCTGAATTTGGATTACATTTTGATGAGTAATGCTATTCACTGCTGAATGTTCAAAAGTAGAATGACTGACCCAAGGGTGCACTACAATTTCAGGTCACACCAAGGTTACATTTTGTTAGGCCACTAATTGGCCATGAAGGGCACACTGCACCATTAGGGACAACATGTTTACTCTCACATTATTTTTTGGTCTCAAGTTATTTTGACATTACTGCTGATTACTCTTTTAAATCGATAATATACACAATTCATTCCATTAAGTGTGGAATTATTCAGTTCATATTTGCTTGATCTGTGTCATCTCTATTCTTTTTAATATTCTGCTCTTTTGTTTCACTATAGTTCATCATATTTTGTATAATTACCTTAGCCTACTTAACGTAAAGTAACTTTATATGAAGTTTACATCATCATGCCCTTAACAGAAAGTGTTGTTTAAAAGTGGTCTCCTCTTTGCTGTGTTTCTCTGTTCATAGTGTCATATGAACATCTTCCTTTGTTACACCACCTATTCCCTCACTCATACTGGCAAATTTTTCTTCCCTGGTCTCTCCGGTAACTTCCCCTCTCTCAATTACCTCTGCTACCTCTCTTATTTCCCCCACTCTCATTTTCTCCGACTCATTTACAACTCTCAGTCATGTTGTCGCCCCACGGTGCTGCCTCTCATCTTCCTCCTCTGTCTTGTCCGCGCTGTTCTTTCTTCACCTCTCCCTCCATCTCCCTCTCAGCCTATCTATCTTTTTCTCTCCCCATTCTATCGCTTTTTTCCCTTCACCTTCTCCCAGCGGAGTTCTTGGATCGGTTTGTTCTCCAGTGGCTAATTTGACTGTTCTACTTGCCAACCTAGCAGCGGGAGCTGTGTGTGTGTGTGTCAGTGTGCGTGTTGCACTTCTCCCCTGCCAGCTGCTGTTATACAACACTCGTTTTTGCCTCTACACACAAACACCTCATATGCCAGTAAATATGCACACACACGTACACTCACACACACACACAAAATCAGAGGCTTAATATGGGCCATCATGTTTTTTTTTAATCACTGTTTCATTCATGCATTTGACTGTTTATATGGATGTGTGCAGGCTTTTGCTTTATCAGCATCCATGTGTACTGGAAGGATACTTTATGTGTTTGTGTGATGGTGAAGATGATAATCTGAGGCTTATAAACTCTATATACGTCTCCTCCTCCACTGGATCTCTACATGACAGACAGGCAGACGGGCGTGAAGTTAAAAGCAAAGCAGCGATTGGTTCCAGTCTAATCAGCACATCAAGCGTGAGGTCCTTAAGTGGCGTCTGAAAATAGAGGACATACACAAATGAAATGTGCATGTCTCTAACGACACAAATCACATACAAATGCAGAGTTAAATACTGACAGACACACAGAAATGCATATCTATGAACCAACAGACACACACACGCTGACAGCTATCATCGTGCTCTAATGGGACTGCTTTGAAGTCAGCAGCAGAGCACATGATGTGCTAACAGACTGATGTGCTAAGCACATATCCGCACAGAGTCACACACATACACAAATACACACGGCTCGTATGAGCCTGATACCTTACCTGTCAGAGGTAGGTGTGGTCTCCGAGGACCCAATCAGTTTTAATTAACCCCTTGTGGTAGACGGTGGACGTGGGAGGGGTGAGGGAGAGAGACAGGAGAAGAAGAATAGAGAACAAGAAAACCAAGTGAAGAGAAATTTCTGTTTGTCATTGCAGGAGACATGGGCGAGAGATGGGAATTATAAGAGAAAAAAAAGCAAAAAACAGCCACCTCTCCTTGAAAAAATGTCATTGATAAGATGTTTAGAGGATGACTTACAGCACATCTCATACATCGAGTTTTGCTTAAAAAGTGGAGGTTTAAAAAACATAATTTCTGTAATATATATACATATATATATATATGTCCGCAAACCATATTTAGCCAATAAAAGATTTATGTTCTTGGTTGGATGCTGATCAGTGATAGTGATCAGAATTTTATCGAATCTGAATAAATTTTCAATTCAGTTCAATTTTATTTATACAGTGCCAATTCACAATAGAAGTTATCTCATTGCACTAATCCTATAGAGCAGGTCTAGACCGTACTATATAATATTATTTACAGAGACCCAACAAATCCCACCATGAGCAAGCATTTGGCGACAGTGGCAAGAAAAAACTTCCTTTAATAGGCAGAAACCTTGGACAGAACCAGACTCAATGGTGGGCCGCCATACGCCGCTGCCGTGTATCCGGAATCCAGTTCCGAATCCGCTTATTGAATCCAAATCCTTTCAAATCCCTTATCGAATCTTAATCCAGTATAAAATCTCTTGTAATCATGCTGTCACTTACTTTTGATTCATAAGACTTAACTTAACTTATGTTAAAAACATTATTACATAGCTGTGTGTATGAATCTCAAACGAGCTTGACCACTCATGCATGATCATGGACCATCTGCCATGTGTAAAATTGGAGAATTGGGATTCATTTGAGATTTTCTTGCATCGTCTTAAAGAAAATTATGTTTTCAAATTCAGCACACAATTTATTGCATATCTCATCCTTTTCTAGAATCAAAAACAAGTTGGCTAGTCATTTCTCTTGCCCTTACCTGATCATATCTGAGAATGATTAAGCTCTCTCAGGCTCAGGGGATGCAAAGCTTACCTGCAGCACCCCAACATAGCCAGAGGGAGATTCACTCAATCTGGAATCTGAGTAAAATTGTGATCATTTTCATGTCCAAGGTAAAGTTTTAGAAATAGCTACTAGCCATCATGAAAGATAAAATTTGAACCTACGCACATTTAATTAATGTTAGCTAAACAAAATGACACTGTAATTTGCAGGCTGTGATCTGAAGTTCACCACTGTGTGTACAGTCAAATTTAAGCTGGTTTGTAATCTATACATTACAAATTGAAATCCTCAAAATCCTCTCACAAGAAAATCCATTTAGTTCTGGAGCTTCTGGATCACATCACATGATCTCCATCAGCAGATGGAGTTGCCCAGTTGTCATGGAAATTGTAGATGTTCAAATTTAAAAACATTTCTGAACAGTATAACTTTAAGGACTTATCATCCATGTTGCCTAAACAGTTGTGCTTAAAGGTTTTAAACCAAACTACACATCAGGTGTGTTCGCAACAGATTTAGCATTGTTGGACTCACAATGGGAAGTTACAGTATGTAGTTTATTCCACCCATTCTTCATCCTAGTCAAAACCTGGTAATGTAGCCTCAAACTGTTAGCCTGAAGCAGAGATGAGGAACAGGCTACAGAGGTCTGGTAAGCTCACTTCTTTCTAACTCCACACCAACAGATTTTTTTCATTTTTACACTTGTAGTCTTCAGCCCCAGTTGATGCTGACTCAAGTGACAACACTTGAGGCAGCTAATCAGACCTCATGCTGCTCCCTCTGGAGCCACAAAAGGCTTTAAACTTTTTTATCATATGCAGTAGTACTCCACAACACCTGTAAACAGACTTTGATGTGTAAAATCAGTGGAGTTCCTCTTTAAGATACACTTATGCATAGTAAAAGCAGTTTAGGTGATTATTTTTAGTACTTTTAATCAAATGTAATCATACAATGTGAAATGATTGTAAAATTACATTTAGGTTCAAATCAAAGAAACAAATAAACCCCTTTAACTGCAGTTTTGGCTCCGTGGTCCCACAATATCTCAGAGATGGGCGACAATAACGCAAAAACCTGAATAAATGAGACGAGAGACATAACAAATGCAGGCGCTTCAACGCAGTGCACATGGAGGCTTGGTGTGAAACATAAACTACTGCAACCACAAATCTCAGCCCAATTAAACACCTATAGGAGATTTTGAAGCGGTGTATTAGTGCTGTCCACCACCATCATCAAAACTGTTCTGGCAGCTCTCTGGTCAACACTTAACTAAAACACTTTATGTTGGTTAACTTTAAACTGTCACCCGCATGCATCTCCCCGATGAATGAAGAGAACACAAAGACATAGAGAGCCTGACACTGACACAATGACAGCTTGTGTTGTGTCTTTTTCACACACCTCAAAGACACGCACCCTCACCAACACATTGACCTCACATTCATTATTGAAGGGTTGGTGGTTAGTGCAATTAATGCCTGGTAGATAGGGTGTCGCGCCGCAGTCATCCTTATGTAATCAGAGGTGATTTCCTGGGCCAGGATGAGGTCATGGCCCGTCAACAGACAGCTGTCACCCTCACATATCGGGTCACATGTTCGGAGATGAACATTTGGTTTTTGTTGTCGTCAGACTGTTCATTTACGAATTGTCTCATGAGAGACGGCTGTGTATAATTGCATGTTTCTGTTATGAAATGTGTTCATCGCATTAGCGCACAGACAGAGGAAGGAGATGAGGTCAGGGTAATATGGCGGAAAAGCTGGATTTGAAATGAACTTATGTGTGTGTATCCTGTATGTGTCTTTGTGTGTGTTTTGTCTGAGAACCCCCGCATGCATCCGTGAAAAGTGTATGTGTGCTCTGTACAGCTCCCCCAGTGAGCCAAATGCTCCACTGCTTCACAAAGCAAATCGCAGCTAATCAAATAAGAGCCCTCAGCAGCGCGCAGACATGGTGAGAAGAATGGAAGAATAGTGTGTTTTATGTGTGTGTGTGTGTGTGTGTGTGTGTGTGTGTGTGTGTGTGTGTGTGTGTCTGGAGGAGGGGATGGTGGAGGCAGTCTAGTGGCTTCAAGAGGTCCTGGATAGTAGGCGGGGGTGGAAGGACATAGACACACACACACACTTGCCTACAGCCTTGTACTGCTGTCAAAGACACACAAGCATGGATGGATGCATATGCTCATGTATCACACACACACACACACACACACACACACACAGACATACATAAAACAGATACATAAATGCAGCAGTCAGTTGCAAACAAATATGTAGCATCTTTGTCTGTTTTATTTCTGTTTCTTTGCTTTTCAGTAAACCTCCTTGACTTTCTCGATCTTTTGTAAGTGACCTTGTGGGAGAAAAATGAAATGCTGATGGTGAAATAGTAAAAGACTTTTCACTGAATCCAAGGTCTAACTGATGGCTGACTGCGGACAGCATTTTGATTGCAAAATACAGTATATGTAATTTGTGGTTCAAACATGGACAATACATGTAGATCAGTGATTCCTGCAGTTGCCAGGGGATACGTGGGAGTAGCTCAACTCATTTGAAAAAAATGTATTGATGATTTGATTAAAAAAATATACAGTATGGTGACAGATTTCTTTGTGTTTAGGAAAAACATCAACATCCCTATAGGATTACAAATTGGTGTTGGTGATGCTGATCTTTAGTAAATGTACTGTCACAATAATAATATTAACAGCTAATAGGCCGACTGCACAGTACACACCGCCACCACCCTGAGTCACTTGTAACACCTTAAAGTTATGTGTTGTCACTGAGATTGCATGAAAACTAGTTAGCAAGTGAGAAGAGTTGAAATAGTAATGGATAAACGGTTGAAATTTGTTAGCTAAAAGTTATGGTTAAACAGGTCAAATAGTTAGCTGAAGTAAGCTAATAGACAATTGGTTGCAACAGCTAGTTAAGAGTTATGGATAAATGATTGAATTAGTTAGCTAAAAGTAAGATAAATGGTTGAAATAGTTAACTAAAAGTTATGGATAAATAGGTGAAATAGTTCGCTAAAAGTTTTGGGTAAACAGTTTAAAGAGCTAAAAGTAATGGATAAATGGTTGAAATAATTAACTAAAAGTAACAGATAAATTGTTGAAACGTTCAGTTTCTTCCATGCAAACTTGACCTAAACATTGACTTGATAAAATTATATGAAAAAATATTGTGACAATATCCACTCTTATGTAGTGTTAACATCCACTTTAAAATCAATTGACATGAACACATTTTTTAACATGACAGGTGGTGTCATTGAAGGGGTACTTGAGTTCATCTGATGGGGATGTAGATTAGACAAAAAGAAAGTTGGGAACTACTGACGACCAACAAGTGCTGGAGCAGGAACTTGTCCATCTCAGACAGGACAGCACTAACATTCAGCTGCCTCAGGACAAAAGGTTGCACATCGTAACTTGAACCTGGCGAGATTCGTGACCATGAATTCTGGAGCTCAACAGAGATCTAACCAGGAGTTTCCTGGCTGAGAATCAGGCAGAGCAGCAGGCCAGATTGAGGAGGTTAGTCCAGACTTATTTTCTGCTCTACTCCTTGGCACCGATATTGATGCTGTGTGAGTGGCAGAGCTCCAGCGCTGTCCTGGCTCGCTTTCTACACTCTTGTCCATGCTCACCCTCCTGACACGCTGCCCTCTGGCTAGCCCTCTATGGGTATGAGTGTGTGCAAGCGTTTGACAGTGTGAGGGTTCATGCAGTTGTATCCGTGTGCCTGAGTAATCTGTGACTGGCTTGAGTCTGTGTGTGTAATTGTCTCTGTGCTATGTGTGTTTATGTGTGTTTTGTATGTATGTGTGGCAGCTGTGTGTCCTCCTCCTGTCTGCCTGTGGGACAATCAGCCACTCCCTGCGACCACAGAGACCGAAGGCACAGGGCAAGAATGTCTTTCAGTGAGCAAGTGATGGATGCCAAGATGCACACATACACACAAGCCAAAAGAACACACACATGCTGATGCACATTATTTATCCATACCATTTTATAATGAATATTTTTCATATTCATGTGCTTTCTTTATTTGGAAAGCTTCATTTTTCCAGATGAAGGTTACAGAGAATGCATACTCTTAAGGCCTTAAGGTCACACCAGGATTTAAAACAGCAAAATGCCTATGCACCAATGCATGTTTTCAAAATTTCAAAGTTCAAAAGTTCACCAAAGTTGAACTCTGGTGAATCTGCACCGTTGACCAATGACAAGCCGTCTCGACAGTGCTGACCTGGGAAAGGAGAGCTGCAGAGTCAAAAAATGGATAACGCTAATGCAGCTTATTAGCTGTGTGGCACCACCCACTTTTATTTCACCCTATTCTGTCAGAGTATGAACTGCTCTACAAAGACGATTAGTTTGCAGACAGTTAAGACAGGAGTCAATAAATAAAATAGAGCTTTTTTCTCTACTCTTCAATAACTCTTTTATTTTATTTATTAAGAATAAAATGCAAGGGGGAGTAACATTACATGAAAATAGAAAGATGCTCTGAGAGCTATGACTCACTACACCAGCATGTTCCTGGTTTGCAAGGTTAGCCGTTAGTTCGCCGGCTACAGTAGTTAGCCCTAGCCCTGCAAGTAGTCCCCATGTCACCGAGCCTTGAGCACAGGCTGTTTCGCAGAGAGGTGCAGATAAACTTTATTTTGCCACTTTCTGGTGTGAGTGGGTCTTTAAGAACTTTTTAAACCATTTTTTACAACTTGTCTGATCACGTGACTGCTTGTGTCCCTTGCCCTGTTGGAATGTGCAATGTTGCCACGTCACCAGATGTCAGCAATGAAGTAGGTGAGTAAATTAAATGAAACTGAGTTAAATAATAACTATAAATGGTTGAAATGTTGGCCAAAATAAAAATATATTCCCAAGTTATAAAAAAGACTACATTTTCCCTGTAGTTAAGCGTCTGTCAGTAGCAGAGACCTGCAGGGTCATAGTCCACAGAGGTTATACTGAGATACACAGTATAGAGACTTTACATGCTACAGCACAACGCAGCATAAAACCATATAACAGTGTATGAAACATTGAAATGACACATGTCGTACAATATGAAGCAATATGATGTGTTACACACAACACAAAACAGCATAAAACACTGAAAACACAATACCATATAATAATGTAGTATACGTGCAAATATCAATATGTTGAGAGCTAATGGTAAACAATAGGTCATTTGACACCCAATAGAAATTCAGTTCATAACACAAACACAAAGCAGCAGTACACAGTCAGATGATCCCAATGGCTGGCATGCTGATGTGCAGTGGACAACACTGACAGTGTTTTCCACAAAGTTGACCTCACTGGCGTTTCCTATCTTAACTGGCACCAGCACTGTCACTGAGAGTCAATCATTAAAAGTCTACTCTGTGGAGTACAAGAAAAATGTAAAGGTCAAGGCCCACATGGGAAAGGCACTCTAAGTACTTAGAAGCATAACAGATGTAATGGAAATGGTTTATGATGTTGCTGCACCCTGCAGCGAATGTCTAATCCCCAGTGTATGTTCCGCAAGTTCCAGCTCTGGAGAGAATTGTTACAGAAACAGGGCAAGAAGAAAAATGGTACAAAGGGAGAATGTGACAAATAAGCCCTGAACATTCCTACAAGGGTGAAATAGAGCCTGTTTGGCCTTAAAACACCGCTATATGTATTTGTAATTGCCATCTCTGTGTGTGCAGTTTTGTTGGCACTCATTTGCACACCTGCATTAGCCTGTGCTACATGCCCCGAATAAATAAAATTAGCACATCAAAACTGAAACAAAATCTAGAGGGTTTCTCTGTGGGTTCATGTGGCGTTGGCAAATTGGAGATCCAATCTTCATTAGTCATCACCACATTCAGAAGAATAAAGGCTGTTCTGGACAAAAACTCCACCAATAAGGCTTTTGTTGAAGGATAATGCTAGGAAACATTCAGTTCTTAGAGTAATGATCCTGTTCTTATTGTATATAAACATGGCCATGTGCACATTTGTCTAATTATGCAAGTAGGTAAAACCCTAATCTCTGTAAATGAAAGAAAACCTCTTCGCCATACTACATCGCAGTCCTTTTATTTTAATTTACCATCCGCAATTCCTTTCAAATTGGAGCAGGCAATCTAAATGGAAACATCATTAGCATTTCATACATAAACAACAGCCTTTTGGAAAGACTATTTAGGTGTATTTCCTGCCTAAGTCCCTCCTCATGTGTCAGGACAGTCTGGAGAGGCATTAATGGATGGTCAGGCCACTAAATATCATCCCAGTCTTTTTCCCTTATCAATATGTGATGAGGGCTTGGAAACCAGAGATAGACGACAATTTCCCGCCAGTTCGGAATGGTGAAGGTTACTCCTGCCGAAGTGTCCTTTCCTGATTTATGTGTTTGAATCCTTGTTTCGATTCATGCACCAATGAGGAAATTACATTTATCAGTGTGATCTAACACTTATTTGTACATGTAATCAGTAACACTCAGGGGTTCCTCAGGGGCTATAAAACAGGCTTTGGGCGTTTTCCCGCTGCTGCTTTTTGCTTTGTGCCACAATGAAGGATCTAATTAGTAAGGGACCCCCATCACGTGTCTTCTATTAGCTGTTCCCCATGAAGAATAGCTCTGTGGCTATCCCCAATAAGAGGGAGTTGAACCCTCTGTCTATGTCACGCTGGGAGAGGCGCTTCTTTAGCAAAGCTGGTTGACCCTGTTTATGCTTGACTCTAATCAGGAGCAGCCCAGAGGGTGCCATGATGGCAATAAAACACTGAATACACCCTCTTCTTGTCTCTGTTTCTACCTTTGCCCTCCTCTGCGTAACCTTCCCAAGCTAACACACAGACATGATGCAGAGCCCCCCAGAGGGGCACCAAGGAGGAGGTTATAAACCATTATAAGCCAGGTTAGCCTACAGTGACAGCCCAGCTTGTTCCTCCTTCTTTGAGCAGGTCCGCGTGCTGGGCAGTCCCAGCCTCTCATCCACCACGCTGAATAGAACCACGGGGCTCTGGCTCCACAGAGATAGTGTTATCTGGACCGCCACGGGGCTCCGATCACAGCCGTGTACACACATGCACACATCGGTGTGAGTGCAGACAAAGAAACATGTGGACCAACACAAACATTATAGGCATATAATGTAACCGCACACAAGCACATGGCCACAGACAAACAGAGACAAATGTGAAAGTTCACACAAACGTTTGGGCACAATGGATACCTCTTTACCCGACAACTTGAGCGTGATAGTGACACTTCTTTCCTCACATTTCCTCTGCAAATAGAAGTGACCTCTAGGCCTATAACTGGTATAAAATTACTTGTATCTGTCACAGGATCGGCCTCTCTATCAGCTGGAGTGATTTTCAACGTGCACGGTGGTCAGTGGTCACACGCCTCGGCGTCCAATCTGGCTGTAGTCCCTGCTGTTTTTAGGAATCTGAGTTATTCCACCCATTCCTGGAGATCTCCACACATGACCTGTTGCCACCGGGAGCCGCGAGCCAGAGGGACGGGGATAAGCCGCATTTCTCCCCTTTTCCTCCAACAATTTCAATTAAAAAGAGATTTGAGGTGGAAAAGCACATTTTCATATGGGGCATGCGACCAAAATCCTGGAAAAGGGTGAGAAACTATGCGATGGTAAGTTTTGAGGGCATTTTCTAATCGCTATGAGGCATGTCTTCTTTGTGGAGAATGCTCTGATGCAGGGTCAACATGTGGAGTGGGCCGCCTACGTGGATGTATGGCCTTCAACTAGCTAGTTTTGGAGAAAAGGAAAGCATTACATTTCACTGCATTCATGTGAACCTGCACTCTTATACATGTTCCATCTGGATCCTATATAACACACACACACACACAGATGTATATGTAATTAGTGTAATGTAATGAGTCTTTCTTTAATTATGCACCAATACATGTTTTCTAACAGTGCAGTGTAGTTATTTTCCATAACAGTCATTTGGAAACGTGTTGATTAGAGAGTTGTTTGTCCTCTCATTAAACCGATTTGACCCTGAAGCAAACAATCAAAAGTTTGATTAGCTGTAAAGAACTTACTACAAACTCAGACATAGTGATTATACTTTGTGTGGCCTGGCCTCAAGTTATCTTTTTGAACTTCTGGCCCCTGATGAACTTTGGGGTTCTCAGTCAAAAATCTCCTGAATGTTTCTGAACTCCACCCTTAGTCTTCTTACTTTTGCATTCTCATACTAACTGATTTTTTTGTACAGAAATGTTTAGTGCTAATTAGCAATTGTTAGTGTGCTAAACTAAGACAGTGAATATGGTAAATGGCTTGGCTTCAGCATGTTAGAATTGTCATTGTGAGCATGTTAGCATTAACGTTAGCATTTAACTCAGGTATACAGCGGCTAGCATGGCTGTAGACTCTTTGTCTAGTTCACTTTTTTGTCTTGTTTGTGAACCTATTCCTCCTCAAATGTTACCCGCTTCATTTGCACCAAAAACCACTCTGACCTCAGATACTCATCAAGGTGAGTAAGTGTCTTCGGTGTAATTGTGAGTATTAACTCAAAAATGATCATAGAATTGAATACACACTCCTCTAAAACTGTTTCATCAAACACATTTCATGCTAAAGGTAGAATTTGCTATTGTCTAATGTATCAGATATTGTACAGCTGTTTATGCTATCATATCTTCACCCTGTATGTTTCAAATACCAAGCGAGCCCAGACCTGTCTGCTGATAATTGATAAACCCTGATGGACCTTTCTATCTCAATTGCACACACACAGCGCTCTAACTCAAACACTAATCCTGACCACAGCTTTACACTGCACTCACATGTGGGTGTTTTAATCTCTGATATTCCACAATGACAAGTGAATGATACTGTTCTTTCTTTAATTGACACCATTTATTGCATCAAGGCATGATTGCATTTTTAAACAGCTTAAAAAAGTACAAATGAAAATAACATGGTAAGATTAAGGAGTTTGTATCAAACTTGATCAATATGATACAATAAGAAAATCTGGCATTACAGAGTTGAATGCATGTACCTGCTCATCATTTGTCCCCTCAGACCAACAGAGTTATGATGTTCTCAAACTAATTTTGAAGTTCAGACTGGTGAAAACAAACCATACAAATAAAAAAAGACATACACCAAAGTAATCAATAAGGACAAAGGGAAATCCATCACCCATTAACAGAAAACATAACTCTTTTTTTCTTATTAATAAACACAGAAACACCAATAAACTGCATATTCCTTATCAACAAATTTGGCGAAATATAACCAACAAATGCCCAATTTTATATGTATTTGGAAAGAAAAACTGTACATTTATGCAAGAAACAGTTGACTTATTGCAGAGTTGAGTTCATTGTTCAAGAATCAACTGATATGGACAATTACAGCATATGCATCACTTTCATTATGGTCAGTAAACT
Organism: Siniperca chuatsi; assembly: GCF_020085105.1. Taxonomy (NCBI): domain Eukaryota; kingdom Metazoa; phylum Chordata; class Actinopteri; order Centrarchiformes; family Sinipercidae; genus Siniperca; species Siniperca chuatsi. Next base: position 17,037,705 of record NC_058061.1, read on the forward strand.
TTAGAAAACATCTTTTTAATATGATACAAAATAAAACTAAACATCCTGGGAGGAAAAGCTGTCTTGCTTTTCCTAAAACTGCTGCCTATCAAAGTGCATAATGTTCGACAAGACTGACAAGAAGGCGATTTATTTCAGGTCTGCTCCTCTTTTTGCTTTGCAATACATAACTGACAAATGGCAAATGTTCCTGCCTAGCTTCATGCTATATACTTTAGTGAATATATATTAAATTGACTATATAACAAAGTCATAAATGACTGATTTGTTTATCTCAGACTATGAATTTAAAGTTTTCTCGTCTCCATCCTGCTCTGATAACTTCATCTTTCTTCATCATCACACAACATAGACAGTTGAGATGAATGATTTCACTGCATGTTAGTAAAAAAATGTTTAATGCTAATGTAGCAAAATAGACTCCCGTATATTTTCTCAGTCCCATAGTGAGAGTGCTTGTTTGTGGAGAGTGCTTTGAAGGAGGGGGGGGGGGGTCAGGTTTTCTTTGTCATTGTCATCATTTCATCAAAAACCCCAGAGCGACAAATAGCTGCATTTCAGTCCAGTTCAGCACTCACTTGAACACATTCTCTTATTAACAGCTGCCTGACATTTGAGCTGTTGTAGTTCCAGAAAATCAAACTTAAAGGATAAGAATGTGTGTTGTTTTCTGCATACAGTCAGCTTTTCTTCATTTTGCTTCTTTCTGAAGAAACCATTTATTCTATAGAGTGGGAGAATCCTTCGCAATCCACATGAAACTTTAATTTGGTTTATAAAAGTTTCTCTGTTGTATCGTCATTTCATTGTGCCTGATATATCAGTGTTGTGCCATGTTACGCACTATTTCCTGTCAATCACCTGACACCCTTAAGGAAGAAATGGGAGTCTATGCCAGGAAACAATGCAATAATCATGTTGCCCAACAAACTTTATATTCAGATCAATCTTAGCTGTGTTCACACAGTTCCAGATAGGTTTGATATTATCATGTTTGTATTTTAACAACAGGACAAAATTAAATTACAAATGCAGTGTATTGCAGAATTATTGGAGGGAATGCAAAAGTGGCAGGGCTGTAGTTCTAACTGACACCACTTTCCTTTTGGGGATAATATAGTGTTGGAACGGTAGAGATGTTCAGGTCATTGGGTGAAAATAATCAGGAGTCAATGATGTTTGGGGTCAAAGGTCACAGATAGGCCTCCACTCGTTCCCATGGCTGCATCTCTGTGAAGAATCCCTCGCACAGGCCGAAGCCCTGATCCAGAGTCAGAGGAATCGCCTGCACCTCTTCTTTGATCTCCTCCCAGGGCTGCAGCACCACCTCCTCAGGCTGCTCTGGGAACAGCGCAGAGGGTTCGTCGAACTGCTGCAGGTGGTGGTGGCTTTGGAGCAGCTGGTCCGTGTCCAGCTGCTGCGGGTGCTGCTGTAGCATGTGGAGCTCTCCCATATTGACCGTGCAATCCATGGAAGCGGTGCTCAGCTCCATGTAACCGTAGGACTGATGGTGGCTCAGGTGCTGGCTCTGACCCATGACGTCCCCACCTCCGCACCACCTCCCCAGCCCTGCCGAGTGCTGCCTCCCGTGCATGGAAACCTCCATCTCGCAGCCCAGGGAGCTCAGCGCCGTGTTGATGTCCAAATCCTCGAAGGTGCTACAGTTCCCGCTGAGAACGTCATCGAACACGGACGCCAGGTCAAAGTCCCCCCTCAGGATGTCTGCTTTGTGGGCCTCTGTCGCCAAAAGAGGAGACTCAGTCGCCCTCGTGGCCTTGCTGTTGTTTTTAGACGGCAGGTGCTTCCGTTTGCCGCCTACCCCTTGGTAAGGGCAGCCATCTTGGGTGCTGTGATAACTCTGAACCAGTTTGCTGTGTCTGTGGGTGCCACTGCTGCTGCTGCTGCTGCTGTTGTAGTGGTTAGCAGACATCCTCCTGCGTTTGAAGATGCCATTGACAAACATGTCAGCATACTGTGGATCAATCTGCCAGAAGCCTCCCTTTCCTGGCTCGTCTTTCTGTCTGGGGACCTTCTTGAAACACTTGTTGAGGGACAGGTTGTGACGAATCGAGTTCTGTGACAAAGACAAAAAAAAAAAAACAGGATAATTAACAGGATCCCATCGGCTTTGAGCAAATTTGAGTTAGTCATGCAAAAACTGAATGTGCCAGTTTGTCTTTGTAAGGGAGACGGTGGGGGGGATTTTTGTTGTTGTTTGTATAGAAAAGCAAATGTAGCCTACCTAATGAGGCTTTCTAGTAACAGGCAGCTCTGTGCATTTTAAACATGATCAGCTGTGCTTAGCTGCCATGTCTCTCAGGAGCCCTCATTAACACTCACACACACACACACACACACACACACACACACAAACATTAGAGTGCTTTCTCCACCCCATCACCATTCCCCTCAGACAAAAACCCTGCACAAGCACTCTCTTGGAAGATGGAAATTTCTGAGACCCTTGCATTAAAAAAACACTTGTCATGGTAATCATCAAAGGCTGAAATTAGACTCTAATCCTGCTGGAGGTTTTCAGATTCACACTACAGCTGATGATTTTTGATTTCCCACAGTGATAAAAAGAGGCCTTGTCTGATGTCCTGAAGCAGAAAAATGTGGTGCCTGATGGTGACACTGGGATCAATTGCTCACCCTCCTCTCCCTCACCTCGCTATTTATCCGACTCATCAATAATAGAAGGAGAGTTAGCCGGTCTCGGTTACCTGCCAGCTGGGCTCCGCATGTCTGTAGTAGCAGAAATTTGCAGTTATCCAGTTATAGATGGTGGACAGAGTCACTTTGGGCTGTTTGCTGGCCTGCATGGCCATGCAGATGAGAGAAGCGTAGGAATAGGGCGGTTTGACTTTAGGGTTGGTTTTGTAGTCGACCTCCAAAGGCGGGCTGGCCTGGATGGGGATCTGTGGGTAGCCGTTCCCTGGATGTGCGCAATTGGCGAACCGCGGTGCCGCGGTGGAGTCGCTGCCGGAGGTAACGGGGCTCCCGAGGTACGGAGGCATCCCGGTGGCGGCGGTGTCCCCGGCCGGCGGGCTGGACGGAGAGTCGGTGCCACCTCTGGGGAAGCCGAGCCGCTTGAAATAGAGGTGCTGCTGGGAAGACGGACAGCCCGGTCCAGCTCCGTTGGGTCGCTCCGGCTCCGCGCTGAGGATGGAGAAATTCTGGAGCCAGTGTAGGCTGGTGAGGCTGTCGTCCAGGGGGGCAGAGTCGGACCCGGTGACCTGATCCTCCGGGTAAACCGCAAGCCATTTCTCCTTAAACTTGTTGGCAATGTCGGGGCTCGTCAGAACCGGCATCCTGGCTTTGTGCGCGCGGTGAGGGCTGAAGGCGACCAAAAGATCTTCAAATCGGCATTTAAAGTTTTGCTGTATCTTGAGGTCAAAGAAAAAAGTAAAAGAAAACACAGCTAATTAAATGCATCTGAATCACCGTCACACCCAGATGTCAAATAAATCACCACTGATCGAATATTGTTTGGTCAAAGTATCCCAAACAAGCAAGAGGCTATATTAACCTTACAAATTTCACACCAAATGATGCGTAATTTCCCTACCTCCGGTGCAGCCGTCTTGGAGAAGATTCTGTGTGTGCACCTGTTGCAGTCCGTCCCTGCCTCTTCTCTCCAAGGACTCAGCGGCGCATCCAGTCTCTGCGCAACAAGTGCGGCGGGGAGGCGAGTAGCATCCAGGAGCAGCACATATGGAGGAAAAAGGAGAAAAACGCCACTCAGGAAAGATCCATGCCGACTCAGGCGAACCAGGATTTTACTCATCCAAACCCTCGGCTCTGTTGGAGTGTCTGTGGGTGGTCAAGACGTGAGAATGTGTGGAGATTGCAAAATAAGTCGCTCATAAAGCCCGAGAGACTGCCCACCATCCCTTTAAACGCCTGAGGGGATTTCTGATTGGCTGGATAATCCTTGCTTCTCCGGGTTTCGCTATAACGCTCTCCCTCTCTCTCTCTCTCTCTCTCTCTCTCTCTCTCTCTCTCTCTGAATGTATGTTTAACTATCAGTCACCAACTAACTCACTCACGCACACATACACACAAAAGGAGGGGCACTCAAATGAATGTCGAATGAGTGCACTACATGTTCACTGCAGTATGAACAGTCAGTTTATCGTTTCTCTGTCTTTTATCTTTGTCTTCATCCCGGAAACAGGCTGAAATGTGACCTGTGTCGCGCGTCCCCCCAACCCAACCCGCTGGCGCTGAAAGACGCGCCACAGGTCCCGCTTGGAGCGCACTTTTGCACCTGCAAGGAAAGCAGCCCACTTTAACTGATAAGCCTGTATTTACCGTGCCTTTTCACTGTGGGTGATACTGTTTCTTTTCAAACGTGAAAAGGCAAATATTGATTGATTTTTTGAGTATCCGTTTGGCACAATTAAATGATAATCTTGAGTTTCAGTTAATCTTAATTTTAAACTTGCTCTTTAGTCGATTTCAACCTAACCCTCTTTCAAAAGTGCACTGTAGAAAAACAAATACTTGTAAATGTATACTTGAGGACAAACATTTTAGCCCAAACACAAGATAAGGGTAAAGTAGTCTTACTATAGGTAACTTTTAGAAAAGTGGCTCATGATACAATCTGTTGCATGCAGTATTTTATATCTTTCTTAAGTGGGGCATTTATAATCCAGTGGTAATGTTAAAAAAACATGGCAGATCAGTGATGTGCAAAATTTTAAACAGGAGAGCAATCAAAGATGTAATAAAATAAAAGGATTAAATAATGCAGATACCAACAAAAGAAAAGGGAGACTGATAGATGTGTCACATTAAGCAGAGTTTAGTCAGTGTGTCTAGATATAGTAAAGTTAAGCTGTCATACATCAGCCAGGTATATAGCCACTATATTCTATTCACACAGAATATAGTGTATCACTAATATCCACTATTCCTGTTGAGTTAAAGTACAAGTGAGCTGAGCCTTTTACTGAGAACAACTAGGAAGCCCAACAGATTCCCCAATGAATTTTAAACATTTTATTTGAATTATTTTGCATCAAGCCTGTCAAATATTCACACGACCCTTTCAGTAGGCCTTGTCATGCTGCTAGTGCAGCAAAGGCAACATAATTAAATTTGAGATTTTTTAAGAAAAGAAATAAGAGTAAAAGGGATTGTTTTTCACATTCAAAATGCATCCATGTTTGGTAAACACCAAGATTTAATCAGCCACTGTGAGTGTTACGTTCTACACAGGTAAAACAGATTGTAGGCCAACATTTATTTTGTGTATGTAGAAGTGAATGGCAGAGGCCGTAGTGACATATGAGGAAACACTGTCACTCAGTGGAAAAATACTGCATTGCAGCTACACCAGAGTGCCAAACCACAAATGCAGACACTGATCTACCGGCATAACAGGCAGTATGGAGGCCCTGAAGGTGAGGAAGACGTCCTACAACCCGCAGAAAGCACTGATTGTTTTATGAAGGGGTGCACTTCAGCAAATCAGACTGCATGTCAAATGGGAACCAGTGTTTATTACCCTTTTTCACCATACTGCTTTTCATATAAGGGGATGCACCATGCATGTCAGTGACAGTGCTGTGGGGAAAACGTATTGTCCCCAAACAGATTTTGTCAACGCATCTGCTGAGGTTAAAGTCTTGGAGTGCAGAGGCTGACAAGGGCTGGCATTCAGTGTAGGGCACCGAGGATGGATGAGTGGTAAAATCTATGCTGCAGCACTCGAAGAACCTGGATTTGTCAGGCCAGCTGTTGCATCCTGTCCAGGAGGCTTGATTTTTTAAATGTCTCCAGGTTTGTTCAGGTTCTTGACAAAGGGCTTGCTGGTGAGACAGGCAAATGTTTGGACAGCTGTTCTTATTGTTGCCAGGCTTCCTGCTGTTCTTCAGAAGGAACTAAGCACACATACAGTATGGCTACAGTACATCTAATGGGTTGAAAGAGGTTGCCGAGAAGGACTGTTACACCAGTATGTATTTCTTGTTAATAGCACCATTAACCTTTGGAGGGGTTTTAATTCGGAAAACCCCTAACATATGGCAAAGCTCCTGAATTTAACTACTCTCGCTAAAAAAACTGTGAAGCTCACAACTACATTTTTGGGGGAAAGGTAGATATTTAAGCATACTAGACATTGGTCACTAAACTAACTTGTGCAAAGATTAGAGATCCTAATAATCTCGTAAACAGATTACATTTTGGCACACTGCAGGGGAAACAATACATGATTTTAAACCCAATTATACCCAAAGGAATAGTTTGACACTTTGGAAAATACGCTTATTTGCTTTCTTGCTGAGTTAGACGAGAAGATCGATACCACTCTCATGTCTGTCTGGCAAATATGAGGCTACCAGCAGCCTTGCTAGGTTAGCTTAGCACAAAGAGTGGAAACAGGGGAAATAAGCTAGCTTGGCTTTAAAAAAAATCTGCCAGCCTGCACCTCTGAAGTTCACAATTTACATGTCATTTGTTTAATCCACATAAAATGCAGGGGGATTTTTGTTACCTTTGGACAGAGCCAGACTAGTTACTAGTTTCCCTGTTACCACTTTTTGTGTTAAACTAAGCTATCCAACTGCTAGCGATAGCTTCATATTCATTGTACAGATTTGAGAGTGGTATCAATCAGTAGCTGTTTTTCAGGGTTACGGAGGGTATGCACTGCTCCCAGCTAAATACGGCAGTTCATCATGGACAATTGCTGCACAGCACCTTTTATGTCTGGGTTTAACTTTCAGGACTGTCCCCTCCCGCTTGAGCCTCAGAGATATCCCAATTATATCAAATTTGTCTTATTTTTTAGAACTTTGAACAAACCTGAACGATTCCCTGTCGTTTGCTCTGGTTAACAGTGGAAATCTGAAAAATGCAGTTTGCTTGTATGGAACTATAATCATCAAAAGCTTAATGTCTTGTGGCAAGTGCCCATTAATGACCTGATGGGAGCTGTAAGTGGCATAGAACTGTAAATTGTTAACCAGAGTTAGCACACCAAAGGTCACACTAGAATATAAATGTGCACTGGGAAACCTCGAGTGTTAAAGTGAAGAGATGCAGGCTATAAACCTCTGATATACAAGTAAAGAGAACGTGTTGTAAAAATAGAATTTTATTATTATGGATGTCACTGACCTCAAATGCTGTTTTTCAGGTGCTTCCTTTCACCAGCAGGTGTCTCTATTTCCAATCTTTCCTCCATCTCCTTCTCTCTCAGCTGCTACAAACATGCCATTGATAAAAGAATGTTTACAGTTTACAGTTACCCACAATTCTGAGCGGTGCGTGTTGATATCAGAGGGCTCGGTTTACACACAACCTGCACTAAAACTGCTGCTTGAGGAGCTTGCATATTTTCTTTACTGACCGTAATCCATCCACATCAGTGCTTTTAAATGGAAAAGCATTTTGTTTGGCTTGGATGGTAAGAGTATTCTTAAATATAATAAACCAAGGGGGAGTATTTCAAGAATTACATAATATCAGTGTAACTCTCTTGTACTGTATTCTATTGTTCATTCATTGTCTTACAGGTACCACCCTTGTTTATGTGACCACAAATTACTGCATTCTCCTCATTTTTATCACATAGGCTACTGAGTGCCATTAAAAAGAACAAATGGCCCTATTTTGTTTAATGAGTCATTATTATATGATCATTGATATCAGTAATTTATAGTTACGGGGTAATTAAGTCGTCAGTATTCGTCCTTATGGCCATCTGGATGAAGTTGGGTGTTTAAAGGTACCATTCCTCTTCTTTAATATAACCATGTTTCAAACCCTGTGTCACCTAACATCTGACCTGCTGTAGTGTCCTTGAGCAAGCGTAAATTTGCCCTGCAGCCCATAGATGAAAACCCATGCTCATTATTTTATTACAACAAAGGAGAAATGGGGATGCGAAAAGGTTGTAGTTCCGCCGCAGTCCGCAATGATGTGTGCAGATAAGCTGCGGCACTGATGGGATACACACAGAGAGGTGGTTCATGAGAAGAAGTGCGCAGAGCAGACACGACCCTTCTGAATATGCACCCATGACTGTCGGCTGTCCCTAATTTAACTCCGAGCGATGTAATTGGCGATGGTGGATTTGTTTACCATATTTGGCAAGATAGTGACACAGCGCGCCTGGGAATTGGACGAGAGCGGCCGTCATTCACAAAAGTCTGCCTTCTGGAGCTTTACAAACAAAGCGCGTGCTCACGGGAGTTGTAGTCCAAAACAAACGCTTTCTGAGATGCCTCGAGTGGGGATTTACCTCCTCTGCGGCGATTTCGATGCCACACATGTACCATAATTTAACATGCACTTACTGGGATAAACTATTTTCGTTTAACATATCTTTAAGTGTCAAAATAAACCCGCATCAGACGGCTAAAGACACGCCGATACGAGACCCTCCGCTCGCAGCATACAAATCCCACCAGCGATGCTCTCATTTGATTGGCTACGTCCTTCTGTCAATCACACAGTGTTCCTTCCACTACCGCTCCTACAGTAAATATTTGTGTTTGCTCAACCGGCTGTAATGGTGGACGACTGAGGCAGAGAAACGGAATACAACTAGAGTGAAGAAAGAGAGGAAAAACGGTCGAAAGTCTGTTTCAGAGCCAGTCGCCGCGAGAAGGACACGGGCTTCGTCGAAAATGGATGAACTCAAACATCAAGTCATGATTAACCAGTTCGTCCTGACGGCGGGTTGTGCGGCAGACCAGGCGAAGCAGCTTTTGCAGGCGGCACATTGGCAGTTCGAGGTAAAAGAAAAATAGAAAATGATAAGGCTTCAACGTTAGAGTCGGCAGGGTAACGTTAGCCACACGGCTAATGTTTATGTCTGACCGACCGTTAGTTTTGACTGGAGCTTGCCTGTCTGCCTGTTGCCACTTTTTAGGCTCTTGAAAATCAACACAAAAACAAAGCGTTAGTGTTAGCTATCTGTCCGTTTTAGGTGGCCAATAGTCGGCCCGATTTCAAACCAGAACTTCTGCTGTATTTAAAGTAAATATATGTGTGCTTTAGCCAGACTAAATCTGTAGGCAATACACAGTAACGCAGCAGGGCGAAGCGTACAGCTAGCATATCCAATTAGACTTTACTATAGATTAAATACTATAATCCGACACATGACAGCAGTGTACACTCGAGGCCAGCGAGTGCTATTACGCAATAAAGATGACCACCGAGTTGTATCGACTAGCCTGTAAAAGAGTAGTTTTAATTGTTTAGTCTGCGGTGAACCGCATATATTTTTAGCTTGTATATTTTTCTTCGCCTTGTTTGAGTTGCATTTATATCAACACAGAAACAAGCGATGTTTAGGCCAAGTCTTTGTCCTTAGCCATTTTTAACACTGTCGCCAAAATCTCATTCATTTTCTCTGTGTTTTATTGTAGACTGCCCTCAGTGCCTTTTTTCAAGAAACAAATATTCCATATGGCCATCATCATCAAATGGTGAGTGCGAAGAGGAGGAGGGTGATGATAATATACTTTTTTATACTATTTATTGTTCTGTTTATGTAATTATAACAACCCTGATTTCATGCTAGTATATCTTTAAGGCTACTATGTTGTTTTGGGTGGGATATGGGGGGGGGCGAATAAACAGCCCTTATAGGCCAAGAGGAATGATGTTGTGCTAACAATAACAAAGCACATGTCGGCCATGTTGTGAGCTTCCAGAAATAAACACACAGGCAGGCATGCAGCTGCAGCAGCCACACTGAGAGAGAGAGAGAGAGAGACTATGTGTGCATGTATGGGAGAAAGAGGGAGCGAGAAAGATGGATGTAGATATATGAAATTCCTCATTTTTCATTGTATCAACTGAATTGCATAACGGAAGGAAGGGCCCCTCAGTTTCTGGGTAAGACAGAAAAAAGTCTCTTTCCAGGAAGAGGACAGCTGTCTCTCACAAATAGACCCTAGTGCAGTTGCATTTGTCTGGGGTACTTCAACTGTTTTTCCTGATTGGGTCACCTACCCACAACACAACACACATTGGGGACTTTTGGGGGCAGAGTAAACTGGAAGGTGTTAGGGCTGTAGGAGACTGCACATGCACACAGGGGTTGAACATTATGAAACACTAGCAGTATTTGGGCTTTTAGCAGCAGCAGCCCACTTTGGCAGCACACACGCCTTTGTTTGCAGCTGCATGCATGGCAGCATCCAGCAACAGCTGCCCTCTAGAAGAGCCTGACATGTATGTGGGGGGATTTTGAACTAAACTGTTGGTCATTTCTAAGCACACACTCCGTTTGTGTGTGTGTGTGTTTGGCTGACTGTTTGTGTGGCAGTGAGACAGTCATCAAACGTTTTATCTTTGCATTTCTAGAGGAAACGGAGAGAGATTGGGATAAAAGAGGATTTGTTTTCTTATTGCATTGTGTGCGTGTGTGTGTACATTACCCCCTGAGTAGTGCAATATTGCCAGTCAGCATAGAAATGGCTCACACTGAGCTGAATCACATTTATCACAGCTTTATTGTAAGAAAGACAGCCAAACCTTCTTTATCTTCCGATCAGTAAATATGAGCATCTCAGTCCTCTATTTAGCTCATGAAATGTCTCACTTTAATTTAGAGAGTAAACAGTCTGCCAAGAGCTGTCCTGTTCTGCCTGCCAAATAGGGCTGAGCTTGATTGCTGCAGACAATGGATAATGAAAGTCAGAATGCAGAGCACCTACGTGTGTTTGTGGTGTTATTGTTATAGACATGTTCTTGCATAATCACAAGTTCACGTTCCCTGTTTTGCATACGCCAGCATTTGCATGCGTCTCTGTTTGTTCTTGTGTACTATACAGTACATGCATGCATTTGTATTTGGTGCATTCACAGAGTGGGTATTTGTGTGTATGTGTGTGAGTCACAACAGTACTACAGTAGGGCAGCGTGTCCAACCTTCCGGCAGCTTATCAGGCCACAGTGTTCGTTGGTATACAAATCTAATCCACTTTGCTCTTGCTCTTGCTCTCACTCTTAACTCTCTCTCTCTTTTCAGTTTAGAGTAAAATATGAACAACATTAAGTTACATTTCTATGCTGTTGTTGTGCTATGCTGTCGCGTCAATGATTTTTGTTACAACAATGACTGAACTCATCCTTGAGATTGCTATTTTGGCTTGAAACCTCACCTCAGCCCCAATAGATAGCCTTTAGACATGCAGTTCTTGGCAGCAAGGCAGGTTAGGACGCCATGTAGGTCAGTTAGTTTATGGATACTGTTCAGTGAGCTGGTTTATGCTATTGTTTTTGAGGCCCGAAAAACAACGTATTTCCCATCTAAATTTAGCATCATGGGAGAGAAACCATCTTGGATACAACTGTGTTGTTTAAGAAATACATTTTATCTCTAAACAAAGCTTGTCTGGTGAGGATTTGTAGCATTCATTGTTAACCTGTGCTTTGCTAATGTATCATTTGTGCATTGTATGTCAGAGGTTTATACCCTGTATCAAATATCAAATAGTGAGGTGAGTTAGCCTACTCATCAGTTCGGTCTTGTATAATGCTGTGAATGGTGGAGGATTTAGCTAAAGCTCTTGTTATTATTTCCTTTTACTAGCAATCCCAGAGCCAGGGGAGTGCCTGTGCTTTGGCACATGATGTAAAAGAGCTACAATCTCTGCACAGGCATGCAGACTGTGTTAGTTGATGTGTACATGTATGTAATGTCTGATTCAGTGAGATCTATACAGCTTCATGATGGGTCTTTAACAGATTGTCCATTTATCGCTTTGTTTTTGAATGAAGTCATCAAAGCTTACATCATGTGTATGTGATGGACACCCAGGCCCTAAACTCAATCAAACTCCTACCGGTCTACTCCCAGTTTCTCCTCTACACACACACACACACCCTGCCTTTACAAACACTGCAACCACAACACGTTCCTAAGGGATGCAACGCTCACACTGACCCAAAATGGACCCTTTCACAGCAGAGGGGGCCTGTATAACTAAAGACACCCTCTTTCTCTTTCTTTAGTTTATACACTCTCCTTCCCTCGCTATCTCTGTCTCTTTCTGTTTACAGACACAAAACATCAGGCTCAAGAATTCAATTTGCCATTCATATTTCCTGTTAGAGAATTTTATAATCATGCCCTGTTCTCATCGTCTTTTTTTTGCATTATTCTCAAAGCAGTTACCACCCCCAGAACAACGTATGGGCATGACCGCTCACACTTGCATGATGTCGGAGTTGTATTTATGTTGCTTCTGGCTGTTTGATGCTAATCCCTCTTATCAAATATTATGCACATATTCTTGTACCCCTGCCTTTTTTGTTTTCAAACATATTCTAGGGATGTGCCAAGCTCATTAAGGCATTTTTAAATGAATTGTCTATGTAAAGTCTGAGCTATTTCTGTTACACAGTTGGAAAGCCATCTGCCATGCGCTTTCACATATACTGTACATTGTCACCTCAATGTAGAATAATAATAGACAGAAAATTATTGGTCATTTGTAAGCAAAACTACTTTAAATGGTGTCTTTTGTGCAAGAGAACGATTTCCTTGGAACAAGATAGTTTCTTGTGCACATGAGCAAATTTGGGAAGTGTTTTTTCAGTCATCATGGTTTTTGAATGATCTGGTCTGGACAGTATAACAACTGTCTGTCTTCAAGTGGATCACTATGTGTCTGTTGGAAGGAAAAACACTGATGCTTAACTATATGCTCACACCAATATCAGGGTTTCCATGATTAATATCTCTCTATGTGGGACACATACAGCCACAATAAAGTGAATGAATCCTCATGTGACCACAGAGGAGGAAGTAGCCCAGCTGGATGATTCCACTGCTGTCTGGGAACATGTGACCCCATCATGTGACTAGGCTGGGAAACATACTAACTAAGCAACAAGGCCTGCTTCACATGTGTGCAATTTCTGCCAGAGTCATGGCTATTAAAAATAAGTAAAGTCAGGACTTGTGGTGTTGTCTTTAATAGGTCAGGGTAATAAGAATAATCTCCTCAAGAAATATTTCACATTCTCCTTTTCCTCTTGAATCATACCTGCACTCTTACAGTATATCTACCACCTGTTCTCACTCTGACATGCTTTTATATTGATGTAAAAACAAAGCAACACTTCTAGTTCTTGTTTTAGCTCCTGTTTCTTTTTCCTTTCTTAGCACTCTTGCAAAGTCCAATTACACTGTAAAGGATATTGTCCATATTCTGCGGATCTGGCCTTATCCTTTTCTTATTATTTTAAATGTGCATATTAGCTAAATAAAAGCAGTAGGTAATCTTCAGCTGTATCCATTTGAAGAAATTTAAATGTTTTCTCCTACTATTGCTGAGTACAACCCAGCCTGGCCCACAGAGTCATGAAGAAAATGGTTTGAATGATCACCTTTTTTATAGTGCTGTAATTGTTGTTCCTCACTGGCATCACGCACAAGCCGAATGAAACTAGGATTTTATGAAGGGCAACATTCAGCGCCAACTGACCGGGGACAGTGACGTAGCAGAATAGTACTGGGCACTGCAGGGCAGTGATAAAAGTGGGTGTGAGGTTGTTTAAAGGCTGTTTCCTGGCAATATAAACATCCAGTAGGACAAAGGAGGAGGGTTTGGTGTGTGCGTGTGTTTGAACTACAAACATTTGGTTTTGGTGTCTGGGTGTGGCTTAAAAAAAGGATTTTTAGAAATCCTAACTTTTCTCATCCATGTAAGATCTCCTCTCACTGAGATTTGAAGAAGTGTGTGGTGTGCCCATGCAGAAGAGCAGAGGTATAATTACCTTCATAAATCACAATGTGACAACATGGATGACAGTCTGCTGCTATTTCTCTCTGTCTCCACCTCTATATCATCCCACTGCAAGAGATGGAGGAAGGCTAACTAAAATATATAAAAGATACTTGGATTGTTTCTTAAATAGCAGTGAGGAATCAATGAAAACAAGTGAGGGAGGGTGTTTGACTAGTACTTAAGATTAAATTGGCTAATAGAAAGGTAGTACCAGGTATTTGGGTAGAAGATACAGTAACACAGAGCTGCTCTGTGTCTCTGCCACAAAAGAAACAAGGTGTTCTCTGTCCCACTGCATTACTTACAGAAGTTTATTTAATGCAGAATGAGCTGAAATCCAGTTTAGTTTCTCCCATTGTTTGTGTATTTAGGTGTAATATTGTGTGTGTGTGTGTGTGTTGCACACCCATGCCAAGCAGTTAGCCACATTCTGTCTTGGCCTGTGCTTTGCATGTTCCAGCGTGTTGCCCTGCATGTTTCCAGGAGCACAACTTCCCAGAACCCTAACCACACACACAGAGGCGTGTGCGCGCAGACACACAGGAACTTTGGCTCAAGGGACATGGGGAATGGGAATCCATTCGGGATGGCTGCAACGACCAGATGTGTTTATGAACAGTGGAGTTAGGTTAGGTTTCACACTGGTTCTTGGAGTCACAGAGTACAGTCACACACACACACATCCAGGGGTTAGGCCTATGGCTGAAGAAACGCAGGCAGCACATGGGACCCTTGTCTGTTGCATAAAGGGAGTGTTGTCACACTGTGTCTCCCTGGCCTGTTTTCTCAGGTTAGCTGTAGCACTGCAGCCAGGCTCAGGTCAGCGGACTTCACTGTACCAGCCTGCTGCTATCTAGTCCTACTATTCCTGTGCCGTCACCTTCCTTAGCCTTGTCGATCCCCTTCCTGATGTCCTGGCTCACATTCATGCCTCTTGATTCATCACCAGTCCCTGTTTTATCCTCCTCTCTCTTAGCTCTGCCCTTCAATTCCTATATTAAATCTATAATTGCAGTGCAGTTCACTTCAGAGAAGAGGGGGTCAAGTATTTAAAATACCTCTTTGCAAAGTCACACCAATTTTGCAACGTGAAGTTGCAAAATTGAACAGAGGCTAGCTAGTAGCTCGGTATTTTACCCCCATCTCAGATTTGACCCAAAACGCAGGGTTAAGATGATTTAAGACTATATTAAGTCTGTATACATTCACCTCTATTCCCAATTATATCACTTATTTGATGAAAATATGAACTGTGACATTTTGGATTTTGCCTTTTAGAGTTTTGAACTGAGGCATCTTGTGGAGCATCCAACTGAGTAGTCCATTTGTCTTTGTTGGCATCAGCACAAACACTGTGCTGTATGTTGCTGTCTTAGGTGAATAACACAATTGACGGCAACACTGAGGAATTTTGATTTGAGTTTTCAAATAAAATCCCACTGTGATAGAGTTCAGTGGTTCAGATTGAAATTGAAAACTGTGGTTGCATGTGAGGTGAAAGAAAAACTAAATTCGATCTACAGCCTTTGCGTAGCCTTAAGACAGATATCTTTTGGCAAGCTGAACCTGAGTGTTTGCATTATTTTGTTCTCCCTCACGATGACCTTTGGCCTAGTAGTTTCTGTTGCTAGACTGTTACCAGCCGATAGGCCAAACTCCTTTTTCTAGATATGAGTGAACTAGTGGACACCTATTGTTAGCCTGTTAGCCATTGTTGTGAGCAGTGCAGTGTGTGCAGTTGGTCAAACAGAACACATGCTCCGCTCAGTCCCAGTTCTCTGATCTTCTGTCAGTTGCTGCTTTCTTTCTGTTTCTGTTCATTTTCTGTCATTGCTCCCATCTTTTTTGTTTTTCTCTCTCATTCTCCTTCCTATATTATAAAGTGTCAAAATACACATGAAAACAGTTGATCATTAGCCAGGGTGTGTTCTGAGTCCCTCGTCTCCCTGAATGCAACCATGTCCCTGTGTGTGTATATAATATTAACTCACACATAGACATACACAGACTCAGGGCTCAGCTGCTGGAAGCTGGTAGCTGGGTGAGGTCGGAGGAGTGGGGGGTCATGGGAAGGGGAGGGGACGGTCACTTGAAATGTTCAGCAGCACCTGTCAACCTCCTTTATTTAGTTTGGGAAAGAAATATCTAGTTCTGACATCCAGCCACTCCCATAAAGAGTGTCACCTCCTGTTGGTGAGCTATGTGATGGGATAATAAAAACACAGACAGAGTTGCTTGTCTAGTTTAGACATAATGTGATTGCGTTGATTTGGTGACACTAAGTAGTGCCAAACCTCCGCTGTCTACTGATACATGTGTGAAGGAATGGCAGCTTGGAGAGGATGTTGGTAGACAGATGGATGAAGGTCTTGTTGTTTAGTGTTTTTCTCTCCTTACAATCAGAACCTGAAGTTCAGCATGTGGTATCTCTGAAAGAGCTAGAAATATTTGTAGCACTTGAAGAAGTATTATTAATTTGTCAACATATTAAACTAGCAAATGTTTTGTTCGTTTCAGTAAGAACAGTTAATGCTCCCTTTCTTCCAAATGGTCAAATATTCTGTTGAAACAGTGAATTTAGGTATATATATATATATATATAATATATAATATAACAATGTGAAAGGGTCACTCGTAGTGATGAACCTACAGAGAATTATCACCTGAATCTGGAGTTCCCCTCAGCTTTACTGAGCTTTATAGTGAGTTTCACCTCATTGTTTATCTGTCCAAGCATACAAATACAAATGCAATAATCAGTTATTATTTATATCTAAGTATTATTATTAATTAACCATTATGCTTAGCATAGTTGGCATACTTATTAGTAGGTCATGGTTGCATTGGATTCAACTGCAGAGCTGCAGCTCAAACAAAAAAAGCAGTGCTAGGCTACGTACACATCATAACAACACTCCCTATTTAATAATTTAATAGGCGGGCAGACTCATGTACAGTACAGTACAGTATGTCTTTTGCGCAATTCATAAATGGAAATGTTTATTTTGTTGCATCTTTTGTTTGTGGTTTATTTATGTTTTCACTGCCAGATTACAAGTAAGTCAGGCCTCGAATGTCAGTATGGAACCCCAAGTTGCATGTTTATTGGACAGAGTTTTGGTAAACTGTCTGGTCATCTGTTGAGGTTACATATTTGGGAAGCATGTTGTCATAACATCCAATTCCAGTTCCCGTAAGCTTAGCTAAACATTATGGACTTGTCTGTGCTCTTTGCCAGTACTTTCATATTTCGAGGAGGCATTTCATATCATCTGGAGGCCAAGTTTGACCTCCATTTATCTTTGCAATGTTGCCTTGGTCAACATTCATCCTCTTTTGCCCATTTTGGGGTTCATGTCCATTGTTCAGATTGCATGGGTCTAACATACTGTATTGCAGCACTCTTCCAAGTGGACAGAGACCTGCATTGTTAGGGTTTGAATGGCATTGTTCTCACATGCCCAAACAAACCAAACAAAAGGAGTGAATGTTTCAGGATACATATAAACTGCTCCAAACATGCACGACGTGAATGCACCCAAGACTAGTCCAGACCTGATGCTGTTGGAACCTAAGCATCCTCCCATACATCCAACACTTGTTACCAGTTAAAAGAGGTGCAGTCAACAGTTTGTATCTCCTCTCCATATCTTGTGTGACTCCATGTTCTTTTTCAGTATTGTGCAGCTTTACACCCCTGAGCTGCCCATTAATCAGAAATACTTTAATAGTCCCTTACTGTGTACTGTATCGCCGTTTCAGGGGAACAGTTGGATTAAGGTTAAGTGCCTTTTTGACTTTGCCCAGTGTTACGAGGTCAGTTCCAATAACATTACTGGAAGGCAAGCAGTGAGTAAAATGAATGAATGATGAATGCTATAATGGATATACAACACAATGTGGAGCTGTGATTCCAGGGATCCTACACATCTCCAATAATAATAGGAGAAAAAATATTTTAGCCTCATCATCAGCATAGATTGTATTAAACAGCAAACAAAAATTTTGAACAGCAATTTAAATGTCATAATTCAGTCAGAATTATGTGTGTGGGCCCGTGGATGGAGACGTCAGGCCGCATGCTCCACTGTGATTCTCGTGTCTCACAGATCTCTCAGCACAGTTTGCTGCGAGCCCTGATACACAGTGTATGAACTGAGAGAGGAAGTCGGGGAGTGTGAAGTGAGAGAAAGATAGAGAAGGGAGAGAAAACAGACGCGTCATAGGTTCATACTAATGTTCCCAGCAGAGGGAATGATAGAGATAAAGAAGTTGGTAAGTATTGTTTTGCAAATTGGGATGAATGAAACTAAGTATTGATGTAGGTTTGACCAGATTGGGCTTTGGACATTGTGAAATATTAATAAATTAAAAAAAAATTAAAATAAATCTCCATTGTCAAAGCTGTAATTCCTCCATGTTTAGATCTAACATTAGCTGGAACTTGACTACAATAACTTGCTCAGTATTACTTGAATTTGACGTTTTTTTGTCAATAAGGAAGTCTTTTTATTTGCTTCAACCAAGTTAATGGAAACAAGCAGATCGCATTTCATTTATTGCAAAAGAATTTGCCTTAAAGTTCCTGTGACAGCCTGGACTGAAACATCCAGAGATATTGAAGTGAGATGAATGCAAGTGTGTGGTGTGGGGTAGAAGCACCGAGGTAAACGTTACATGTAGGAGGTCAGCTGGGGTCATGAGACGTAACTGGACCCTCTGCACAAGTATGCAAGAGGATAGAGACCTTCTCTCTTCAGCCTGGCACATACACACACTTTATTTTTCTGAGGAATGTGGTCGGTTAGACTGGAAATAACTCTAGCTCATCTGTGTTTGTGGACAAACACACACACAGAGACACACACATATATACACAAACGGAGGAGTGTTTAAGGTTTGTGGAGCCTCACCGCAGGCCCGGGCCAAGCATGTTTAGAGTGGTCGCTGCCTGTCAGCCATGCGTTCCTCATGCTGGGCTCAGCAAACAGTCTTGAAGAGAGGGTGGGCAGGGCCGGGCCGCTGTGACCACAGAGCCAGCCCCGTCCCATCAACAGCAGATCTGTGCTGCTTCCTCATAACAACCGTCCCCATGGCAACCCCTCTCCGTTGGCTCTGTTTTGAACACAAACTCGCTCTCGCTGTCTGTTATTCCCCCTGTCTCTCCTTCTGTATCTTGAATAAATGGCTAGACCTCCCTGCTGTAACACACTTTCTGTTGTATGTGCTGCTACATGCACACAGTCTGTCATACTGAATGTCCTCACCTTGATACAACAGATTTTACCATCTGCTTGTGTTTCTCAACATACAGTTTTGCCTTTCTCAACAGATACAACATGGAAGTAAATGTCTGTGTTGTTCTGAGTGGGAGTCGATCTTTTCTTTTTTTTAAGGTTTTGATCCTGCTGGATTGTTAATTAGCTAACAAAACCTACAGACAACCGTTTGTTTGGGTTAACTGAGCTGACTCTTCTCAAATTACACCTCATAGTGTTTTGGACAGACAATTTACTGTCTCACAGTAACCTCAATTTGAAAACAAGTTTACCTCACCAGACCTCTCATGTTGTCTCTTAACATTACTGAACTTACATGCACCCACAGAAAATATAATGTTTCTTTCTTTCTTGCCCAGTTGCTGTGTATTGAGCCAATACAGTATTTGCACTCAGATAATTCACTGCTGATTGTCCATGGTGGAGCCAGACATGGTTGCTTGTACAGTTTTATAGTTTTTATAGAGTTGTATTCCTGTGTAATGCCAAACATGTGGCCCTCCCACATTAGATTACAAGACACTGCTCAAAATAACATATAACATGCATCTCAAATATCAGTTACAACATTATATGTATTTCTATTTACGTTTAAATAACATATTTATATAGAAACTGTTCAAATATATTGTACACTGATTAGCCAAAGAAAGAAAAGAAATGCTACAAGGGTTAAGTTTATCCTATTAAAGGCCTTTTTTCTCATCTTCAGTCTGTCTCCAAATAGCTGGCTAATTTAATTTTATAAGTAATTGCACAGTCATTGTGCATCATCTATATTCATCACCATTTGTGGTGTCTAAATGACACCACATGGAACAAATCCCCTTTTCTTGTTCCAGACTGACATACTGTCCAGTTTCAACATTAAGTGGTAAAATACCAGATCTTAATTGAGCACATAAAGATCTTTGTAGTCTGGGTCTAGTCCAAGTAGTCCACAGCACAACACAAATTCTCTTAACAAGCAAATGTTGATATTTTTATTATTAGAAAATGCCCCAACAAACCCACAGTTGTAGAGCAGTATCCGTGCCTTTTGACCAACATCCAGTAATTTGTTTATCCCCAATAGTAGAAAAGGTTTCAGTCGTAGTCATCTGGACACAGTGTCCAGATGACTGAAACCTTTTCTACGATAGAACACTCCTGGACGAATGAGGGACTACACCGTCTTATTTATCCCCAATTAATATCTTCCTTATCAACCTGCTTTCGTCCATATAAAGTAACCCATTTCATAACTGAGCGACACATATCTTCAAGCGAACCTCAAATGGTTATCGACCCCATATTGCTTATATATGTGTGACGCAACTGCAAACACTCTGTAGAGACTATTTTCATCAACGCGTGTGCGTGTGTGTGTGTGTGTGTGTGTGTGTGTGTGTGTGTGTGTGTGTGTGTGTGTGTGTGTGTGTGTGTGTGTGTGTGTGTGTGTGTGTGTGTGTGTGTGTGTGTGTGTGTGTCAGGCCACGCGTGTAGTGATTTTCTCAAATCAAATATCAACCCTCTTGCTGCAGCCCACGTGCCCATCAGTTGTCCAAGAGCCAATTGGATTTGAGCCTCAGTCTGCTCGCACCGGTCTCAGCAGCTCTTGCAGTATCTTTGTGTCCTTGCCTCAGTGCAGCGAGAGTTAATCTGCTACTAGGCTGCTTAATATGTACAAAGGGAAAACACACAGTAACCTGCTTCCTCAGTATGCTGCACCAGAGCAATGCTTTTAATCTCTGTGTAGGAAACCATGTGGAGTTTTTACTTCATGTGCTTTAATACTGTACGCTTAAAAAATGACATTTAAATATTTAGAAAACACAGCTTATGCTAGCCCTACCTACAATGAAAGAGATTTGTAATAACAGCAGATGTAATTTATATCCCATATTTGTGTCTCATTTGTTTGGGAGTGGAAGATATGGTGTTTCTTTGTATGTATGTGGATGATTATTAAATACATGCTGACAGGTCTGGGCTCCGTCAAAGCATTTATCAGTGAGAAAGTGTCTGATAAGCAGTCAGATCCCAACTCAGACAGCCTGGCAGAGAAGACATCTTCTGTGTCTTAGAACCAGATCCTCTTCCCTGTGGGTCGATACAGTCGGCGTCTCTGACTCTGTCCAAGGTCCCCTGCAAAGACGGACACACACACTCACTCACATGCCTACACTTAGAGCTGTGTTGTGAGTGGAGGAGTGTGAGGTGGGCAGTTGTGAGATGCAAATATTGTGTTTGAAGTTGGTTTTGTCGTCAGCCTCCCTCTACCATCTCTCCTGTTTTAGTGATTCTACTGTTAAATATGAAGCAAAAGCCAAACCATTAAGTTAATTTATAGACTCTTAGCACACTGCAGGTGTATGTTTATACCTGCTCATCTGTGTATGAGTTTATAAATTAGTAAATCAGACGCAAAGGTCTCAGTGGACAGCTTGAAAGGTCATGTGTCAGCAATTTTGTCTCATTTTCCATTTCTGGCCAGTAAGCAAATGTCTATTGTACCTGAGTACCAGTAACGCAGACCATTAACTGATCACAAGGTTTAAGAAATCCAACCAGTAGCTTCGACCGCTGCACACCAGGAACAGGAAGGATCATAGAGGTCACTTCAGCATTCCAGGGTGTCTCTTTACCACAGGAAACAGCCTCAGAGACATGAGCCAGCGTTTCCTGTGGCTGAGTGCGCAGTGGGCACAATCACCTTTCATAACAGCATGCCACTCTGAGAACCTCTAACTCTGCTCGGCCTGGCCCAGCCTGGCCTGGCCCCAGACTATACATTCACAGGACTAACATGCAAGCCGCAGCACTTTTAGGGGGCAAAGTGGTCCGATTACACCCCTGAGGGAGGGGTGGTGTTCATGTCGCCCTGTTTTTCTGAATGCTGCTTGTGCGCTAAGGCTGCGTGTCACAATTGGAGCATCCTGGGTGATGGAGCCAAGGGTAGATTAGATACCACGGGACAGCCTGAGTTCTGCTTGTCAGTAAGGGGAGTGTTGTTTTCCAGCTTTTTTTCCCTTTTCAGCATGTTAACATTTTTTGTCCAACATTCATGTGTGACTGCAGCTGCTGTTCCCCATAGTTGATTCATGGAGCCTATGACTCCCAATTCCAGAAAATTCCCCCCTTAAACAAACAACCTAGCATATGACCTGAATCTCTAGAAAATGTTATCTGGGCATTGTTGCAGTGTAGAAAAAAATCTAACTTTGGAGATGACCAGGGGGAAATTTAAGGGCTTAATCACAGTTAATAAAGTAACAGCTTGTAGGTTTAAGCATGCCAACTGCACAATAGTTGGTTACTTAAGTTGATTGATTTGAAAACAAGCTCATATTCTGTCATGTCAATTGTACTTGAATCTTAAGTAAATTTAATTTCATATAATCCTAATCCTGGGAGTTGCCAAGATGTTTTAGGGTTATTTTGTCATGTAGGTGCCTGCCCTGTTAGCCTCTCAGCCCTTATTTTTAGATGCCAAGCCTCCTGGCTAAACATGGCTCCACCTCTGCATCCCTATGGAATACAGTAGGTTGTTGTTTTCCTGGTCACAAATGGACGGGGACATAGAGGAGGAAGCAGGCCACGGAGGAGTGTGTGAGAAGCTGTATTAGTGAGGGTGATGATGATGATGATGAAGGCTTACTATTTCTGAGCAGCCAAACATGTTGTTCACATAGCCTGTTAGCTGCAAGGTGGTAGGTTCAGTGTTGTTTTTGGCACACGCGTGTGTTGTGTGTCCTCGGGGTGTGCCACTAAAGGAACTCCTGGCAGCAGAACAATAACAGTGCTTTCACAAAGGAGGGTCGGAGCAGGTTAGAGCACAGGGGGATATATTAAGGCCAAAGAGACTTGGTATGTGTCTGCATGTGTTTTTGCTTGTGTATGTGATTCCCCTAAATTTCCCTTCAGTTATACAAAACAGTTTGCTTCCTTTAAGGTGATATCCGCTTTTAAACACTACTGAAAACTGCCTTTTGTGATGTACCCCATGGTGTACATTGCTGAAGTAATACCGTTTGTTGGTGTGCGCCCATTTTTCTTGAAGATAACTGGATAGTGTAGACAGCACAACATGATTTTTCCAATACAGCAGCATCAGAGTTTGTCATTCTGTTGTAACAAAAGAGCCAAAACCTCTTTATAGCCTCACTATTTTACAGTGAAAGTCATCAGTCATACCGGAAGAAATCCATTATACAAGACAGAAAGATGCCAATTTCTCCACTGATGAGTCTCAATAAAACAGAATGTGGTGCAGTTACAAGGCAAGTTGCATTTTGCTCTGTAATCCTCCAATACACTATAAGTTCACTACATGGTGGCTGTCAAGTCATTCTCCTAAGAAACAATTATTTTAATTATTTATTAATCTGCAGAATATTTGCTCAATTGATTCATTAACCATTTGATCTATAAAATGTCAGAAAATAGTGAAAAATGAATTTGTGTGAATTTGTCCAGAGTTTTGTTTTGTTCAATCAACAGTCTAAACCCCAAAGATATTCAGTTTACAATGAGAAAAAACAGAAAAAAGTGGAAACTGGAAACATTTTTGTTTGATAAATCACTTTTTAATAATGAATAGATTATCAAAATTATTGACAATTAAATTTCTATCGATCGACTAATTTATCAATTTACTCTGTTTCGGCTCTAATGACATCACAGTTGAGTAAAATCTAAGCACATAATAGAATCTGTAGGTGGATTTCACCTTTAAGTCTTGAAGCCTTCTACTGTGTCGAGACTTAATTATCAGAAGTGTGAACCGCTTATGTCCTCCTAACATCTCATTGAGGCTTTCCTATTTCTCTGTTTAAAAAAAATATCTATTTAATATTTCTCTTTCTTCCTAATTCTCATGCATTAATCATTCTCTATCCCTCCTCATTCTCAGATGTGCACCCCAGCCAACACACCAGCGACACCCCCCAACTTCCCGGACGCGTTGACCATGTTCTCCAGGCTGAAGGCGTCCGAGAGCTTCACCAGTGGCAGCGGCGGCAGTCCCATGGCAGCCTCCATGGCCACCTCACCCCCACCCCCCCAGGTCGGCGGCTGGGGGGTCTCACCAAACGTACCTAATGTGCCGCAACCTCCACAGGGACTATGGACTCAGGGGCAGCCCCCCATGCAGCCCTGCCCCGCCTGGCCCACAGGCGTGAACCCCCACGTGGGCACTGAGCAGAAGGCTAGTGTAGCGATGGAGGCTGAGAGATGAAGAGCAGCACGGGACTGAAAAACCCCCCTTCCCCGAGGGGGGGGTTGGGTGGGAGGTGATAATGGGTAGAAATGGATTTGATCGTTTTCCCAAAAGACGGATGGTTATGGAAAGAGACGGAAACTACGCAAACCAAGAAAAACTTAAATGTGGACAATTTAAGAAGAGGAAAAAACCAATGCAAATATCAATACAAAAACAGAAAGAAAAAAAGATACGCACACACATAGTAATAAGAGAGCAACTGAAATCTTTGTTAGTTTTTCCTAAGTAAATGCATAGATAAGAGAAATATTATTGAACTAAAAAAACAGAAATTTTTAAAAAAAATTGTCACGCCCAAGGATTCTATGTGATGTTCAAGGACATTCAAGGCAGCAAACTTTAATTTTAAGTTTTTTGTTCAGTTTTTTTTCTTCCATCGTTTCAGCCAGTGTTTTTTTTTTGCCACTGGTGTTCTGTGTTTCTGCAACTGTCTGTGCTGCATGAGGAGAGAGGAACTTGCAATGCAGTGTCTGAGACTGACTCAAAAATCAACACGCACTTGAGTGAGTGTGTACGCATCTGAGCGGGTGGTCAGTTTGTAATCAAAAATGTATACACACAAACAGACACACACACACACACATATATATATATATATATATATATATATATTCTCACACACACACACACACACACACACACACACACACACACACACACACACATATACACACACATTAGCGTGTAGAGGAAACACCTCCATACTGTCATCCCCATCGTCAAAGGTGGGACTTTTCTTACCTCACCTGGTGGTCACCTGACTTCTTTCAGCCAATCAGGGATTCTTAAACCAACCGTTGCCGCCGCAGGACATGTTTTTAAAGGTTTTTTCTTAAAGGCAGCAGCCACTCTGGTTTATGCTAACTGATCCTTGCTGCAATTGCTTTTCCTGACAGTTTTAAACCTGGACTCAGACTACAACTGTCCACTGTATACTTTTTCTGGAGATTTGGGTTATTACAAGAAAAATGAGAAATCATGGTTTAATATAATATTGTTTATAATGCTAATTGTTCTGTTTTAGTTGAAAGGTTATGGGAGGTAGTTTTGAAAATGGGTGGGACTTCAGGTTGATCTTTTTTTTGGGAAAAAGTTAATCAAATGCAGCTAAAATGGCTACAGATTTAAAAAAAAAAAACACGACTACTCCATCTTTGTAAACAGAATTGCCACTTTGCATGATGTGTTCATAACGTGTAACATCTTTTGTAGCAAACATACATGAGGTCGAGCCATGTTTATGGTGGGGATGGAGTTAAAGATGAGGGTGGGGTGGTGGGTCTCATTCCCAAAGCTAATAGAAATGCAATAAATGAGCGTTTCTCTACAAAGCTAGAGTCAAATCAACAGTGTCTCAGTGTAAAGGCAAAATTTGACAAAATGTCTGGTTAGATATGAGAAACAAAGAGAAGAAAATGGGTGTGGGGCAGCTTCGGGAAGCCCACCACAGGCTATTTGGGGACACTACAGACTACTTTCAGATATACAGTATATATATACCCTCAGATACTGTACTACAGAGGGGTTTTTACAACATTTAGGTCTCTAGTTTTGACCAGTCCCTGGTCCATTGATACTGCTGAGGGACAGTTCAGGGATGACCCTGATATACGGCAATATTTTAAATGCAGGGTGGTACCCCTTTTTTAGTTTCTCCTGTTTGGATTATTTTTTCATTTGATACAATAAGAGAAAGTAAGAAGACATATTTTGAATAGCTGAGGGTCTTTTTTTAAAAGGATTAAAAAGATGTTTGGGAAAATTACGGATATAATAATGAATAAACAAGCAACTTCCTTTTTATTATTTAGACTGAACTAATGTTTGAGTTCATCCTTTTTTTCCATGCTTCATACTTTATTTAGTTAAATCAGAGCGTTTCTGGGTGGGCCTGTTCCTAAATGGTTTCTCATGTATGTTTCCCCACTTGTATGACTGTATGAGACCATTCCCACAATATTTGTGGACTACCTGATAATTAACTTATCATTTTTGTGAACCTAAATAAATATTGTATGTCAACCTAATCTACATGGTTTACTGCAGTATGTGAATATTTGCTCTACAGTTGATTGAATATGATGAATTGTCATTTGGCCTCCTGATCAAGACGTATACTTATGTGTGTGTGTCTGAACTAGAGACACCAGAGCAGTATGTTAAATAATGACAGTGGGAAGATGGATGCATCATAATCTCACGCTTGGTTACATCTCAGCCAGACAGATGTTAATACAGTCTCCCAGCCAGACTACAAAGTCACAAACCCCTCTGTCTTTTTCTGCTACTCTGTCTCTCTCTGAGTGTCTGAGAACTAAGAAATCTGTCTGATGTTTTGGAACGAGAGGGGCCGGCGATGAAAGCCAAAATGGAGGAGAAGAGAGAGGAAAAGCTTTTGAAAGAGGGAGGTCAGCTTTGCGGCCGTCGCTATCTTCGCCTCCCTGAATCCACGGCTCTTTAGATGTAAACACAAACACCAGCTGTCCACACACATGCAATCGCCATACATAAATACCCACCACACACACACTGCACATGCCAGCGGTGATGGTGGTGGTAAAGGAAAGGTCACAGAGTTCTCGATGTCCTCAGCTCACCTCCTGACTGCTTCCTCCTCTGCAGGAAATAAGAGAGATTCCCGCTGCCGATTGTGTGTGCCACTTTGCCAATCTTTGAGCTGCTGTGAGTGTGTCAGTGAGGTTGGGTGAATGCCGAAAAACTTGGCATCGGGTACTGCAGTGCATCTGAGCATGTGGGAACAGGAATAGCAATAAACACACAGGGTTTATCTGAGAGCAGCACATCATGGCCCGGTATGATATGTGAACTGGGTCTGGAGTCCACCAACGAGGGCTTTCAATTGATCTGAGGGATTCACTTTTTATTTCGGTGACGTCTTCAGCTCATAGTTTTCCCAGAAAACACTTCTTTGTACTGTTATTGTAGTTTGTGTACAATTTCTAGTGCTAAGTACCCAGTTCTTCTATTTACTCCAAACAAAGATGTAAATAAAGCATAAATCACGTCATATTCTGACCTCAACACTTCGCAGGGAAGAGCTACCACATGAAACACCTATCTACATTTTAATTCATCAGATTACACGACAGAACCCTCTTGAGTTAAAAGAAGATGAAAAAATGCAGCATTTATCATTAGTGTGTGCAAATTGTCTTATGTTAGTATACTATTGTAGAGTGATACTGCTCTGTTCAGTTTATCTATCCTTCACACAAAACCAGGACATTGTTTTCTGGGTCACTGGATGGTGTGGACACAACGCAGCTTCACAGATGGCACACCATCGGTACACCTGTCTCGCTTCATGTGTAAACATCACTATATTAGCTAGCCACCGTAGGACACTTGGGGTTTACCACTGGTAAATTTGTTTGACCTTAATTTTTATGTTAACTGTATTTTCTGTAAACAAAGGGGATTTCCAGCCTCTTTGGCCTCTACAATTCATTTTGATTTTAAACTATCAGATTAGATCTTAGAAATCAAGTGCTCTACAGCACAAATAATATTACTTTACATTTTGGTGAGAAACACTGAATGTAAACAGAACTTAATTTGTCCTCAGGGCACCTTTAACTGTTAAAATTTACAGTCCAGTTTCAGTTTGATATTCTTTTATCCTTGTCCGGATACACATTGGCTCCAAGGGCTATCACTGGCTCTTTTTTCCATTTGTTGTTCTTATTGAGCAAGCATATTGAATATACAGCTACATAGCCTGTAAAAGTAACTACTTGAGCTGGAACCTCAAATTTTAATTTGGAGAAATACTTATTAATCATTTTCAATGATTGAAAGCATTTTAAGGCTCAAGTTAAGCACAAAGAACACATGGTAGGTGTAGGCTGAAAAGATGCTTGTGTGGCTCATGAGCTAAAGTATGTTGATGGTAAATGCTAACAAAAGCAACACGATTTAATCTTTGTTAAAATGGTGAGGTGCTCAAGGTTGGCTGGCCAGTACAGAAGTAGGTATGGACAGAAAACCCCAGTATGGTGTTTCTGCTTTTTAGAAAGACAGATGAAAGAGGAAGAGAAAATACAATGTTTAGCTAATGCTATATGGAACATAAGCTAGTTTATTTGGAATAGCTGTAACAGCATGTAAAATTTACTGTAGATGCCATTAGAGCCTACATTAGCAGATACACTATTTGAGACCAGTACTGTAGAAATGGACATGGTGCTTGTAAGGTATGCAAGCAGAGGACACTGCGCACAACTAACCGCTAATGTGATATACCATAATGTGTTTCAGCCACTGTATTTGACTATTTATGTCCTACACAAGTGGCATTCATTCCCTTCCCTCGTTTGTGTATTAGTCCATTACACCTCTCTCAGCCTTCACTGACAACACTGACACAACATTGACAACATGACAGAGAATGAAGTACAGTTGTCATTGTATTGTTTAACCAGTGGCAGACATCTAATTTTGGCTTGAAATTCTCAATCTCGGTGTGTTTGGTTTGACTGCAATGTTGTGGATTAAAATAATATGTACAATCTAGCATACTGTTTAAAGGTGCTTTTTTAAACACAGATATTACTATGATGTTCGCCATGATGTGTCATTAACAAATAACTCTGTGGTTAAGATGATAAGTCCATTTATTTCTAACAGCGGTTTTGTTAGTGTTTGTGTTTTAAATTTAAGACATTTCCCATAAACCTAGCATCTTCCTGTCCAAAAAGACTGTTCCTTTCATTGCTCTTTCTGAAAAGATGAAATGTGATACTGAGATTAAATAGGTTAAATGATTAAATAAGTTTCTATTATGGTACTGTCTTGTAAAATTTGAAAACCATGTCATTTTAACAAAGATGAAAGACTAGTTCTTTTGTTAGCATTCATTAACTTCAGCTTCCATGTGGCTTTGGCGGGGCTTTTGTAGCCAAGAGTCATGGGTTTTATTCTTGTTGAATGCTAACAAAATAACCATCCAAAACTTGGACCCGTGTACGGTGATTATTCATAAAGTTTGAGGGCCAAGCAAATTATGGGAGTTTCCCGGGAGAAACAACAAAACGGGAGGGTGCCGGTATATGGCCTTGAAATACGGGAGAAACCCGGGGAAAACGGGAGTGTTGGCAGGTATGGATGAACCCACAGAGAATTATTACCCGACTTTGTAGTTTCCCTCAGCTCATAAACCCATTGTACACTACCTGCCCAGCACCAAATGGCAGACAGACACAGTTAGCAACTAGCTGGTGAACATAGTGGAGCATTTAGCAGCTAAAGAGCTGGTAGAGACCAAAACTGAGCTAAAAGGAGAGAGAATATTGTTCTTATGTTTGCAGGCTTGCCAGAGACACGACTACAAATTAATGCTAATGTTGCCCCATATCTGTTGGATGTGTAAATAGGCAACGGTTTTCTGTGAAATCCGCTCCACTGTAGTCATTAGTCATTCATCCATTCAGCCTGGATGGATCTTGTTTGTTTACAGTAATTATATCAATGTCTCAAAATAATATGGCAATATTATTGCTGATGTTAAACAGTTGCACATTCCACCTTTAATATCTGTGGTAGCTCATGGCCGCAGTGAACCTGTGACAATGGCTGCGTGCCACTTCAGCCACTCTGTGGCCGAGATCCTGAGTTGGACACAAAGCCGGCTTTATCTCTGCTCTCACTGTTGTATCAGTGCTGCCTGGCTGGACGCATTAGCACCGGACTTAGCAGCCACGCACACACACACACACACACACACACACACACACACACACACACACACACACACACACACACACACACACACTCACCAGTAATAAAACAATACATTACACAGACTGGAAGCAGGGCAAGGGAAGTTGTGTATACATGTGCATACGTGAATGTGTGTGTGAACATAAAGAGACCACTGACCACCGGGGGAAGTGACAGAGACAGACACACAGACACATCATGCTGTTTCTATTCCCATGTCATGTGGTGCTGTTAGGAAGAAAGTCATATAAGTCACAGGATGTGTGGTCTGGCTGTATATATATATATATATATATATATATATATATATATATATATATATATATATATATATATATATATATATATATATATATAACTGAGTGTATTAGGTGTGTGTGTGGACTGCCTGAACAGGTCAGACTGGCCTTATAAAAAATATGCATCAAAGTGTTCCTTTCTGTTTCTTTCTTCTAGCTTTCTCACTTCCCTCTTTCTTTCTTCTCTTTCTACCCCACCCCCACCCCCTTGTGTGTTCCACAGACACTCCTCCATGCCCATGATCTCTCTTTCTCTCATTCTCACTTTCTGTCTGTCTCTAACTATTTTACTCCGTCACAGAGAGATGGAGCACTTGGAATGTGGAGAAAGGAATTTTCAAAAGACACAGAGGAGAGACAAGCCATAAAACACGTTTACAGGTGAATTATAAGGTTGTTACACTGCAGGACATCGCAGCCACAGACGTTCACACAGGAACAGTGAATGTGCCTGTTAACCCTTTGTGCCACAGATCTGTTGTGTTGTTGCTGTCTCCGCAGATAGTCTCTATGCCATTCAGTATTTATGCTCAGTAAAGCCTCAGAATCAATCATCTGCTTGGTCATATTTCCATGCTCAATTACACAGTTTAATTTTTATGACCCAGTATGAGCTTATAGCTGTCTGCTTTGTATCAAACAGGATTTTCTGTTACAATCCTGCTCTGCAGCTCTGCACTGTTGTCTTGACTGTGAGGCAGCTCTGTGGTGACAGCAGGGGTTCGATTAGATTAGATGAAACATTAATGATCCCCGTGGGGAATCAGGCCATTGCAGCAAGCAAGCACAGACAGTATACATAAAAGAAAAATAGGATGCAAATAAGAAGACAGCATAAGTGGTGTATGCAAAGATGCAGTTAACAATTCCAACAATTAGATATATTAGATTATATAAATATATGCATGGCAATGTATAAATTAACAGCAGTAGAATGAGTATAAGCAGACGGTTATGAAAGAGTGAAATACATTAATAGCGAAAATGGTGACTTTTTAAAATGCCATTAGATGATAACAGCACAGCATGAGTTTGTAGTTACTGACCCAAATGTTTAAAGGATAGGTTCACATTTTTTCAAATCGGTCTCAAGACATGCCAAAGCTATTATGAGGCTTTAGTGGTCTGAGTTAGCAAATTCATATGGGTATCTTCCAAAGTAGTTAAAAAAAAGTGTGTTTGTGACTCATTTTTAAAGATTTACATCTTCAGTGGACACAAATGGGCTGGGGGCCGAGGGCCTCAGACAGAGTAGGGAAGTTGGAAAAGTAATGGACTAAAGAAAAGGAGAAATTAACTAAAACATTGTTGGTTTTGATATTTTAATGGGATTTGTTAAACAGTATTAACTAGACTACAGCTATGCTAGCGGCTGTAAGGCTGTACTGAGGTAAATGCAAAGGTGTTGCTCATGATGACAATGCTAACATGCTGATGTTTAGCAGGTGTAATGTTCATCATGTTCACCATCTTAGTTTAGCGTGTTAGCATGCTAAAATTGATTTGCATTAAACACAAACTACAGCTGAGGCTAATGGGAATGCCATTAGGTTTGCAGGTATTTGGTTATGAACCAAAGTATTGGACAAATTTTTGCCCTCATGATGGTGCTAGATGAAATGTTAAAATATAACAAAGTTTTTACAATTCATTGTGAGAGGGACATGAATGTTTGTACCAAGTTTCATGGCAGTCCATCCTATAGTTGTTGAGACATTTCACTAAAAAGCACAAATGTCAACCTCATGGTGGCGCTAGAGGAAAAGTCAGGGGATCACCAAAGTCTGCAGGATTCATCATCTGGGAACCATGAATGTCTGTACAAAATGTTGCACCAATCCATCTACTAGATGTTAAAATATTGCAATGAGGCAGACTAACTGACTGACCAACATTGCCATCCCTAGAGCAATGCTGATAGCATGGCTAAAAATATAGAACAGTGCTAGCCTTATCCCTTAAGACTGACTTTTACACTGGAAAAACAGAACCCTCTTGCTGTTTTATGCCACAAAGCACTTGTAACAAAGTGGAAGTGGAGTCTCAGCAATAGTCTTGTTTCTCTGCGTTCATTGTAGGTGTAGTGTACATCTCAAAATTGCCATGTAAGTGACCCACACATGTTAGAATGCTACGTGTATCTTGTTTAACAGTGTCTGCAGGTGATCATGTGAACAGAAGTGAGCGAAGATGTGTTGACAAGTCAATCCACATGAGAAAAATGAGTCTGAGCCCCGCGGGGGAGGCACGCTGTGGTAACACACCAGGAAACTCTTGTGATTTGTCACCGTGATTTATCTTTGTTGTAATGTGTTCAAATCACAACAATGAGGTGCCGTGCGGTTTTAATCTCTAAATTTTACTGCTGAATGATGCTACAAGGAGATTGTAAGGGAAGCTCTATTACATAAACCTCTTGTTGCAACAGATGATTTACAGCAGCAATATGTGTGTGAACATAACTCGTGTGCAGCTAGGCGTCTGCGGAGTATGATGTAGTGTCTCTGATGCAGAACTGGATCCATCCTCACTCGCCTGTCGCTGCAGCTGCAGACATCGTTATTCATATTAGACCTGCATGCTGGCAGCGTGCCTGACATACTCTCTTGTCCTGTTTTCCTCCTCCTCTTTTCACCTCCTCTCCCCTTTTCTTTATGTTTCTCTCCTCTCTCACTTACTTGCCCCCTTACACAAACACACCTTTCCTCCTCCCTCTCCTCGCCTGTGATCAGCCTGAGTGGTGCAGTGATCCCGCCTGTCTGCCCTGCCTGGCGAATAAAAAAAAAAGGAACACAAAAATGAACTGTCCCAGTTTGATGACATCATTGTTGCCACTCATGTTCAGCCAACATGTTCGAGACCATGAGTGGAACCGACTGCTATGAGTGTGAGTGTATTCAAATTCTCCTCCTATTAGTCAGTATGAGTCCAGCTGCAAGCTGCTGCACAGGAAGTGGTTCTAACAATGGTTTTGCTCAGACAAGAGAACAGGAACATCCACACACACTCCCTCACCCACACTGTCATACCACACTCGTGAGTATCCGCAGTGATGACAGTCATCACTGGCACCCTCAAGATGCTAATCTTGAGCCTAAACACAAGTCATAACCCTAAACTAATGAACTATTGCAACAGAAATGACAGTACATTTGTCCTTGTGAAGATAGTTAATGTGAGACAGAGAGTAAACTAATTTAACAACTAAGAAAACCTTTTTAAAAAAAGAGTACAAATTACACATTGAAAACCAAACTATAAGATAAAACTAGAAAAAACACAACAAGGAAAACAATTAGTATAAGTCAAAGATTTGACAGACATAATAGTAAAAGTATGTTTAAAATTATGATTTAAAAGATATCCCTGACTGACATGAGTTCTAGTTTGGTCCTCATAAGTATAGAAATACATCAACACACACACAGCCACGCATACACACACAAACACACACACTAATCCGGGCATGACGCAGCCCTCTGAGCAACTGCATGTCATCATCAGTGAGACGTCCTCTGGGAGGGAGCGTACAACGTGTTGCCTAATGGACACACTGGATAGCAGAGTGTTGAAATCATCTGTCTCTTCCATTGTACACAGTACAGTACAGCTAGTAAACACAGACTGACCTATATCACTGCAGTGAGGTATTACAGTATTGTTATGGTTAAAGATTAAAGGGACAGTTCACCCAAAAATCAAAAATACATATTTTTCCTCTTGCCTGTAGTGTTATTTATTCATCTAGATTGTTTTGGTGTGAGCAGTTTCATGTAGGAACTATCGGTAGAAAGAAAACAGCGACAGAAACGCTAGCAACAGAAACGCTAGCAACAGAAACGCTAGCGACAGAGACACGTCGCTAGCAAAACCATTCTTTTCCTATGGTGCCTGCCGTGCGCTCCTCTCTTGTGCCACGCTTCGCGTTTTTCTGACGGTTTTTAGACACGCATAAAAGTTAAAATATTCTCAACTTTTCAGCAAAAGACAAAAAGGCGTCGCACCGCTCGTCAATGTCAAACTTGGTCCCGGCAGCCAATCAAATCAAGCAAATCAAGTAGCTGACTGTCCTGACTGTTCTTTTGTCAAAATGTAGCATTTCTTTAAATCTGCATTAATCAATTGTTTTGGCCACTTGGGAGCAGCACTGCAAGCTGTAAGCACAACATTGACATACAGTATATCACCTTATAAAGCTGATGTGTCGAACATCAGCTTTTTTACACATTCAAGAGACACGAAGCAACATTAGCATTAATTTAGAGTCGTGTTTCTGGCCACCTGGCAAATGTAAGTCTAATATTCACTCAATTTTAGTGTGTTGTAACAACACATGTTGAAACACAGTACAACATGTGTACAAATATAAATATATAAGGATATGTTAAAAGATATCAATACATTTTGAAAATAATTTTTTTTAGCATTGAAAAGTGATTGGAAAAAAATGGCAAAAATGTGTTTATGGTGGGGTTTTATTAGTGTTAATACTACACTATGTTCTGAAAAGTTTATAAGCAAGGATATTTTAATTTGTAGCTTAATCTGTGTTACTTAAACCTGCAATAACGGATTGTTGTTGTTGTTTTTTTGCTAATTGGGGGTAGCACAACAAGCTGTGAACACAACATTGACATATATCGCCTTATAAAGTTAATGTGTTGGACATGTTAGCAAACACTTGCTTTTTTACACATCCAGCAGACACAGAGCAACATTCGCATTAATTTGAAGTCGTGTTCTGTCCACCTGACGATTGCAAGTCTAATTAATATTCACTCACTTTTACCACTGTTTTGGTCTCCACCAATTCCTGAGAAAAATATCACTATACTATGTTCTCTAGCTAGTTGCTAACGCTTGTGCTACTGTTTAGTGCCGGACAGGTGACTAAACTCCTGGGAAGTGGAATTAGGTGATGGTTGGGGAAAGTTCTGCTTAGGGCCCTAAAAACTCTTTTAAATAGCACTTCAAACACTTAGTTTGAATTGTTTCAGGTCAAAGAGATTAACACTGATCCAAGTGTTTAACCTTTACTCTATTACAGTAACACTATTGTCCAAAGATATGTGAGAACTTTTTGTTGCTGAATAATGAAGCTCATTAACCATCAATGACTGTGTGTATCCTTCCCTGGGTGACCAATATCCTGACAGGTGGTGCACACACATACTTTACTGTTATTTGATCTGTGTGCATCTCTCACACACACACCCTCACACACACACACACACCGTCAAACAAGCAGCTGAGAAATTAGGCCTATGTATATATGTGTGTGTGTGTGTGTAAAGTGGATATAGAGTGCGTGGTGGAAGTAGAGGTGAGTGACTCTTAAAACTGGAAGGAGAGAAATAAAGACAAATATGAGGCTTGTGTAAAGCTGCTTAATGTTTCAGGTTGGTACACGCACTGAGGGATGACAGAACGAAAGATGGACGGATGGATGGAGGTCTGCCACTGCAGGACTGGTGACGTAGGCACTACAAACTAAGGACATAATCCTCTGTAGGCCTGACCTGCTCCTTTAGTGTAAGAGACTGACATCTAGTGGTCAGCTGCAAGAACAACACACTATGATTTTGAGGTTTTACTCTCCTCTTTAGTACTTAAAACACTTAATGTACAAATGTATAATCCTTTGTTCTTGTTCGCCTCTGTGTGTTACATCTGTGTTTGCTCGGCCTGAGTGCAGTGGCCCAGATAACCTCCACAGTGCCATAGAAACACCAAGAAACACAGGTTGATGATCTTATCAAATGTGGTATAAAAAGACACATCGGAAATTAAAAGAGGTCACCGATGAGGCTTATGAAATACACTCCTTATCTGTATGTAATTACAGTCTGGAATATAGGTCAGGCATCATCTGCTCTGCTGATGTTATAAACTGGCTCCAGGCTTTATTGATGCTACGCTGGCCAGCTACTGTCACATGGGGCCAACTGCCACATTTCACAGTTGAACAAGCCGGTACGCTTTGTGCTACCAAACACCACAAGTTTCATGCTATTTTTAGACCAATAATCGACTGAGACATAAGTATTTATTTCTAGATGTGTGGCTATGACCTTTGAACTCAGCTTTATCAGCGTAACATGTATCTAAATTCTTATCATGGGTTTCTGATGGCTGAACCATGGACCAGCTAAAACTCCTTAGCAAAATGAGTCATGTTAACAAATATATTAGTATATACAGTATACTTACATTTTTTTATGTACAGTAAGAAATAGGAATATGTTGTTCCAAGACAAATTATCAATTTTTGATTATTGAAATCACATGTTTTGGCATAAACTTACATTACCTGCTCTTCAGATATTTTCAGTAAAAAAAAGCATCTGATAAATCCTCTGTACACCAGTGGTGGAATGTAACTAAGTACATTTACTCAAATACTGTACTTCAGTACAAATTTGAGATACTTTTACTTTACTTACTTTAGTATTTTCTTTTCATGCCACTTTCTACTTCTTCACCACTACATTTCAGAGGGATATATTGTACGTTTTATTCCACTAACAGCTTTAGTTACTTTACAAATTAAGCTTTTTACACAAAAACATCTGAAGAGCTTATAAAATATGATGTTTCCTTATAAATTAAACTACTCAACAGTATATAAAAGTACAGCTAAAATAATGGACATTTCATGATTATAGCTTCACAAATGTGAAGATTTACTGCTTTTCCTTTTAATTATTTTAATTTATTTTGAATTATTCTGAGGTTTGTACTATTGGGTGGACAAAACAAGCATTGTGAAGGTGTCACTTTGGGCTCTGAGTAACGTGACGTCATTTCTCACTATTTTCTGAATTTCTACAAACCAGAAAAATCAATCAATGGAGAAAATAATCAGCAGATTAATCCATAATGAAAATAATCATCAGTTGCAGTCCTACAAAAAAGTAAAAAAAAAAGGAGCTCCACCTCAACCAGCTACAACAGTAAAATCCTGCTTTTACATTACTGCATGAGTAATAATAATCTAATGATAGAATACATAATAGTATAACAGTAACAGGGGACATTTTTCTGCATTGAGTACTTTTACTTTTAAAACTTTAAGTACATTTTCCTGATTATACTTACATACTTTTACTTAAGTAACATTTTCAATGCAGGACTTTTACATGTATTTTTACAGTGTGGTTTTTTTAGTACTTTTACCTAAGGATATGAATACTTCCTTCACCACTACTGTGCACTACCTGCCCACTACCAAACAACAGAAAGACAAAGTTAGCGACTAGCGGGTGAACATAGTGGAGCATTTAGCAGCTAAAGAGCCAGATATTTCCCTCAGGAGCTGGTGGAGACCAAAAAAGAGCTACAAGGAGAGAGAATATTGGACTTATATTCATCTGGTGGCCAGAAACACAAATCCAAATGAAAGCTAATGTTGCTGTGTCTGCTGGATGCTTGAATAACAGCGTGTTCCTCTAACCTCTAGTGACCAAAAAACGGTGCTTTAAAGGAGTAGAGTGTAGGATTTAGTGGCATCTAGTGGTGAAATTGCAGTTTGCAACCATTTGAATACCGCTCGCGAAACTACTGTGGCTGCGAAACTCGCAAAAGGCCCTATCTAGAGCCAGTGTTTGGTTTGTCCGTTCTGGGCTACTGTAGAAACATGGCGGTGCAACATGACGGCCTCCGTGGAAGGGGACCCGCTCCTTCTGTACATATAAAGGGCTTATTCTAAGATAATGAAAACACAACCATTTTTATTTTCAGGCAATTATACACTAATGAAAATATACTTATGAATATCACATTCCATTTCTGCCAATAGCTCCTCCTAAATGTTACACACTGGACCTGGAAGTATTTTTATATGATAATAATACTAAATATGACTAAATAGAAAAATATCAAAGTTTATGTTCAGGAAAAAACATCCTTAGCTATTATTGATACTTTAGAATTTTACATGTGCCTTTTGTGCGTCCCTCTCTCATTTGATTAACAGTGGCCTGGCAACATAAGAAAACAACCACACAACTGTCATCACATTTGAATTTAAAATATCACTTAACCCTTATTGGTGCATGGAAGTACGTGACATCTTGTTTTTCTAATTGACCCCAGCCCACAAGAGCATTGTCAAAAACACAAAGTACAGGAAATCTCTCATGTGAAATAACCAAAACTATCAGGGGATGTAGAAAAAAAGCATGAACTGTCTCCATAAAGGCAATCTTTTGAATCGGATTGAATACATGCTGGAATTGATCTAGTTTGGCACTAACTACTGATACTGTAGTTTGAATACAGACATGACTTAATTACTATCATCATAATTATTCAACCCTTTTGACCCTTTTGTTGAGGTCAACTCACCTTCCACTACTAACACAGTAGAAAAAAACCAGCCTGTCTACCAAAAGACTGTGATCATCTGTGCCAAAAATACAAGAGAAGAGGAATTTATTACTGATATGAAGATGGAATAATAACCTTGCTTAGCTGGAATAACAATGTTGTACCAAAACAAAAGTCAAATCATGTCATGGCATTGCTGAGCTCCTGTCCGCACCTAGTAACATACAACATGACCACAGTCTTCCAGTAATGTCAGCCACTGTCCATTGTCCTGCATATGCCTCAGGCTGACAACATTTGCATGTTTTACAGTCTCATCTGTTTGTGCACACTGTTTACGTCATTTAAAAGGTGACGCCTTTGACACCTGTGTTAAAGCTGCTTTCAATATCATGAGCCGAGACTCGCCAGATGATGAAAACAACATCTATGGGCTGAGTCTATTTTACAATGCCTCAGGTTTGTTGTTTTTTTAGAATACTTTTGAGAGAAGACTGATTTTAATGATGCTTCATCCAGCTTTCTGGTTTTGAGCTGTTTTTAAAGCTGTTTTTGGTTCATGGTTTACATCACTTCAGTTTGAGGATTCAGCGTGTGGTTAAAACTACTTCAAAAACACCTTGATTCAGGCCAGGATGGAGAACCCAGACAACAACACTGTGTGCCTTCAGGCTTTCAGGCGGATGCAGAGTGTGGGGTTGAACACAGGTGTCAGTTTAGACCCAGAACAAGAGCTTCAGCAGGATAACTCTGAACCTGATACCCAGCCAGAATCCGACCAGGGGACCCCACAGCCAATGAACAGCCCCCCACCACAGGCCCTTATCGAGATCCGCATACAGCAGCTTCAAAACAGACGTTTCCTTCTGCTGAAGATGCTGCACATCAGGAAGAAGGCAGAGGACAATAGTCGCAGGACCACAGAGGAAAGTGAGTCAGTCTCTTAATTTGATTAACCAAAGATCATCATGAGGAGGTAAAAGATCTAAGCTTAGAAGAAATGCCGAAAATTAAACAATTTTGTGTAGGACGGTGTAGTCCCTCATTTGTCCAGGAGTGTTCTATCGTAGAAAGGTTTCAGTCGTAGTCATCTGGACACTGTTTTCAGAATCAAGACGTTTTGGCTCCCATCCGGAAGTCATTCTCAATTGTGAAAAAAAAAAAGAGCCAAAAAACAGGACAAAAGTGTAACAGAACCAAGAAGGAACGGTGTCTCCATTTCTTATGTATCTGGACTGTCTGAAAAACTACAAAGGATCTTTAGACAGCATGTTCCTGTTTTCTTTAAACCAGGCAACACTTTAAGACAGAAACTTGTTCACCCTAAGGACAAGTTACCCACACAGAAACAGAGCAATGCAGTCTACTCCATTCAGTGCAGTGAGGAAAACTGCAAAGAACGGTACATAGGCGAGACCAAACAGCCACTTCACAAAAGACTTTATCAGCACAGACGACACGCTAACTCAGGATTACAGAGCGCCGTGCATTTGCATCTAAAAGCTACAAACCACACATTTGAAGACAGCGAAGTGAAGATTCTAAGTAGAGAGAAGAGTTGGTTTGAACGGGGCGTCAAGGAAGCCATTTTTGTGAAAAAAGAGAACCCCTCTTTGAACAGAAATGGTGGTCTGAGATTTAATCTGCCCACAGTGATGAAGTAGATGCAGCCAGAAAACAATAGGCCTGATTACTGATTACTGGGCCATCTTGGAAACCATTAGGTCAGTTTCAGGTGAAACTAGCTATTAACAGATACTCAGGCAGATTCCTTTCTGAGGGCAGGGCTTATGTAACTCAGAGTAGCTTAAATTTCTAGTTCCCGTCCAATTTTTTCACAATTGAGAATGACTTCCGGATGGGAGCCGAAACATCTTGATTCTGAAAACAGTGTCCAGATGACTACGACTGAAAATTTTGTGTAGCACAAATGTCCTGTTCATCATTGGTGATTGACCGCTGCTGCATTGCTCTGGTGTGCTTCTTATTTACATTTGTTTGTATTTCAGTTTTCAAGTTTAAAAAAAAAAAAATCCATTAACTTCTTAGGCGGTTTATTGTATTATATTAAAAATGAACTGACTGATAAAAAAAACTCCCAACCCTGATTTAATTAAATGTTTTCATTTCCAGGTTGAGAACTATGGAGCCCCAAATACATCAGTAATATCGTTAGTTAAGTTATCAAAATGAAGTGTAAAAATAAATATAAAGCTTTATACTTTTCCTTCAACTTCCAATCAGTTGGTAAAAAAAAGCAAAAACTAAATTAATTTTCTTCTTTTTTTCTAGCTTTCACTAGTTCATGTTATTTTTCAACTCATAAAGCATAGTAAGCAAGGCAACGTTAACAAAGTTAGCTAAGTTGGTAAAAATTAAAGCTGTTTTCCCCTTTACCATCATTCAGTTGATAAAATAAATTAAAATGTTATTTATTTTACTCTTCTTTTTATCTTTTACTAGTTCATTTTATTAATTACTAATGCAATTTTTTGCCAGCCAGCTAACACCAACAGAGTTAGCTAACAAACTAGGAGCTAGCTAGTATTTCTTTCTGTTTCAAGTACTTCCAATTACTGCAAGAATTAAAAATGGTTTCCAGGTACAGTAGCTTGCTATAGATCTGTGTCAGCTTTGTAAGCTTCCTCTCTCTATGTGTTGTCGTCAGTGACCAGTGAGGACAGCAACAAACTGTGCGAGCTGGAGGCCATCCAGAAGGAGCTGGAGGAGCTGTTGGCGAAACAAGAAAAGAGCTCCAACACTGGAGACAACACTGCTTCCTGTTAAAACCCTTTTTTTTTTTTTTTATAAAGATATTCTTTAATGCATCTATAATGTCGCTCTGAAAAACATGTTTGAACTGCTCATGTTTTAAATCAGGTGAACAGGACACGTGTCCCACTTTTTATAACACTGAGACACCCTGTGGGGGGATCTACATGCTGCCACCTCCCCAGCTGACACAGGAGGACATTACACTGGAGCAGACAGTAAAAACTACGCCTGCAGCAGAAAAACCAACAGGCCCAGTCGTTGCAGGTACGTTACACCACCTCACACACACACATATAACAGTTTCAGCCATGCATTCGTTTACATCTGAGTGTCTATCGGGCCAATAATTCTCTGTCTCTTTCTGTGGGCAAGTGGACAGTTTGGGCCAAACGCCAGCTGTCACCCAGTGTCCATCATGTCAAGAGGTCATCTTCACAGAAACCCACAGCAGAGTGGGCGAGACTATGTGGATGCTTTGCTGCTTATTCTCCATGACAGGGTATGTCTTCTTGCACCTGATTGACTGTAGAAATGTTTATGTCTCCAGTCTCTCCAGAGAAGTATTATCTATTATGCGCTCATTAAATGAGCTACAGGCACAGGTGTTTTACAAACTAAGTCAGTGGTGCCTAGATAAAGTGAATGGGCAAAATCCCGACCCATTTTATGTATTTATTTCTGGAGGAGCAGGCACAGGAAAGTCCCATTTAATAAAAGCTGTGTAAACATTTTGCAAACATTTGCAATAGATGAAATTTCCATGGTTGATCACAAACCTTTGGCCTATATCCATGGCAGACTACGACAAATTAAACAATGCACTAATTTTTCTCCATTTGGCAATGTTTCTGTTATAGCTGTTGAAGATTTTTATCAGCTGCCACCAGATAAAGGAAGGCCTCTTTACACAGAGCAAATAGGGACCAACCTACGGGCAAATACTTTCATTCACATACAGTTGACAGAAATAGTGCAGCAAAAACAGAGTTTGCCCGGAAACTAAATCGACTCAGGACACATACCAAAACGGCAAAACTTAAAGAACAGGATAAAGTGTTATTAAAACAATGTGAGGCAGGCGTGGGCGAAGACACAGGGGACCGTCACAGTTTTGCAACAGTGAAGTCCAAACACATATTTTTCAATATGTTGCATAAGGTATGTTCAGATATTGTGCAAATTCAAGCTCAAGATTTTGATGAAGAACCCTCAAACGGCGCTATTTGCACATAAGAACAGCTTACATACCTATGATAAAAAAACATAATTGGATAGATTGCTAAGTGTTGGTCTGAAGGCTTGCGTTATGCTTATCAAAAATATAGATGCTACAGATGGTCTTGTTAATGGAGTGTTTGGTACCGTTTGTACTGTGAAATTTAATAAAAAAGATTGACAGAAAACTTAAGGTTAAACTTCAATGTTCAGTACCAGGACTTGGAAAATGCAACCCCAATAGACGCTGATGAGGACGAAGTGACAAGCAGTGGTGGAGTTAGACGTCAATTTCCATTACGTCTAGCCTGGGCTTGCACAATTTATAAAGTGCAAAGCTTAACTTTAGACAAAGCCGTGGTGTCATTTAAAACAATTGTCTTGGCTGGCCAAGCATATGTAGCCTTAAGTCGAGTGACATTTTTGGAAAATCTTGTCATTCAACATTTTAAAGCCACTGCCATATATTCAAAAATGGAAAAATATATTGAGGCGCCATTAACAGGAACAGAATTTTCTCTGAAGGTCTGTTTACATAACATTCAAGGTCTAGATGTACATGTAACAGACCTAAAACATGATCACATGATCACAGGATATTGGATCCTGACATACTTTGTATTACAGAAACATGGTTGCAACACAATGCACCACATAATAATATTGCAATGCCAGGATGGACATAAAGTAAGGTCTCAATCACACAGCAACAGTTTGGCAGTTTTCTCTTCACAAAAACCACATGATTTGTAACATTCTGCGTGTGCCTTGTAGTGACTTGAAAGCCATAATGACTAATGTTCAGCCTCTGAACCACAATTACATAGTGCTATGGCTAACTATTGTAGTTAGCCATTTTAATGAACTTTCAGGAGGCAAAATAATAATGGGCAATTTTAATGGCAATGCACTTCCATAAGTGCATCCATAGAAAACCTCATGCAACAGTTTGCAGTCAAATTGTAACCACACCACACAGAAAATGGGACAGTAATTGATCACATTTACATAAAGGACGTTGATCCTAAAATTGTAAATGTGCACATAATTTCCACATACTACAGCTACCATGAATGTATTTCTGTGGGTTTCTTACTTGCTAACTAGGGCCTGCAACATTCATCAGAAGTCTGTACTCCCGTGAGGGGGGCTCTTTTAGTGAGCTTATGAGCTTTGTATGTGTATGACTTAACAAGTTACACACTTGAGGAACCATTTCTGTCAAACAAAACCACAAAAGACAAGCCTTCAGTCTTAGGAATCTCGCAGCCCAGAAAAATAGAAATGTCCATCCAGCTCCAGTTCCATGCCTTAGATTACTCATTCTATTTATTTTTATTTTTGCTCCAATTTATGCAGATTGAATTTGCAATTAGATTAGTTTAAAAAAAGTAGGTTTCACATATTTTGAAAAATATAGAATGACGGACTTCTTAATTGACCATAGGTTGCAGTGAGTCAAACTTTTGTCACACATCAGTGGATGTGCTGAAAAAATTTCAGCTCTGTGGGATGTACAGGTGATTTTTTGATGTTTGGAATGT
The DNA here is from genome assembly GCF_020085105.1 of Siniperca chuatsi. Taxonomy (NCBI): domain Eukaryota; kingdom Metazoa; phylum Chordata; class Actinopteri; order Centrarchiformes; family Sinipercidae; genus Siniperca; species Siniperca chuatsi. The sequence goes on from NC_058061.1 coordinate 17,081,919, forward strand.
GAAACGTGTAGAAATTTACATTTCTTGTAATAAGCCACGCCCACTTTTATCAATCATTACCAAATTTTATGCATCAACTAAGTCATGACCCTAGATCGTGCAAACTGAATTTCATATGAATCCATGCAGCCGATTACGAGATCTAAACTTTTCGCATTTGTAGCGCCACCTAGTGGCCGATTGGTGCCAAATTTTGCACTGAGCCTCGGTGGGGTATGGGAAAGTACTTGCCCAAGTTTTGTGATAATCGGTTCCTTTATAACTTCTGCATTTTTTGGAGTATCAAAATTCTTTTAATAACTTTTCAGGATCAGGACAGTCCATAGATTCCAAGTACAAAATTTGCGATTTTGCAAAAAAATTATAGGCGGAAATGGGCGTGGCCCAAATCACAAAATGCAACTCAATTCGGGGAACACGTGCATGTAAGGGTTTCGAATGTGTGATGTAATATGTGGCCGATTCTGGCCAAAACGCGTTTACCTTGATTATAGCGCCACCTGCTGGTTGACATGTCATTTTTAGCGTCTGAGGTGCGTGCATCCGTCTATACCTCCCCTGCAAAATTTCACTTGCATAACTCCATTGTAGGCTGCAGTACCACTTTTACCAATGGAAAAATAAAAATAAAATAAAATCTAAGCGATTTCGACAGGGTTTTACTGTTGTAGTTGGTTGAGGTGGAGATGATTTTTGTATCAGACTACAACTGATGATTATTTTCATTATGGATTAATCTGCTAATTATTTTCTCCATTAATCGATTGATTGTTTGGTTTGTAAAATTTCTGAAAATAGGGAGAAATGCTGTCACAATGACCCAGAGCCCAAAGTGACACCTTCACAATGCTTTTTTTGTCAGTCCAAACCTCAACATTATTAAAAATACATTAAAATTATTAAAATCATTAAAAGGAAAAGCAGCAAATCTTCACATTTATGAAGCTGGAACCATTAAATGTTTTTACATGAAAAATTACTAAGAGTAATTAGTACTCGACTAATAGTTTCAGCTGTACTTGAACTGAATAAACCTGAATAAACTGTTGGGTAGTTCAATTTATAACATCATTTTTTATAAGCTCTTCGTATGTTTTCTGTGTAAAAATCTTAATTTGTAAAGTAACTAAAGCTGTCAGATAAATGTGGTGAAGTAAATATAATATAAAACAATATTTCCCTCAGAGATGTGGTGGTGTAGAAGTAGAAAGTGGCATGAAAAGAAATTACTGAAGTAAAGTACCTCAAATTAGTACTCAAGTACGATACCTGAATAAATGTAATTAGTTACATTCCACCACTGGATAGTACTGTGTAAGTGACATCACTGAGTCTGTAATGATTTTGTGTTTAAACTGACCACTATTATCCAGTGTTTAACAGTCAGTATTAAAGACAAACTAGTTGTTGTAGAGAGCTCAGTGACACATTTGCTGTTGCAAAGACTGATCTTTGACCACATCACCTGTCACATCCTCACTCCCTTCCTTCTGCAGGTGTATCGCAGGCTGCTGTGTAATCCCTTTCTTTATGGACCGTCTGAAGAACGTCCAACACCTGTGTCCGCAGTGCCAGGCACACATACACACCTACCAGCCATTTTGACATGGAGGCTACTATATTAACAGCCCTGGTGTGATTTGTACAGTACGATTCCATGGCTTCTGTACTTGAGTGACAATTTCCTGGGGTCTTGGAGCTGTTTGGGACTCAGCCTTAGCTGTCGTTATTTTCCCCCCAGCACTACATTAAGGAAACTCCACAAGCATATTCTCATTTTGCTTTTCATTTGGACAAGGACTTGTTTTACAAACATACTGCTCTTGGTCTTGTGAAAGTCAGCTTGTTTGCCTACCAGAATATCTGCATGACAAAACTTAATTCATGCTCTCAGCACACAGATGCAAACACTGTTATTCAAAATACTGCTCACTTCTTATCCTCAGTAATATCTAGTTAATGATTCAGATACTAATAACTCCTGAAGGCTGCACCAAACAAACTGAACCCTAAATAAAAAGGAACAAGGAATAATTTTTGCGGCTTACAGCTTCCTGGTTTATTAACAATTCAATGACCTTTGTGACCAGTTTCCTCGGTATAAGGAAACTATGTTTGAGAACATCCGTTATCTGTCAGGAAAATGGAAATACATAGCCTAACATATGCAAACACGACAACAAAGACCTGTTTTCAAACACTGTCAACCACAACATACTGTAATACAAATGTAGTGGCTTTCTTGTTTATTCTGTTTCTGTTCTCTCACTATTTATTCAAAAGGCAACATTACCATTGTTTATATTGTTTGTAATGTGTTTTATAAAAATGTGAATTATTCTGTAAATTACTTTTGCTGAGTCATTCACAGTACACCAAAGTTTATTGACACATAAAGGCATACAGTACTTATATACATATTTTGGAGTATTTACAAAATAGAGAACCCATGGATGTTACACATGTATAAAAATATGCATTACATCTATATAAATATGTACACAATGTGCAAAACATATGGCATACAAACAGCAAGAGGCATGGCATGGCATGGGCAGTGGGGATAGAGAGGAGACTTGGCTACAATGAAGGATGTAAATCAACTGTGTTTCCACTAATGTCTCCAAAATACATCTATTTTAATGAAAAGTCTTGTACAGAGCTCTGTTCTGAAGTTCAGCTTCTCTGCCAAAAAATGTAAAATGTTTACATGATGGTAAACGGCGCAGGTGAAGGAGGACAAGCAGGAGAGCTGACGTGAATATGGGGAAGCCTGAGCCAAAACCGGTTAACTGCAACTATGAAAGTGACTTGACAGTGCTTCCACAAACCTCTAATATAAGAGGGTTATTCAAACAAACCCCCCACTTAACCACTCAGATATGAAGTGCTTTTGAACTTATAAACTGTATTACTCTGCAGTAAAAGCTCTTCCATTAATAAAATCAAGGCAGGATCTGACATACAGTACAGTATAGTAAGTACAGTATATCAAGGGAGAGCAGCCATTATTGCTTTTAGCTGTCCCTGTCTGGCCAGTCAGCAACCACAATTGCCAATAAGTGGCGTCACATCGAGCGTAAATCGCATACATGTGTAGACCCCTAAACACTGCAGCCAAGAGGTTTGTGTATGTCTGATATGAAAAAACAAAATGGAAAAACTCAAACCAAAAATATACACATGGAATCTTTTACATATTTTACATAAGAATGGAAACAAGATTAAATGGTTTTTCTTTTACTGTTCACCCTAAAAAAAAAAAAGTGCTAAATACAAAAATGTGAGAAAATTAACAAAATGTGATAATATGTTCCACCGCCTTTTTGGCAACAAAATATCAAATTTGACAGCCTTAAAAGCTGACAGACTGAAGAAAAAGCAGAATATTAACTCGTCATCTCTTCTAGGATACAATCAACTAGTGATTCTTACTGTTCATCCAATGTAGGATTTAACACAATGTGGAAAAAAAGAAATACAACTAGACCTGCAAGCAGGTATACCGGGGTCCAAGCACCCCGACGCAACTCAACCAAAGGTGCACGAAGCAGAGGCGACCAGGAGAATGACGCCATCTCTGAATGGGGCTTAAACAGATGGTTTAACATGTGTTTGTTTGTAGAAAGAAACGTGTCTCGGCCTGATCTGATATTAAATGTGCAGCAATAAGAGCATCACACTTCTTTGACAAGACAGCGTTGATATAAAGGGCTCTCAGTCAGTTTGCTCAGGCCACCACATTATTGCTGATGTGAACAGCGAACAGCAAATCAGCATTATACAGGCAGTGACCCTGTAGTACCAACAGTTAAAACTGAAAATGTGCCGTGAAGCAACAGAGGAGAGGCAACGCCCTCTAGTGTCCATGGACGCAATGACAGAATAAAGTGGTTCAAATGTTCTGTAAATGTGATTCACTGGACATGATTGATTAAAAAAACAAAAGACAATTAAAAAAGCAATCTTATTTCAAAGTGCCATACAGTAAGACTGTATCAATCCCAAAAGAATATTTAGACTGAATACTGATACTGAATCAGTAACTCAATTTTTAGGTTTGAAAAGGAACAGTGAGTGGGATATGATGCAATCCATTAAAAATAAACATCTGGAATTTATGACGGCTTTAAAAGTAGCTAAGCCCTCTTCACTAACGCCTCGCTGTGTATCACACCTCAAAGGTGCGTTTTTGACTGTAGGACACCGACTGAACAACACAGATAAAAACAGTTAACAGTCATCAGAAGCCTTTTGAAGAGTTACGTCTGGAATATGTTGACTGGATAGCAAATGATTTGACTTTACAGATATTAGCAAATTTCTTCAGACAACTTGTGGGCGACGGCTGAGAAAGAGCCCGAAACGGCCCAAGATTAAATGTGAATACAATCGTGCACACTGGGACACGGGTGTACATGCAAAAGACAGGAAGACTAACCCACACACACACACACACACACACACATCAACATTGCTTCTCTCTCACACACACACACACAGTTGGTCAGGGAACTAACTTTGTCCACAGTAGCTGATGCATCACAAGTTAGACTATTTACCAGCCAAATATTACTTTAGAATATTCCGATTCCTCCAAATGATTCACTCGATAAATGGGCTGTTAAAGCAGACTAACTTATCAGCTACAGGCTATTGCTAACTAGCACACTTGTTGGCTAGTGATGCAGTAATTTCCCACCCTGAAACACACACACACACACACACATACAGACAAGGACAAAGTGCAGGGATACTGTAGGACAGCTAGCTATAATTTCATCTTCTCCAAAGACATCTTTATTCCTTGATAGAACTTGCAGCACACACACAGTTCACATCTATTATGGATGTGTGTCTGCATG